>NC_080396.1:29757500-30085833 GCF_030265065.1 Corythoichthys intestinalis | reverse complement strand
AAGTTGCTAGTGTTATGTCCCTAACGTCCCAATGCAAACCTACGCCACTGGTCCATTAACAGAAGGGCTATTATTGTTGTGGTTTTATAGTACATATTAGGGCCAAAAAGAAAGGAAAAAGAAGGACTACGAGATGTAAATTGTACTATTGCTACAAAAAAAAAAAAAGTCTGATTATTATGTAGGGTAACGTAGCTGTAATATGCTACGCATTTTACGTACAGTGGTACCTCTACATACGAAGTTAATCCGTTCCAGGAGCTTGTTTGTAAGTCGAAATGGTCGTATGTCGAGCAGGATTTTCCCATAGGAATACATTATAATTCCATTAATTCGTTCCACAGCCCAAAAACCTGCACTAAATCCTTAAAAAATACTGCTGGTACTATTACAAATGGCAATTACATATAGCAAAACAAATAAATAATAAATAAAAATCGGATTAATAATATAATAATAATAATAATTCCTGTAATAGTGTAACGAAACGGGTTCTAATAAGGCGGACGTTTTTTTCTGTACCTGAAGGCACCGCGGCGCTGACGTGACAAAGAGGGAGGGGAGCGGGTGAAAGTTTACTTTCGCTTTCAATGCTTTCTTGAGAACATTGTCAATTGCGGCAGACAGCAGGCGTTTTGTGTTGAATAAGTTGTGAAAGAAATGATGAAAACGTGGCGAAGCTGGCGATTTCTCTGGAGATGTTACCACAATAAGAATTGTCAGCTTAACTTATAAAGACTGGCGAACGATGGTCGGAGGAGGACCGTGGAGATGTATTGTTGAGCCATTTCACGGATGCCCACCCTACGCTCATATTTTTCTGTCATTTGCATCTTCATTTAGAAGGTAAGCGTCAACTTTTTCCTTGTTTCACCACCTGTACCAACCTTTTCTGAAACCTGTGTTGATTTGTCACACAAGAAAATCCGCCATGCATTCGTCTGCGGTGCTGCCATTGTCGTCGTATTTCGAGCATGTCGTCGGATGTAGAAACAAACGGCAAGTCAAATTTTACGTCGGATGTCGAAAAGTTCGTGTGTCGAAGCGATCATATGTAGAGGTACCACTGTACATGTACCTATTAGCCTGGCTAATTAAATATTTCTAATAGGTCTTTGTTATGGTTCTTTTTGGGGGAAAAAAATCTCATTTGTCATGCTATAACGCAATTTTGCCGTGGCATGACATGGTGAGGCTGTCGGACTCCGATGCAGCCCACCACCACAGCTTCAAAAAATCCTGGGGGAAATCCTGCTTTTATTGTTTTAATATTGATGATTTTGGCAAAAAAGCCAAGAAAAACCAAAAATCCCGATCTAAAAAATTAGCATATCATGTAAACATACTTTAAAGAAGCTACTAACCTAATCATCTTAATCAACGAATTACTCAAAACCCCTGCAAAAGATTCCTGAGGCTTTTAAAAATTCCCAGCCTGGTTCATTACTCAAAACCGCAATCATGGGCAAGACTGCAGACCTGACTGCTGTCCAGAAGGCCATCATGACACCCTCAAGCAAGAGGCTAAGACACAGAAAGAAATTTCTGAGCGAATAGGCTGTTCCCAGAGTGCTGTATCAAGGCACCTCAGTGGAAAGTCTGTGGGAAGGAAAAAGTGTGGCAGGAAACGCTGCACAACCAGAAGAGGTGACCGCACCCTGAGAAAGATTGTGAAGAACGGCCGATTCCAGACCTTGGGGGACCTGCAGAAACAGTGGACTGAGTCTGGAGTAGAAACATTCAGAGCCACAGTGCACAGGCGTGTGCTGGAAATGGGCTAAAGGTGCTGCATTCCTCAGGTCAAGCCACTTTTGAACCTGAAACAGCGGCAGAAGCGCCTGACCTGGGCTACAGAGAAGAGGTACTGGACTGTTGCTCAGTGGTCCAAAGTAGTTTTTTCAGATGAAAGCAAATTTTGCATGTCATTCTGAAATCAAAGTGCCAGAGTTTGGAGGAAGACTGGGGAGAAGGAAATGCCAAAATGCCTGAAGTCCAGTGTCAAGTATCCACAGTCAGTGATGGTCTGTGGTGCCATGTCAGCTGCTGGTGTTGGTCTACTGTGTTTTATCAAGGGCAGCGTCAATGCAGCTAGCTATCAGGAGATTTTGGAGCACTTCATGCTTCCATCTGCCGAAAACCTTTATGGAGATGAAGATTTCATTTTTCAGCACGACCTGGCACCTGCTCACAGTGCCAAAACTACTGGTAAATGGTTTACTGACCCTGCCATTACTGTGCTAAATTGACCTGCCAACTCTCCTGACCTGAACCCCATAGTGAATCTGTGGGATATTGTGAAGAGGAAGTTGAGAGACACCAGGCCCAACACTGTGGATGAGCTTAAGGCCGCTATCGAAGCATCCTGGGCCTCCATAACACCTCAGCAGTGCCACAGGCTGATTGCCTCCATGCCATGCCGCATTGAAGCAGTCATTTCGGCAAAATGATTCCCTGCCAAGTATTGAGTGCATTGCTGATATAATTAATTGAAGGTTGACTTTTTTGTATAAAAAAAAAACAACAACACTTTTTTGTATTGGTCGGATGAAATATGCTAATTTTTTGAGATAGGGATTTTTGGTTTTTCGTGACTATTTTGCCAAAATCACCAATATTAAAACAATAAAAGGCTTGAACTACTTGAGTTGTGTTTAATGAATCTAAAATATGTGAAAGTAATGTTTATCAGTACATTACAGAAAATAATTTTATCACAATATGCTATTTTTTTTAGAAGGACTAGTATATGCCAACCACTGGCGAGAGCTGCGGTATGTTACGAAAATGGTGCACATAATCTAAAGGTACTTTGCCACAGTTAAGCAACAAGTATGACCACTACATGTTTAACTGAACATTTGAGCTCCTTTAAATAGTTTTCTTACAAGTATTGGAAATTTTTATTCAATTGCCATGTGACATCGTCACACATTTGTTTCCATATCTTTCTGAACAGTTGCGGTAAAGAATTAAGCAGTACATACCAGAACTGCTTTGGTTCAATAGCTCCACCACTGTTCACTGGCATGCTTTGTAGTTTGTTTCAGAGTCTAGAATAAAAAAAAAATAGGAACATTCAACTTTTTTTTACTTGATTTTGACAGGGATATCTGTTATCTATTGAGAGTCAAGTTCAAATACACAACATTCCACAGGAGAGACACTGTTCCAGCAAAAAAAAGGCAACTTTTTTTAAATCATTCAAATGTGCCATGTTTCCAGAACAAATTCTAACTACGCTAACTATCAGTCAGAAATAATTGAGTTTTACTGAAACAGGATTTAAATTATTGATGACAAATCATATACAGTACTGTATCTTCATAGATCCATGCCAATGTTTGTGCTTTGATCGTATTTGATGGTGAATTATGAGTATTTTCTGCTGGAAAATACGTGTTTTGGTTCTGGAATGGCTGCGAAACAGTGACCTGGGCAACAACTTTTCTTACAGCACTCAAGGCAGTATTTGAACACACTTTTGTCGGTGTCATCACTTGAGAACAGGTGACAAACACTACACAAATTTTCAGCAAAGGGTACCACTCCACACAATAGAGTAATTTTTGCTTAAGTGACCGTCACACATTCTCTTAATACAACCCACGATAACATGGCAATCTGTTAAGAGTCACAATTAGGATTTATAAATTAACGGGAAGCAGAAGGACTACCATTAAAGCACACACGTTGATAGCGTACGTACGTAACATGTCACCAAAGCTTGAAACAGTAATGTTGCCCATCTTGAAATGTGGGTTTATATTAACCAGTTAGCCGTTATCGAAATGTCTGCTCCAACAAAAGCAAAATGAAACGTTTCCACGTTAGTATAAATCTTGTTATGGTGATTCTGAAGGTTTAGGGTTAACTGCGATGGTTCACAGATTACAAAATCAAATTAGCACTCGAGTACACATTTTCGTAGTGTCCGTTTGAGTGGAGCAAGCCATTACGGAGCAGAAAAAAAGCTTTTGGCCGTGTCAAGTTTACACGTCCCGCCGATGTGGTGAAAATGAGTGGGTGCTCGATTGTACTTTATAGTGTATGTTGAAATAATTTTCTAATCTTGTAACGAGAGCTCGCCACAATGCTCTATCAGTGGATCATGGCTACATTAAAAATGGCGCTTTAGGCGCTACAGGCACAGTGTACTAACCCTTAAAACAACACTATGGCCTCAAGAACGAAATTCAGGCAAGTTTCTCGACGCTTATAGTCAAAGAATAACAATGCACATCGCTGGCTACGTCAGAATGCCGTGGCGACACTTTTCTAACGAAGTATTTGTGCTTACCTCGAATGCGTGTTGAACTCACTTCTCCATCTTGGACTAACGAGTGGGAGGGCAAAACAAGATCTCGCGAGAATACACGCGTACTGTTGTCTGCCAGGGCGGGGCAGGAGGCACTCCCATGTTAAAAAATAATAAATCAAAATTCGAACTCTTGACTGCTGAAAGAGCGACTGAGGATTTTTTTTAAAAATTGTGGGCAGAATATTGCGCATTTACAAATCGGTTTATCCAAATTGAAAATTACTCAGGGCAGAAAGTTTGTGTGTTCTGCTTCACTTTTCTAGTGGTTATTACAAGGGCGTAGGTTTGGTCTCAACATTGGTAGGGACGATATAACAGCATAACCTACATGCACACTTTTTGCTCTGGCTGGGACATTAAGAAGACCAAATAGATTATTGAACTGGGGTCAGGGTTACATTTCTCGCGAGTATGAACCCAATTAATTTTTAGGCTAAATCGGGTGCTCATTACGTCGATCATGATCAACCAGTTGATCGCAATGCTATGATTATGTTGTGTTGTGTGAGCAACCTATGCGGTTATGCAGCACCCGTCCCTCTCTAAGCAGCTTTTTGCTCACGTTTTTCTGGATCTATAGTTTCCAGCAGAGTTTACTACATTTCTCACAGTTTAATTAACGTCAACAGTAGAAAACACAAACAGAATGACACTTCTCGCTGAGCAGCTTCCTACTCGAGTTTTGCAGGTTCGCAAGTTCACACAGTTTAATATTATTCTAACTCTGACGCAGGTTGGACTTTCAGTAGCAAAATTAGTGGTGTGCTTCCCACCTCCACAACATTGGCGTCTTTTTTAAAAATTACTTACAGTGGCTGCTGCTGGCCGAAAAAAACTTCTAATATCCCTTGTCTTCGAAGGAGGCGGAGGAAACGGCATGTTGTAGACATGTATTTCTGTGAGTGTGAGCATGCGTGTGTGTGTCGGGGGTGGGTCAAGCCATTACTCGTCAGCCAATCAAAGGTGTGTTTGAGGGGGAAAAAATGGACAGGCGAATTCAGCAAGTAAAAAGGGGTATATGTAAGTTTGAACATAATGAAAATAATTCACTTGATAAAGGTAGGGTCAATTCTTTCCTTACAACATATGGGAAGACAATCTAAATTACCTGTATAACTGAACTCATTATATAATCCATATAAGGTTGCTTAAACGTTGGTGGGGACAATTTGAGCATCCTGAAAAGTTGGTAGTGTTATGTCTCTACCATCCCAAAGCAAACCTACGCCCTTGGGATCGGCACCCATGTCTGATTAACATATTAATATTGTGACATTAACTCTATTAGGCTATGGGGAAACATTGCATTGGCCTGTTTGTGCTTCATCAACTTGGTTGCTCGGTTGTTTTTTTTCTCCTCCACTTTGAAAGGTTGGCAGTATTATGTCCCTACCGTCCCTATGCAAACCTACGCCCTTGGGTTATTACTATCTCTGTCCCTTCCAGAGTGGAGTTCTACCAATACCTTCTTGAGGTTTCTTCCTCCCAAAACATGCCTGTTTATGCTTTGGAATCCATGCTAGGTTAATTGAACATTAACTCATTCACTACCGGTCCTCGTGTTATCCTAACTGTGTGTCTGCTTTCGGAGCTGGTAAAAGATTTAAAAAAAAAAAAAAGCCCATTGACAACATACTTCGGTCCAATCCATATGGACTAGGGGGGCTTGGCAGCGATCAGTCTTTGGAATGGAAAATGCATCTATTGCTCTAAAAGCCAGCCAAAGAGTTAAAATGTCCATTGTTGTGAATTGTAAGCAATTTGGGGTCTTGTATGCGACAAAAGCATTTGTGAGGAATGAAGGTTGTGACAGCCCTGTGGCTGACAGGCAATCAGGCCTGGGTCAGGTGTACCTCCTTATGCCGCTACCTCAACTCGGATAGGAATAGTATCTAGGGGTGCAAATCAGAAATGTCATGATGATACAATAACAATATTCTTTAGGAAACGATGCAGTATTTGCCAATATTCAATCTACCACGACTCCATTCAATAATCCATTCATCTTTTGTACCGGTTGTACACCGTGAACTGGTTACTGGCCAATCGTGGCGATTTTAATATATTTACACATTGGACACAATAACTTAAACATTTTACCCAAAACAAAATGTAAAGCAAATGTAATGTTTTTTTTTGTTTTTTTTTTTTTTTTGGGTGGACAATTTTGTCACGGAAATATTTCAGATGTTAAATGGTTGAAAACCATTCTTTTTGAAAAAGAAACAGCAAATCTGAAAGAGGATATAGATCCGATTCAATTTTGCTTAATCAATCAATATTGTATATTCGTGACCAGGTTGCCTTCCAAGAGCCACACAAGTAGCCCCCAGGCCTGTGTGGTGATAATACCTCCGAGGTGGATGTATTGGTTTCTGACAAATGTAGAATTAACAAAAGCAATTATCAACACATTGCACACAAAATGAATGACTTCATTTTTGGGGGGAAAAAAGCTATTATTTCCTTTCCAAGTCACATTTAAAGACATTTAAAATAGTACACAAAATTAATACATTGGATTAATTAAACTAGAAAGAAACAAAATAAACTCAATTCCTCCAGTACACTTCAAATGTTACACAGCCAAGATATGACTAAACTTGACAAGTACTGCATACAAATATAAAAACGCCTATTGAAAAAATACAGCAATGTGTCATGTACAACAATAAGAAAGGTTTCAATGCATCTCGACTATAAAAACCAAATTACAACGTATATTTACACAAGTTGATCATTCATGTTTTCACTTGGTTCATCAACATTTCTCTTGACATTCTCTTTCTCATACATTCTGTGGAATGAATGCCCAAGCCTAGCTGGAATTACAGTGGATATAAAGAGACGCAAACGTAAAGTGCACCATAGCCACTAATAAAAGCATCGGTGGTGCTTGACTGATTGTTTGTAGAAGCATTCTTTAGCAACTAATGCTGGAGCTGGGGCTTTAATTATTCCAAATGACTAGCCACTGGGGCAAAAAGTCAAAAATGAAACTTATCTACATATCTACCATATGTCAGGGTAGAGTAGAAAATATATACCTTGCTTGACGCTGAACTGGAAATGAGTAAAGGGTTAAGTTGCATTTCATTTTTACACCGGAGGAAAAAAACGTTTATATCCACTGTAAATCCTTTTCTTTGCTCTTTCAATCTAGCTATGTAGACATAACAATTATTACATATTTACAACTCAAACAAATGTAAAAAATATGAAAACATTTCCAATAAATCAACTGCTAACATTTTTGTACTGTGGTTAAAAAAGTGAGAAGGGATCAAGAAGGATGACAAACAAAAATCAGATGGGATGACTGTAAGGAAATCGCTTCAAATGACAATATATTGCCTGTAAAAATAAATTAGAATAAATAATTGTACAAGGTCAATTGCTGCTTCACTTAATCTTGACTTGTAGAAGAATCAATATATGAAATGTTTAATAAGAAACAGTGAATCTCACTCAACGTTTTGTAAAACTACGTGGAGAAAAGCACTACTACAAAAACAAGTTTTTTTTAGGCAAAAATTGGGTATTTAGAAAATATTATCGTGACTGCATTGGAATTAAATTTTAAAGATGGATCATTTTTTTCTTTTCCCTTTCAAACTTGTTACTGGAAAACCCGTTGTTACGTTCCACTTCTTATGTGGAGTGTGAGTGAGTAAAGTGTGCTTGTGATACGATCAGGTCAGGCAGTGACAGTAGAGTGACAAATGACAATGTTGGGCAAGAAATGGTCAAAGAAATATGTAGAAACAATAATAAACAAATATTTAAGTATAAAATATAGATTCCTATCGCTATCTCCTTCAATATTTTCACAAAATGAGGATTCCTATGCACGTCTACGGCTAACAGTTCCAGATTCCATCACAAAAGAAGCTTGCCATTGCGGTGAATCTTCAAAATTTTTCCAAGTCTCTGTTTTGCTGTTGCAAGTCCTTTCTTTGGACGCTTTCCTAAATGTCAAAAACATACGCATGCATGAAACATGAGAAAAGGGACAAAGATATGGAAATTGTACCGTTTCATTCCTTCTGCTTACCTTGACCAACTCCTGCAACGCCTTGACTAGCAAGCCCTGAAGGTGACGCACTAGAGAGTGAGCTGCTGTTTTGCGGTGATAAGGAAGGTCGACGTGAAGTAAGGAATACCCCCGGGGCCATAGCCCCGCCACCTCTAGGGCCACCAGGACCAAAAGGTCCTGGTCCTGCTGTGTATTCATGGTCGAGTAAACTGGCCGAATAGTAATCCATCCTCCTCTGTGGGCTGAAATCTGGTGCTGCCTCTGGAACGTTTGGTGGCGAGGGAGGAGCTTGATCTACCTGAAGTTGAAGAGGGCTCACAACGGACACTGGAGGGCGCACCTTTTTGGTGTATTTCCTTTTAGTTGGCTTATGTTGCTCCTGAGTCATAGAAGAAAAAAAATGTCCTACTGCTTTATTACCATTCAAACATTCTGCTGCTTAAATGTCAAGGTGCAATTCCAAAATATTACCATTGTTTCCTCACTCACCTGCTGCGCCAACTTGGCTGCAGCAGCCGCCAAGCCCGTTTCCACAGATGCCACTCGAGCGCCATCCCTTGCTGGCCGATCCTGTTTCGGTAGAGTAGGCATCACCCTGGCTGTTAAGTAAGATGGATTATTAGTCAAAGCTAAAGGATCGAGAGTCTGAAATGCAAACTTGAGGTCACTCTCATCTTCACCTTTAGGACTCCAAGGTGTGTCATCCCAATTTTTCTTCCGCTTCATTTTAGCTTTGTTAGCATGGTCCTCCTCATCAGATTCCAATGAGGGATACACTACCAGAATGATTAATAAAACCACAGGTTTGGTGTAAATAAATGTGAATGACTATAAAATAAACCACTGACACGATGTCCTCAACATTATGGGGCTACATTTGCTATTGGTTCCTCACCGTAATCTGAATCTTTAAAACAGGTCCCTAAAGTCTCTTGCTCATCGGGGCTGTCCTCGTCACTAAGATGTCGAGCCGGACGCTTAATGGGCCGCTTTCCCGGCCGCTGGATAACAGCTTTTTTCTCAGCCCCAGTGGTCTTTTTGATCCCCCCAGTGACCCACACGGCTCTGCTGCCTTTTCCTTTTACGATCCCCAATCCCTCAGTGAGTCCTCCAGAGATGGACAAGGGTGATGAAGAAGAGGAAGATGACGATGATGACGATGAGGAGGAGGAAGGTGGGTTAGCCATGGAAAGCATACCCTGGATGGCGTCACGAGTACTAGGAGAGGCCGGGGCTTCCTCACTGGGTGAGGACAAAAAATGTGTGGTCCAAGCAAACAATAATGATAATATTTAGAAGTGTTAATTTTAAAAGAAAGACAGATGGGAAAAAAAAGTGTTCTGACCTGAGTGCAGAGGAGTCCAAGCCTGCCACCTGTTTGCTGGCCTTCAGTAAGTCCAGGATTCCCCCTGCACCGCCCTTCACACCATGAGCAGCCAGTGCTTCTTCATCTGTGGTGTAATCCTCCTAAGGCCATGGAATCAAAAGTGACTTACTGAATGAAGATTGGTACTTTGTCAATTCCAAGTCTACTACTGGGGGCGTATGTGTTAAATTTATTGGGATAAACAGAACCAGTGCCAAGTCAGCAATACAAGTGTCATTATTTTAATGTATATAACATCAGCACATGCAGGTAGCTTTTATGTTATCTGAATGCAAGTTTCTGTCTCTCTCGCTCTTTGCTGATGTAATTGCTGCATGAATTCCGATTTGGGGGACTTGACTGTTTAGACCGCCGCCATTTCCATTCTGGAAAAATGTGGCCCAGATAGAATTTTAACCACATTCAAAATTGATCTAGATTGAATTAGAAATGGTCCACTTTTATATGACTTTTACCGTTCAGACCGTCAAGTTAATGCCTCACTTGAGTCGGAAAAACATGAAAAAATCGGTTTCATGCATTAAGACCTGCGGTATGAAACTAGCCTTATTTAATTGTAACGCTTCTGGCTATTCTGTTACTTTGACAGAATTTCACCTCATCTTAAAATTAAACTTTCCTTCTTTTACACATCAATTTAACACAAACATTTCCATTATTTTGTGTAAAATAATGAGTAAGAATGAATAATGAGTAAGTCATTTGAAACGTATATATCCAGAAAATAGTATACAGCATAAAAATGTAACGAGTCCAATGTTTGCTTCTTGTGTTTCCATGCTAATCTTACCTCAATGTCAAAGTCGACCTCCCCTGGCTCCCGAATACGATTGGGGTCGGAGCAAGGCTTTGCTCGGGGCAACTTTCTTGGTAGACCTGGAAAGGGCATTGTTGACACACCTCGTTTTACTTAATAACACATATTGAAATGCTGTAAGACATAGGAATTTTTTTTTTTAAACATGTGATATGGGTTTGGGGTAAGAATAGCCAATACGCGTTTCTTTTTCACTGTCCTGCTTTATTGTTTGCCCATTTTATCATAACTATAGTGTAGAGAGGTACAGTATAACACTGTCTTTTGTCTACGTTTGAGCAGATTAATCATCCTGTGACTGTCAGACTTAAAGTTAAATGATTAATTTTCCTGTTATACTGAAATACAGGTAGTCCCCAGGTTACGAACTTACGTCGTACCCGACTTTAGTGATTTCGACTGTATGACACACAAGTCTCGTCCATTTTTATTTATTTTAAGTCGTGTAACAGCCCCTTTCAGACTTCCCACTAAATTCCTGTGTAATACGAAACAGGACTTACCCATGTCATGGCTTTCAGACATGGGGAAAATTACCCAGGTTGGACACTTTCAGACTTGTGCCTTGTTGGAGACTCGGCGCTATCTGTGCTGGGAGTGTGGGGGATCACGTCATTTTTGGTCGTCATCAGCAACAAAATAAACCACACATTTCCAAAGATGGACGAAGGACTGTTTTTTCCCAAGGCTCTAAGATCCAGTAGCACTTCATTCTGTTATATATGTCCAATTAATTTAAACTGGTAGGACTGGCTGTGAATGCTCATCTTTCAGTGTCCGATCATTTTTGACTGAGAGTCTGACAGGGGTCATTCGCTAACAGTCTCGCCCATTCAAAATGGATTGGACGTCTAGTGCTGTCACTGGCAGCTAATGAGTTAAATAAGTGTCCTGTAAATAGTTAAGCACCTACAGTACATAACAGGTCCAGTGAAGTCACTTTTGTGCACATGTACAGTGAGGAGCAGAAGTAGTTGCACCGCGTCTGATTTTGCAAGTTCACCCACTTAGAATATAGGTACACAGGCATGAAAATGGGTCAGGGGTTAAAAAGGTGAGAAGGGTGTGGAGGAAATATGTTCCGGTACACTGTACAACTAGGGCTGTCCCAAACGACTAATTTTCTCCCGATTGGTCAGTCATTATTTTTATGATTAGTTGACTAATCTAATAATACCCCCTCCCCCCCCCCCGCCTTTTTTTCCCTTCTTTTTACTAATTTAGCAACGAAATTTTTGATGACGCTTAATAATTCACAAAAACATTTTGGAAACACTTAAATTCTTTATTAAAGTTCAAATAAACACATAATTAACAATAACTCACAAATAAACAATGAGGTCAAATACTGATAGCATTCATTAGTGCAAAAGAATGGAATATAAACAAATTCAGAACACTGACTTCGCCTTTCCAACATGATTCTTAAAATGATTAAAATTCGCAAAATGATTCTTAAAAAAAATATCTAGCTTTAATATTATCTATCTATATTATAATATTACTATCTATAATAGTAGTATAATAATTCTTCATTCCCAATTAGATTTTTCCACAAAATGGTGTCATTTTAAAGCTATTCTTAGTGTAGAATCTGAATTCTGAAGTATGTGGGATTAACTCCAGGAATCGTTATTTATATGACGAACATGACATGGTTTTATTTTGAAATGTTCACCGAAAGTATGTCCGCTAACCCGCTAACCGTAAGCTTTACACTCCGCAAAAAAGCTCTTTTTGTCATTGCTGTGGTGTCAGTAATCATTTTTTTTTCTCATTTTTTTCATTTGCAAATGCAGTTAACCAGCGATTTTTCATTTTTGAAGTGTCACCTTTCAACCGCAAGTTTGCGTTTTGGAGAAGACTGCCAATGTTTTATAACAGGCTAATTAAGTTGTCTTTTTTCCCCATTAGCCTCAATGTACCAATGGTAACGTTTACAGTGTTTAATATAGATGTGTTTCCTTAATTTGTATGTTTGAACTTTAATTTTGTTGTTGATGTTGATTACCAATAAACATCTGTGAAAACAACTGTTGTCTCATATGCCATCAGCACGCACGCATAAATGTATACACGCGTGCGGCGATAAGTCGCAGCCATGAACATTACCACCCTCATTTTTATTTACCGTGCGATAAATGAACTCATTGCATATCGCGACAGGCTTTGCAACTTCAATAAAACATGTCGTTAGTTAGTTAGATGGATTTACGATCTGCCAGCTTGTAATTTTCTCCTGTCGTCTTCCAACTGGGTGACGGCGCTTACGTATTCATTCACGGCCGACGTACAGTGGTGTTGAAGAGAGAGGGCACAACAGTGTACCCACATTTGTTTCGTTGAAATAAATCAATGTTTTGGCCACTCTGGTGCGCTTTTTTGGCTTTGTGCCGCTTTCCCATCTTGCATACCAAACGTTCGACATAAAAAAAAATTAAAAAATCTCCTAACCCCCTCACCCCCTCCTAAAAATGTTCTCCTCGGATCTACACGATAAACATAGGGCACCCTTTTACTTCAAAACGGCCAATTTCACGAAAGGTGAGAAATTTTCATGCCTGGCAATCATAGATGCATTTCTACTTACAGAGACATAATCTTAAAAAAAAATCCGGAATTCACATTGTATGATTTTTCAATAATTTATTTGTAATTCACTGGGGTTCATAAGTATTTGTACCCCTGAGAAAATCAGTGCTAATTTTTAGTGCAGAAGCCTTTGTTTGCAATTTCAGAGGTCAGACGCTTTCTGTAGTTCACCAGGTTTTCACATATGGAAACAGGGATTTTTGCCCAGTCCTCCACACAATTTTTTTCAGGTCAGGCTTCGGGGCTGTCGGTGAGAAATGCAAAGGTTCAGCTCCATCCATAGAACCTTGATATGCTTTTTACGCAGCCACTCCTTGGTCAGCTTGGCTGTGTGCGTCGGATCATTGTCATGTTGGAGGATCCAGCCACGACTCATCTTCAAGTCTCTGACTGAGGGAAGGAGGTTGTGGGTCAAAATCTGACGTTACATTTCACCATTCATCCTCTGCTTTATAAAATACAGTCATCCTGTTTCCTTTGCCGAAAAGCAGCCCCAAGGCATGAGGTGTCCACCCCCATACTTCACAGTAGGAATTGTGTTCTTGGGATTGTACTCATCCTTCCGTTTCCTCCACACACGACGAGTAAAGTCTGCACCAAAATGTTCTACTTTGGTCTCATCTGAACCACATGACTTTCTCCCATGACTCCTCTGCATCATTCAGATGGTCCCTGGCAAACTTCAGACGGGCCTTCACATGTACTGGCTTCAACAAGGGAACCTTCTGAGCAATGCATGATTTTAAACCATTGCATCGTAGTGTTCTACTGACAGTAGCATTTGAAACTGTGCATCCAGCTCCCTTCAGGTTATTGACCAGCTCCAGCCGTGTAGTTCTAGGCTGAGCCCTCACTTTTCTCATCAAGGGTGATGAACCACGGGGAGAGATTTTACATGGAGCCTCAGGCTGAGGTAGATTATCAGTCATGTTTTTCTGCTTTCCAATTGTCCCATAGCCTTTTCCAGCTTTATGAAGCTCAACAATTTTTTTCTCAGGTGTCTTTCGAAAGTTGTCTGGTCTTGCCCATTGTAGAAGTTGGATTATAACTGACTTTGGGGTGCACAGGTGACAATGTTGAGCTCAAACAGGTGGTTGGTAGGTGGTTACTCATGGGGTAACGGTGAACTGTTTTTTTAAGGTAGACTGCCAACTCTTTGCGTATAATAATTATTGCTGATTATCAGGGGTACAAATACTCATGAACCCCAGTAAATTTATTTAAACAATGGGGGGGGGGGGGTTACATCTATAATAGGGGTGTAATGGTACACAAAAATCTCTGTTCGGTACATACCTCGGTTTTGAGTTCATGGTTCGGTTCATTTTCGGTACAGTAAGAAAACAAAATGCAAAATAGAAATGTGCTAGTTGTTTATTACACACCTTTGTGCTTTCAACAATAGGAACATTAGCCTATACAAAGCTAGAATTCTGCTCAAAAAGTAGCGGGTAGTTAAAGATAATCCAACAACAATTTGCCTTTCAGACCCCGCGTAATGGTCAGCTTTCTTTCTGAAAGAAAGAAGAAAAAAGTCCTGTGCTAAAGAGAAAAGCAATCCCAATGACAAAGATTTTAACATGTATTTTACAAATGAAATGCCTCAATGAACCATTTTTTTTCTTATGAACGGTTTTCAAAAGTTTTATTGGTGGATTTTCTCAAGTTAAAGCGCCACACAGAAATTAATAAATTTAATTGTGTAAGCGGGATCTGTGTATTATTCTTATTATTTAATTACAGGTGTTTTAGCTCATTTCAAGTTATTTTATTTAAATGGGCTATTATTTATTTTATTATATGTTTATATTTTACAAATGTGATGTAGTATTCATTTATATTGTATATTTTATGTTGTATAACTTTAGTTCCTATGTGAATATTAGTCCCTACTTGTTTTGTTGTGGTAGGAGGGTTTTGTATTGAACACGGGGCCGTGTTGGTTATTATTATAGCAGAGAAGACAGCAGTAAATCAACAAAGACAAGTCAACTGTGCCCCGATCTACCACTATAAAGATCTGATGGACTCAAAAAGTGGGTTACGATTGCATATTAGTTTGAAAATCGACCGGATCCACCGTATTTTTACACGAGTGACTTCCGGTCTGCCCGATCCTAGCTACCGGTAGTAGTATTGACGCAGGAGGGTCGCGTCTCGCGTCAAATAATAAACTCTGCCGTTCTTGTCGTGTGCGTCGTGTTGAGCCGCTTCTGGGACGCGTCTAACACTGGGACTGGTGTGCATTGGCTGACTGACTTTACAGGGTGACCCAAAAACAAGTTTACACTCAGTTGACTGCTTGTTTAAAAGCCATTGAAACATATCTAAATAGGTTGTCATGCTTAAGTGATTCATTAAGGTCACTCAATGCATCTGGTAATCTCTCGTCTCTACAATTCCTGTGCTTCTGCTGAAAATGAAGAAAACTTTAGCTGTACCTGAATTGCTGCGTGCCGGTCTGACACCTACTGAGATTGCAGCAAATCTGGGAATACAGTCTACAAAATTAAAAAGAAGCTGAAAGATACTGGAACAGCCTCACGAAAACCTGAGTCTGGACGTGCCTGATCTGTGCGGACCAAAAAGTTGATTGACAAGGTCAAACGGCGCATCAAGACAAATCCTGTGAGGTCCATGAGAAAGATGGCACGTGAGCTTGATGTGAGCCGCTCATCAATGCAACGGCTCATCAAGAATGATCTGAACATGAAGTCCAGGGCCAGAGTAAAGGTTCCACTGCTTACTGAGGCGCAACAAGAAAGTCGGTTCAGTCGGTCCAAGGTGTTGTTGAACGATGTCAAGCATGCTGCAGCAGGTCGTGCGATCTTGTTCTCAGATAAAAAGATTTTTACTGTGAATGCAATCCTCAACCGCAGAAATGACCGATGGATTGGAGGTGGTCCTTCAGATGTCCCTGATAATGTAAAGTATACCAACACTACAAAACAGCCAGCTTCTGTCATGCTTTTTGGCCTCATCTCATCAGATGGAAAGAAGATGCCTCCAGTGTTCATTCCTTCAGGAGTGCGCATCAACAAAGACAAATATCTGGCTATTATGAATGATAAAGTCAAGCCATAGATCCTTGCCAACTACCCGGATAGGAATTATGTGTTCCAGCAGAACGGTGCACCAGCACACACCTCCAAAAGGACTCAGGAATGGTTGGATGCCAACTTGCAGGCATTCTGGTCCAAGGATATGTGGCCACCCCAGAGTCCAGATCTCAATCTCCTGGATTATAGCATATGCAACTGTGGAGGACAGTGCCTGTAAGAAGCCACACCCTTCTGTGGCAGCCTTGGAGAGGTCCATTGTTAGATCTTGGGAAAAGATGACAGCATCCTACGTAAAGAAGACCTGTCAAGCGTTCTGCAGGCGCCTGGAGGCTGTTGTGACACTTAAGGGAGGACACATTGAAAAATAGAGTGTACTGTACGTGTTCTTTACAATAATGTATAATTTGTGATTAAATTCTAATTCTAAGCTGAATAAACATGGCATTTAAGTTGTATTATGGCAGTGTAAACCTTTTTTTGGGTCACCCTGTAATGCCCGCGTTTCACTGCGTTCTCGCGGCGGCCACGTTGTCGCGCCGTTGACGTTTCTGGGTTATACTGTCCTACCGTGTTGGTCCTCATTATAGTAGAGAAGACGGAGTAAATATAATCTACACAAAGAAACTGTAACCCGATCGACTCACAGCCTCAAAAAGTAAGGGTTACATTACGTCAGAAACTCGTTCGGTACGCCTCCGTTCCGAACCGAGCACCACGTACCGAAACAGTCAATACAAATACATGTACCGTTACACCCTTAATCTATAAGTGAAAATGCTCTACCTCTACTTCAGGCATGAAAATGGGTCAGGAGTTAAAAAGGTGAGAAAGGTGTGGAGTAAATATGTTCCGGCGTTCTGCAAAAATGTCCGCCGTCGGCAAAACGTCCTACATGTGGCGAATTTCACCATTTTAATTTTTCACATAAGGCTTAATATTCGAGTTAACGGGGGTTTGATTAGTTGAAGGAGTTGATTTCAACCACCATTGACTCGCGCTAGCTTAGCCACTCCGGAGCCCTGAAACTAACAAATAACTGTCAAACTGCACAGAATTTGTTCAAATCATTTCCAACGACTAATTAAACCCCGGCTAACTCAAAGATTAAGCCTAATGTAAAAAATTCTGAACTTCCCCTTTAAAATAAAGACCATTGAATATGGCCATTAAAATGTTGTCTATAAAAGTTTTAGAGTAATAAAACAAACAACAAAAATGAATAAAATGAACAGGAATCCTTCAAAGTATTTCATAATGGGTCCAAATTATTTTTCGAACAGATCATGTGACTATAGAACCTTAGAGACAGCCGTTTGCATTGCTTAGCCAAAACTACAGCTGAGGAGGCAAGATGGATATTTAGAATTTCTTTAAACCTAAGCTTTCAAAACCCTCAACAACAACTGAGCTTGAACCGAGGATTGAGCACGAGCAGTATCAAAAAGTCCCGGCTGTCGTGTTACCTGTTGCGCTGTAATTCCAAGTGGTGCTTGAATTGAATGCTTATAGCGGTCGACAGTCTTTTTGAGCCAGCACAAAGTTCGCAGCGCACGGAGATATTTTTGTTATCTTTACTGGACAAAAATGTGAAGTAATGGCTGTGTTTCCAGTGTGCAAATGCAGCCGTTTGTAGTATATCTCCTGCCTATTTCATTGCATCCTGGCGAAGTAGCAAGGCTATGTTGTTTTGGCCGCAAACTCCCAGCGCTCACACATCATGGTAATACACGTGACCCTTTTTGTTCCGTCCCCGATTAAAAAATGTGACATGTGATGTCACTCCCATGACTACAGTATTCTTCATTCTACACACATTATGTAGTAATAGTAACGCACAGGCATCAAGGAACGTAATTTTACTCAGATTACTGATTTAGAAAAATGAACGCGTTAGATTGTTCTTTACTGAAAGAAAGTAATCAGATTAGTTACGCATTACGATACCGCGTTATTGACAACACCGCTTTTATATTACCGTTAAATACACAAGCTTGACGCTACCTTAATGGGAGCTATTTTTCACCGGACGCTCCGGCAGTGTTCAACGCAAGCTGCAACGAACGGCAGTAACTTTGTCATACCACAAAATATGAAAACGAAAACCATTACTCACTAAATTCAATATGCTGGCAAATGCATTCATCTAAAAACAATTGGGAGTGATACTTTACCTCCTCCAGCGAATGTGAATTTGTGCTTAGCACAAGATCATCTGTCGCAATTAGCGATCTTTGACGCTTTTTTTTTTTCCCCTCCCCGCATACAAACTTGTTTCTCTCTCAGCGGCTGTGATTAACCTCAATGAAGTTGCTGTCCTAGCTAAGCCTTGCCTATCATTCGTCTTTGTAAGTTTTTAGTAACTTTGTGTATTGAATTTGAAAGGAAAATGTGTGTTTTGTTTTTGACGAACTTTTTCATGAAGCTAAACTGTTGAAGCTACTCACATGTGGAAAAATACGAGTGTACAACGTTTTAAGTTTATTCATTTGGTATATTTCAGTTACCACGATTTGAGAGATCAATAAATTGAAGAATTTACGCCTTGCGTTTGGAGTGCTTGTTTTTGGGTTTGCTGGAATAGCGTCACTGACACACGCAGCATTAAACAGGGGAAGGGGTAAGCGCTGCCGCGCCAAGCCAATTCTGGCTGCATTTTCGACTCATGAAAAATAACGAATACGTACTACTGTATGACGGAAAATTTTAGTGGTTTTGTAACCGCGACGTTTTCATAGCATGGTAATCCGTGAAGGTAACTGGCACATGCCTACAAACGACCCCCCCCCCCCCCCCCCTAAAAATTTTCTCCTCGGATCTACACGATTCACGTAGGTCATCCTTTTTGACTTCAAAACGGCGAATTTCGCCGAAAGGTGAGAGATTTTCATGCCTGCTACTTATTTTCTAAGTGGGGGAACCTGAAATATCACAAGGGGTGCAAATATTTCTTCTCCTCACTGTACATTATGATGATGCTTTTCAAATTATAAATGGTGCAGATCAACTGCTTACTGATTTGTGTGAATTTGACTCTATTGTACTAACAGTTATACTAATAATCTTACCGCTTAGTTTCTTCTTCTTGCTTGTTCCAGCAAGTTTGCGGCGTGGAGGAGGGGTTTCGTCTATTTGGAGCTCATCCTCAGATTCAAGATCAGAGAGACTGGATCCCTCCATGACAAGGTGCTGGTAGTTGGCAACTGCCCCGGCACCATTACTTCCAGCTTTCTTGCTAGAGTTGAACAAATTAACCAGATGAAACCTCAGTCTTTGGTGAGACAAATCATTAACATGGCAGTAAAACAAGACGTCTAAAAATATTACCCTTGAATTTTCCCATTGGTCAGCACGAGTTTCAGCTTGCTTTTATTTAACTTTCCTTCGAAGTCTTCCAATGGCAGCTCCAACTGAAAAGAACAAAATATAAGTAAAAGAAAAAAAAAAAAAAAAAAAACTACTGAACTTTCAAAATGTTCCACGTGACCTCTTTTTTCTGTGTACCTTGTTCTTGCTTCTGGACTTGCCAGGTTGGATTTTTTTCAGAGTATGTTTGGTGTGGATCTCAAGCAGGTCAAGCTCTCCCGCTTCTGTTTTATAAAGACCCTTTTGGTTTTTCTTCTTGGGTCCAGTTGGTACAACATTTACAATTATGTCCTTTGGTTTGAGGCCTTTCTTATTTCCAGGGGGGCGGCCTGAATTCTGAGAGGTGGTTAACGGAGCTTTTGAGAGAGGCGATCCAGGGAATTGAGGTCCAGTGCGGCCAATGTTTTGTTGGAAAATATCCTATGAAGATCAAATACAAATACAAAATGTTAGATAAAAATACTCGACACAAAGGAGAACGAATTCATATGGCTACGCTTTTGGTCATTTGTCCAGTTACCTCAACTAGACGTATCTCTTTTGCAAGGTCCTTTACCAGTGCCTGAGTGTTGATAGTTTCTGGAATTTCCGCTTCGTGATCACTTAGCGCCTGTGTGTACCAAAGCACAATCATGAACTAAGGTTGAAACTTGTCTGCTTGTGGGGCCATTTTGGTGTGCACAACTATGGGTCATTTGAAAATGCAAATAGTATAGACAGCGTGAAAAATCCAGGCTACCTCTTTCCTGGTCCAGGCGCGGAAGGCATTATTCAGGGCTTTTGCTCCATGAACCAGATAGGTGGCTGGGTGTCTGCGATTTTCTCTCAAACCTACAAGACAGAAAAAAGAATTACAAAGGAAAATATGAAATGAGGGTGCTTAAGGCAAAGGGTAAAGCAAAGATCGTTTCGTTAAGGTTACCTCTGAAGGTATCAAGAAGGTGCTTCCCAACATACCAGCACACAGTTTCAAAATTGGGAAACTTAAACAAGTCTGCTGTGCTCAACCGCTTCTCTATTTCATAAGCCCTAAAAACATAAGAATAGGATTTTGTGCATATTCTGCTATGACCATTTAAACATTTCATACGCGCTCCACTTCTGTCCATCTAGCTTTTCAAAAGCGAAATGTACACACAAAGAGTATATGTATTGTGAACAGCGTCAGAGGAGGTTTCAAGAAACTAACCGAAGCTGCATGTCAATATTGAGGCTATGCAAAAAGTTTCCTCCGAAGGCCAGGCAATCCACTGGAGTTAACACAGCGTGAATCCACCCTGGAACAATAAAAGGAACGGTTATCTATTATCATGTGTTCCCAAATGCTCAGAAGAATACAGTCAAATAAAAACATAAAGTAAAAAAGTAATGAATGTGTTCTTGCATACCAGTTGGAATGAACAAGGTGTTTCCTTGTTTGACGGAGCACTTGTAACACATGTCAACCTGGTCTCCAAAGAACATCTCATTCTGATTGGACGATGAATTCCAACGCTCAAAAAGCGCCAGGTTGGCTGCCGTCGGCGATATTAGGTAGAATATTTTCTCCCCCTAAATTCACAGGAATATGGGATGCCTCTTGGAATTAAAATACACGCAACTATTTTAAAGTAATTAGTTTTTCCCTCACCCGCAAAACATGATACCAAACGGAAGTGCCACCAAAGTCAACGTGAAAGTCCGTGTAGCTATCCTTGACTCCCATGAGGCAGTACTTCTGCACATTGGGCCGCTCAAACACAGATTCCTCTGGCCAGAGGTTCTCCACCCATGACAGCTTCCTCACAATTTTTGGCGTTTCCACCAAATTTGACAGCCTGAAAAGGAACAACAATTGCTGTTAAACGCTGAACACATTCCATTTCAATGTATTCATTTTTGTATGTTATTTAAACAAGAAAATCAAGTATGTTATTGAACCTTGTTTCTGAGAACTCTAGGCTGATAACATTCAGTACTCGATCTCTGTTGGGGCTGTTGTAGTATTCGGCAAAGTCACCCAGTCGCATCTTCAGGTCACACTGGCGAGAGACGTCGATCACATCTATCTCTTTGTCTGAACCTGCAGGCACAGTTAACACATTTGGAGCAGTGCACATCCGAGTAATAAAGTGATATATGTCATGACAATATATGAATGAATACACTACTAAGAATTTTGGGCCATATCACCCATCTGAACTATTTTTTCGTTTAAATCGAACAAGCACACATTTTTTTCACATCAGGAGATTGAATTACCAATGTAGTGTTCTACATCGCTGACACAGAACGACGCTGGTGGAAGAGTCATGCCAAGCCCGTCTCGTCTCAGCACCATGACAGGAACACTGAATGAATGCTCCTCAAGAAATTCCACTGTGAGCTGGGCCCCTGAAGGCTTCAGCAGTACTTCATCTGCACTGTGGATGACACATAACACACAAACGATTAAGCTTGTTTGGCTCGTCTTCCTTGACAAAAAGACCTTTCCAAAAACATTACAATTTAACTCAGATTTTTTTTTTTTTTTTATGGCAATAATCTTACCTGGGGAAAGTGCGACTCCGCAGTTCCCTCACGAATTGGGGGCTGCCCGTCTTCACCAACCGACCCGGGTCTCTTACCCCAGAGGCAGCTCCGTCCACCTGCTTGTTGCCTCCACGGCGTTTACGCACTGTGAACATGGAGAAAACAGCTTGACGATTACTGTGAACATTTGCACAATTGTGTGAAACACTTGAATATTTCTATTTCCACGTGGCAAAAAAGGAATATTTTACTTACTGACAGAGGGTCCATGAGTGAGCTGACAGTTGGGGCAGTGATAGAGATCAATCTCAGTTGCTTTTTCCTCTTCCACTCCTACACAACTGTAAAACAACAACAAAAGGCTGAGAAAGGGTTGCACTGTGAAAAAAAAATGAAGCGCCACTTGGCCATCAAACAGTTCTTTTTAGAAGCTGCATTTTTAAGTGTCTGTGCTATTCAAAAGATTAGTAAATAAGTCAAAATAGAGATTATTTAGTTATTTCTCACTCGTACGTGAAGCTAACAGATTAAGTGACAACTAAGAAAATGAAGCAAGGAAAATTACAGTGGTGAAATGCAAATATAATGAGAAACTAATGGAAATAAGCATCATTGTTAGCGAACCCATGAACCGATGGACTACAGTGGTACCTCTAATTACGACCGATGGAATACAGTGGTACCTCTAATTACGAAATTGGTTCTGGAAGTAGTTTCGTAACATGAAAATTCTGTGAGTAGAGACACGTTTTTCATGTGAATGCCCTAATACGTTTCAAGCCCCCCAAAATTCAGACATAAATCTTTTATAATCCATCACAACATGGAACAAATACATGTTACAATTAGATTATTGCACAACAAACATAAAATCAGAGTTGTGCATAATGTAAAAAAGAATAAAGAATAAAAGTTAACACACTCATGTAAAGCTGTCGGTACACGAGGGGCGAATGACGAGGATGCTGGGATACACACATACACATATAGTAGAGGTCCCTCTCAGTCCATTGGATGCCAGGAATGCCAAGCAATAGCCAATGGCAGAGCAGCTATAAGTATGTTACGTTCAATAAACTCTGGGAGCTGCGAGTACGAGCCATACTGTATTTTTGACTTTCGTATCCTGAAATTTCTTTCGTAAAAAGAGGCAATATTTTCATGTTATCGTGCGTCTTAACCGGAAACTTCTGTATGTAGAGACATTCTTAAGTAGAGGTACCACGGTATTTCAAACTTTATATTTCTCATAAACATCTTTCATTTGTATATATACCTTTGAAATGCACTATGATTGTGTGTGCACTAAGAATGCAACAATACTCGGTTTTATATTGAACCATTTGATACGGCCTCTTCAATTCAATACGCAAAAACATTTGATCCAATTGAAAAAGCTCCCAAAATGTATTTCCTGAACTTTTTTTGTGGTCTCTCTCGCTATAATGTCTGGCGCATCTTTTGTAAATAAAGATATGAGAAGGCTCCTCCTCGCAGCAGCCCCCCTTCCACTCCTCCCTCAAACTGCCTGAAGTGCGGGAGCCGTGGTGCACAAGGACCATTGCTCGCGAGTAAACACAGAAACTTAAGGAGGCGCCTTGTCGGTTTCAACGTCATACAGATCCGTTGTGTGGCAGCATTTTGTGTTAGTGATATGCTATCCCCACTAGTACATAATTGACAAAGACTGTCTTTACGGATGTGTACAACAATACCCTCCAATATATTGTTGCCGACTTGGCTGCTACGATTAGCTTAGGTTTGACACCAGACAGCTTAAACCCTGGGACACAAAGCACTAACTCACGGTTACATGATAAACAACGAGTGACAAATTAAGAGCGCTGTACTTCAAACTCGTCCTGTTTATGTAAGTTGATTGTCAAATGCTGGTGTTGTGCAGTAATGAGCAGACGTGGCGTTTTTTTAACTTTTTTTAATGCCCTGAGTAAATGCCCTGACAACACTCGCGCGAGCACACACTAGATATCATCAAATAGCAACCTAGATGTGCTACATTAGATCCCCCCAAGTCCCATGCCATTGGCTGCGCGAGCCCAGAGTGATCATGGGACGCTTACTCCATATACTACATCGATTAATTCAACACCGCCATGACTGAATGGAAGTTAAGCAGGCCAAATCAATCCATACCAGTAGCCATAGATAATGCCGCAGATTAGTGATGCACGATAATACATTTTCAACCGATACCGATAACCGATAATTTCCTCCTCATTCCAACCAATAACCGATAATGTCAAGCCGATAATTCTATTAAAAGATTTATGTAAAATTTTAATGTATACACAAAAGAAAATATTACTGTGCAAAAATATAATATATTGCTCTTTTTTTTTCAACATAAAATATGAACAAGTCGTCAATTCAAACATCTAAATAATGACAGATTGTCTGACATTGTGTAATGGTAAACCTTTGGCAACAATTACTTACAGAGTAAATACCTAAATTGCACAAAAATGCCTTTAAAAGTAAGCCATTCCTAACACATATAACATTAATACAGTGCAAAACACACCTCCTTAAAACTAGTCAGTTTTAAGTGTAAATCTATTGGCAATAAGTGAAATTATCTGCCATCGCTTCAAGTGTATTTCTCTCAGATTTCTTGGAAGAAAAATAGCTAGCTGAAAATTATCTTAACAGCCTTGTTTTAAGCAATACATTATTATACTTAATCCTAAAAAAAAAAAAAAAAAAAAAAAAAAAAAAAAAAAAAAAAAAAAACTTGGAAGAAGGAAAAATTTTGAATAATATTTGTGGCTACAGAATATTGATTTAAGAATTTGATTATCTACTGCGACTGTAAGTGAGCAGAGAAATAAGTTAAATAATTTGAAAAGTGATTGCTAATGTTATATGCTTTGTTGCACACTGTGAAAATGATTAACTCAAAAGAGCGAGATGTCATGTACCCATTCTGCAGCGCTTTGTTTACATTTTCGGCTTTCACGACATTTGCTTTACAGCAGCTAAACTGATACACGGCAGTACTATTTGGACAGAGTTGGAGCTCGCATCCGCGTGTGTGTTGTTTTGTGCCTGAGTTTTGTTAAGCCGAAAATAAAGGCAGCGTTACAAAGTCATCTGACCGCTCGTCATTTTACATACTGAACGCATTATTGACTGGCTGACTTCGTTTTCTCCATGTTTAAATTATCATCTAACCACTGTGCCGTCATGATAAACTTGCATACTGGACATCACTTTTTCATGAAGAATGGTGGTCGTATAAACTGCATTATTTTTTTTATCCAGGGCTTTGGCTCTCGGGTCATTTAGGTAAAAAAAAAAAAAAAAAAACGTGTCTTGTCTCGGCGGCGGCGGCAGCTACGTTCGTACCGGATAATCCGCCCGCCCCGGCTGGTTCGCCGCAGCGTATTCGGGTCCTGGCTCTGCTCGAAAAAAACGTGTCTCGTCTCGGCGGCAGCTACGTTCGTACCGAATAATCCGCCCGCCCCGGCCGGTTCGCCGCAGCGTATTCGGGTCCTGGCTCTGCTCGCACGCCGTGGGGGAACGCTCGAGAAACCGGGGTGTATGGCGAGGCGGCAGCGGCCTGCCGGACCGGCCAGAGCGGCGGGCTCCATCGGAAGACTGCTACTTGCCGATTATCGGTCTCCAGTCGTGCCGGTGTTTAGCCTTAAATGCGAATTTACCACCCGCCTTCGGCTGCATTCCCAAACAGCCCGACTCTGTATCGTCACAAGCCCTGTAGTTTAACTTAGTGTTTACAATAGCTTTAGCATTCCCGCTAGCAGCAGCCTCGTATTCGTTCCAAAAATCTTTGTGATGCAGTTTTAAATGGCTGCTGGGTTAGTGGTTTTGAATGAGGACGCTTTCTTTCTGCCTCGTGGAACTTCTACGGTACATATTTCGCAGATGGCGAGAGCGTAGTTTTTTTAGTAACAGCCGTCATAATATTCAACTACTTCTTGTCGTGTAACTCCACCTCCTCAACCCCTCCTCCCTCAGGGGCTTCAGAGAGGGGAGGGGTTGAGGAGGCGGCGTGCTGAATTCTTCGGTTGCGCACATTTGGAGGCTAAATCAAGTATATAATTATCGGATTGCATTATCGGTTGAATTTTTTTATTATCTGGATTATCTGTGTGATGTCATAATTGCCATTATCGGCCGATAATTATCGGTGACCGATATTATCGTGTATCTTTACTACAGATATTGTTAATTCAGTACGTAACACAGAGGGACTTGGACCACAAATAGGATGTTTGCTCATGTAGTGAACATAGCTGCCAAAATTTCTTCAGCTCGGTAAGAGGTATAAGCAGATAGATATTATGCACTAAAATGCATGTTTATATGATTGCATTGTTATTTTTGCTTGTTAGCAAAATAAAAAAAACGTGAAAAAAATAATAAATAACACTTGTATTTTTGGTTTCGGAGCATTAAATGTATTTAATCGAATCGAAAATCGTGTCCCTCGTATCGGAAATTGTACCGAACCGTGACTTAACTGTATCGTTGCGTCCCTAATGTGTACATGCATATGATCCTCTAAACCTGGGCTGGGCAATTAATTCCACAAAGGGCCGCAGTGGGTGTGGGTTTTTGTTGCAACCCATTAAGAGGACACCTTTTCACCAATCTGTTGTTTTACAAGTGCAATCAGTCGGTTGCAGTCAGGTGCTTCTCATTTCTGCTGAAACCGCATTGGTTAAACTATCTGTGCTGGGTCAGTTGGAACAAAGACCAGGACCCACTGCGGCCCTCGAGGACCGGTTTGCCCACCCCTGCTCTAAACAATCAAAACTCATCTCTCAGTTAAGTACAACAACATATTTCAACATAATTCACAAATATTATTACGGCAGCTTAGATGTGGCAGCATCTGGTGCTTCAAGATTTTTTGGGGGGCGAAGAAATAACTCTGGACAGGTTCCACAAAAAATGGCAATAAGTAAATATGTAAATACTGGCTCATGACCATGCAGTGGTGTAGGCCAAATAAAATGGCACTGAACTCCAAGCACTGAGGCTTTCAAAGTAGCAGCAAAAAAAAAAAAAAAAAAAAAAAAAAAAAAAAAAGGAAAAAGTACTTTTTCTGAAAGAACAAAGGCAGTTAGGTAAATCTGGAATGTTTACGTTTCTTTGTCGATTTTCTACTATTTTAGTCAACGTGAAACTTCAATCACCTAGACATTTGTTTAAAGGACATTCATGAAAGTGAAAAAAACAAAAAACACTTACCTCCCATGAAACCAGTCTTGACAAATGTCGCACTCAATCATGAAGCGAGTCACATCATATGGGAGGCGACACAAGCAGTACACTGGTACAGAAGCCATACTGAACCTGTGTGTTATTTGAAAGAAGCTTTTTGCATTAACTATTTGAAGTAACGGTGATTATTCCAAATGTCCAATTTACAAATTAAACTCTTGTACAGTCAGTGTGCTGTACAGACGTGATGGCTGGTGAAGACACATATCCACTTGGGTGCACCAGCGGATCTGAAATGCAAAAAAATATCAAATTAGAAAAACAAAGTTTTAGTGAAAACAAAGGCCTGCACAATATAATGTGCGACTGCACAATAGTCCTATCGCAGGATGTGTGATTATTATTATTTTTTTCACCACATAAACCTTTTGTTTGTTTCATAAAGGCAGCAAATGTGCAGAGACATGGCTTCCTCTATCCCTTTAATACACTGCAATCTTCATCATTCACAGATTAATCCAGGCTAAGGGGGTTTAACAGTATTATATCAATACAATCGTACAACGCAGTTTTTCAGTTTTTTTGCACTTTGTAAATAAATACAATTAAAGCACATTGAAGCACCTTAAATCTTTAATGCAACAATAAAATATTACAATAACTAAGATAACCTTTTAATAACGAAAAAATATGATACATTGCTTAAAGCATGTAAAATAAAGGAAAAATACAAGGAGGAATGAGAAAAACAAGGGGGAAACTCGGCAAAAACAATAATAATAAAATACTGTATGCAATATATTAATACAAAAACATGGTGAGCCAACCAGTCTTCCCAAACACAGCTTGTCAAGTCATCTGGTGTTAATTCTTCTTCTAGTTTTAATATTGCAATAAATATCGTAATATAGAGCAAACCTCCCAAAAGTCGCAATGTATGTTTTTTCTAATATCGTTCAGCCTTGAAACATAAGCCTTTTTTTTTAATATGAAAGTGTCATAACGGATTTGCACAACCATCAGTGTTTTAGTGTAAACATGTACCGTCCAGCAAATTTACCACCAATAATCAAAGGTAACTAGTAAGCTGCTGTCTTGTATTTCCATAGTTAAGGAAATAAAAATATATTTATATATCTCGTCATTTGTAAACACGCAGCTAGCTATGTTAGCTCGAGATGGAGCTAACCTATCAACATTTCCCAAACGTTGTAACAATCCGTATATAACTGTAACACATTCCCGCGGCCCTTTCGAACTTTCCGTTGTACTTGTACAGTTGAAAAGCAACGTGAGCAGAAGTTTGAAGACGGGAGCCGACTCGAGTGTTGTTTAGCAACTTACCGGAATGGCGCTGCAGCAAAGCCGAGCTTTCAATGGCCGCCACCGCCGTAGTGAGAGTGATGTAGTACTGCAAGAATTCCCTACGCGAGATCGGGGGCAGCCGCGGCCTTATTATGCAACAGACTGGACAAGTAACACTTTATTTCGCCACATTTTTATTTAGCCACTATTATATTCTCGAATAGAAACGTCGCAACGTATCCAAAACAGAAAGTCTAAAGCGGCTAAATGACCACTTTAGCTACAAATGACAGCGGACTTCAAATGCACTGACGCCATTTTCAAAGACAACAGCGTCACTGTTGTTCATCACTGTTAACGCTTGTGCGGTCAATAAAGTTTGTATAATCCAACTTCAGCGGGAAAAAAAAGCACATCGAAATGATCGAAATGGAAGCCACGGAAATTAAAAAAAAAAAAAAAAAAAAAAGTAACATTGTATCAACAGAGTTGTAAATTGTTAAGTTGCATTAATTTCGACTCGTAAAAATATGATTCTTCTATAATGTAACACTGGTGAAAAATTAGGCTCGAGCGTATGACGTGGCACTCGCGAGGTTTCCGCCGCTATCGCCATTGTGGAAGCGAGAAACATAAGCAATGAGGCATTTCAACACAGGTCGCTCTTTAAAAATGGTTGGAAATTATTGTGCGGTAAAGAATTGCAACAACCGATCGAATAGAAAGGAGAATGTACAGCTCGACGGAACACCATTGAGTTTCTTCCGGATCCCTACATGGAGAAAAGGCGAGGGAAAGCTCATATCTGAACTTACCAAACGTCGAAGAATGGCATGGGTGGCCTCGATCAGAAGGAAGGGCATAACGTTTGATTCTCCAGTTACACACTGAGTTTGCTCTATGCACTTCCACTCCGGTAAGTTAATTTCGTTTGTTTACGCAAATTTCAGTAACTTTACGCCCTAAGTCGGCCTGTTGTTAGCTATTGCTAAAGCTAAACAACTAGCATGCATACATGTGCATTGTCTTCATAAGACATAATTCATGTCGTTGCTAAATGAAAAAGCTGTAATATTTTGACGTGAGAGAGTGGCAAAGAATTTGTACACAGGCTACATTTTATGCAGCAAAAGATTTGTACATCCGTGGTCACGGACTAATGTAAACACACATTGCCTACCTTTGCTAGAAAGATGTGTTGCCGTTTGCTATGGTCATAAAGTGAAGATCCTGCACCCATCCCCAGCAAAACTGTTCGTAGCTTTGTAGCGATTTGTAGTTTCGGAATTGCTGATGAGTGTAGTAACATATACCAAACACTAAATACAGCATGATGTCCATTTCGCGTAGTGGTGGAAGCTTGTCGACATCTTTATTCCATTTGTGTTCGGCTTGCTCGTGAGGGTCAACATTGTTCACATCCTTAAAATTGCTCACATATCTGTTCTTCGCCGTGGTAACAAGTTTGTCTCTGTATCGAACTGGCAAGTATTCCTTACTTTTTTCCATCTTTGGTTGCCGCTAAGTTTAAATGTCCCGTGATGCTTCCGCAATGGTTGCGTTGTCGCAAATCTCGCATGATCCCGTGCTGCTGTGACGTAAACGCTCGAGCCTAATATGGTTCATCATGCACTAGGACAATTTCTGTCCCTGCAAATTATCTTATTTGATAAATTATCTATCATGCTAACAGGACTGTGAGAAGAAGCCGGTTTTACTTTGGCCCTCAATCTTTTGATCATTTCTAACCCTTTAGCAAAAAAAAAAAAAAAAAAAAACACAAATACCTGGCATCGCATTTTGAATCATAGTAAATGTTATTAGGCTCGAGCGTATGACGTGGTACTCGCGAGGTTTCCGCCGCTATCGCCATTTTGGAAGCGAGAAATATAAACAGCATTTCAACACAGGTCGCTCTTTAAAAATGGTTGGAAATTATTGTGCGGTAAAGAATTGCAACAACCGAACGAATAGAAAGGAGAATGTACAGCTCGGCGGAACACCACTGAGTTTCTTCCGGATCCCTACATGGAGAAAAGGCGAGGGAAAGGTCATATCTGAACTTACCAAACGTCGAAGAATGGCATGGGTGGCCTCGATCAGAAGGAAGGGCATAACGTTTGATTCTCCAGTTACACACAGAGTTTGCTCTATGCACTTCCACTCCGGTAAATTAATTTCGTTTGTTTACGCAAATTTCAGTAACTTTATGCCCTAAGTCGGCCTGTTGTTAGCTATAGCTACAGCTAAACAACTAGCATGCAGACATGTGCATTGTCTTCATAAGACATAATTCCTGTCGTTGCTAAATGAAAAAGCTGTAATATTTTGACGTGAGAGAGTGGCAAAGAATTTGTACACAGGCTACATTTTCTGCAACAAAAAATTTGTACATCCGTGGTCACAGACTAATGTAAACACACATTGCCTACCTTTGCTAGAAAGATGGTGTTGCCGTTTGCTATGGTCATAATGTGCAGATCCTGCACCCATCCGCAGCAAAACTGTTCGTAGCTTTGTAACGATTTGTAGTTTCGGAATTGCTGATGAGTGTATACAAACACTTAATACAGCATGATGTCCATTTCGCGTAGTGGTGGAAGCTTGTCGACATCTTTATTCCATTTGTGTTCGGCTTGCTCGTGAGGGTCAACATTGTTCACATCCTTAAAATTGCTCACATATCTGTCCTTCGCCGTGGTAACAAGTTTGTCTCTGTATCGAACTGGCAAGTTTTCCCTACATTTTTCTATCTTTGGCACTCGTAGTTGAATTGTATTTGCCGTAAGTTTAAATGTCCCGTGATGCAGACGTGCTTCCGAAATGGCTGCGTTGTCGCAAATCTCGCACGATCCCGTGCTGCTGTGACGTAAACGCTCGAGCCTAATTATTGTTATATACTATGTGTATGTGTATATATATATATATATATATATATATATATATATATATATATATATATATATATATATAAGCAGTTTCTGCTCTTGCATCCCTCTTTAAAATAAACTGCAGTATTTTAAGCCAAAAGAACTGTTGTGTTTGATAGAATAATATGTTTATATGCTGCCATAGCAGATTCATGGCGTGTTAAGCCCCCGAACTATTTTTAAGTTGTTCGTTTTACCATGGAGACCCCCGTTTACAGAAGTCGTGCAACTGCTTTTGTTTCAACCAAGCCATAAAAAGAAGGTAAGTATTTATATTTATCTCGTTCGAAATGTGTCATTTTCAGCTTAGAGTAATTAATTGATGGCTAATATTTAGTTAAAAAAAAAAAAAAAGAACAACTTTAAAAAGTTATTCACTCGCATATTTTAAACATTTTAACAAATTATGTCACAATGAAAAAAATAGTGTCTAAATAAGTCACGGGTATCTACCTCATAACTATCGCTTAATTGTATTGTTTTTGTTCTGTCGCATTTTCCCCAATATTTTTGATGATTATCGATTCAAACAAACAAACAAAAAAAAATTAAAAAAGAAACGTTTAAAAGGGTAAATATATGAAAAAGAAAATGTCGACCACTCCTTGATGTCTGCGATTTCTGCATCGCGACCCTTGTTATATTACCATGTTTCACCCATAAAATCCCTCAAAAATCCAGCTGTGGCCATTCACAGCTGTGTCTTGACACTCGTTGATACATGCTACATGGAGTTTTTGGATCTAAAAGAGGTAAGTACGCGATAATTCATTCATTCATTCATTTTCCTCGTTAAAATCATGATGTCTTTGATTCTGCTCGCTCATGCTGTCACATCCAGTTAGGGTTTTGCTGTTTAAAAAATGTATTTTTCAAAATGCCCTCCTGTTCAAAATCTTTCTTCCCCCAGAAAATTGAGATTTTAAGCTTTCCAATGATGTATCACACATGCACATAGGACAATTCTGAAATTTGGCCAAATTGGGGGTCTCAAAGCGGAACTTCAAGTCACTTGAGTGTTTTCCGCCATATATTTTTACCATTAATCATTTTTATGGCTAAATACAATTATAGATAATAACATGTTTATGAAACCAAAATTGATAGTAATAAAACGAATAAAAACAGAAATAGACCCAGCCCTATATTATTTAACTCATTGCCTCCCACTGACAATGATGGACATCCAATTCATTTTAAAACCGAGGACTGGCTCTCAATGTTCAATATTCATTTCAATATTCTAGTGCAGTTAATGGCAGCCAATGGCAGCCAATGGCTTAAACGAGTGCCAGGGTTAATGTAATGATGTAACAGTAAAAAAAAAATATATATATATATATATATATACATTACGGCAAATAAGTATTTAGTGAACCACTAGTTGTGCAAGTTCTCCCACTTGAAAATATTGGAGAGGCCTGTAATTGTCAATATGGGTAAACCTCAACCATGAGAGACAGAATGTGGAAAAAAAAAAAAACAGAAAATCACATTGTTTGATTTTTAAAGAATTTATTTGCAAATCATGGTGGAAAATAAGTATTTCCTCAAAGCCAAAAGTTCATCTCAATACTTTGTTATGTACCCTTTGTTAGCAAAAACGGAGGCCAAACGTTTTCTGTAACTCTTCACAAGCTTTTCACACACTGTTGCTGGTATTGTGGCCCATTCCTCCATGCAGATCTCCCCTAGAGCAGTGATTTTTAGGGGCTGTCGTTGGGCAACACGGACTTTCAACTCCCTCCAAAGATTTTCTATGGGGTTGAGATCTGGAGACTGGCTAGGCCACGCCAGGACCTTGAAATGCTTCTTATGAAGCCACTCCTTTGTTGGCCTGTGTGTTTGGGATCATTGTCATGCTGAAAGACCCAGCCACGTCTCATCTTCAATGTCCTTGCTGATGGAAAGAGATTTTCACTAAAAATCTCTCTCGATACATGGCTCAATAATTATTTCCTTTACACAGATCAGTCGTCCTGGTCCCTTTCCAGAAAAACGGCCCCAAAGCATGATGTTTCCACCCCCATGCTTCACAGTGGGTATGGTGTTCTTCGGAGGCAATTCAGTATTCTTTCTCCTCCAAACACGAGAACCTGTGTTACTACCAAAAAGTTCTATTTTGGTTTCATCTGACCATAAAACATTCCCAATGCTCTCTAGCGAACCGCAGACGGGCCTGGACGTGTACTTTCTTCAGCAGGGGGACACGTCTGGCAGTGCAGGATTTGAGTCCTTGGTGGTGCATTGTGTTACTGATAGTAGCCTTGTTTACTGTGGTCCCAGCTCTCTGTAGGTCATTCACTAGATCCCCCCGTGTGGTTCTGGGATTTTTGCTCACCGTTCTTGTTATCATTTTGATGCCACGGGGGAGATCTTGCATGGAGCCCCAGATCGATGGAGATTATCAGTGGTCTTGTACGTCTTCCATTTTCTAAAAATTGCTCCTACAGTTGATTTCTTTACACCAAGCGTTTTACCTATTGCAGATTCAGTCTTCCCAGCCTGGTGCAGGTCTACAATTTTGTCTTTGGTGTCCTTCGACAGCTCTTTGGTCTTGGCCAAAGAGGAGTTTGGAGTGTGACTGACTGAGGTTGTGGACAGGTGTCTTTTATACCGATGAGTTAAAACAGGTGCCATTAATACAGGTAACGAGTGGAGCCTTGTTAAACCTCGTTAGAAGAAGTTAGACCTCTTTGACAACCAGAAATCTTTCTTGTTTCTAGGTGACCAAATACTTCCACTCTAATTTGGAAGTAAATTCTTTAAAAATCAAACAATGTGATTTTCTGTTTTTATTTTTTTTTTCACATTCTGTCTCTCATGGTTCAGGTTTACCCATGATGACAATTACAGGCCTCTCTAATCTTTTCAAGTACGAGAACTTGCACAATTGGTGGTTGACTAAATACTTATTTGCCCCACTGTATGTATGTATGTATGTATACATATACTGTATATCTATCTATCTATCTATCTATCTATCTATATATATATATATATATATATAAATTCTGTACATTCATTTTAAACATGCTGCACATAACACAGAAAATAGTGTTGATGTTGAATATCTTTTATTTGGATTAGTTACAAAACAAAAGCAAACTACTGTGTTACAATGAACGGATGGGAAATCATTAGCATCATACTTGGTATTTTTAGGATTTCCCAAATGTGTTTTTCCAATCGGTGGTTCTCAGTCATGCCTTAAAGTGACTCCCTTCTTGGCATCTTATCCGGAAATTGCATAAAGCCAGCGATAAAGAGTTGTATTGTATATGACTTATACAGTATGATTCAGTTTCGAAAAAATAAATGCAAAAGGCATAAGACTGGCAAATGGTTTTGTTTCAGGACACAAAGAGGTATAGGCTACTGTATAGAAACAAGGCAAGTCCTATGGAAACAAGTTTGAGAACCAGTGTTTTGTTTTATTCGGGTCATATTATTACAATGAAGCATCTCTGTTTCAAAGTACAAAAATAATCTTTCTTTTTTACCTTAAGATTTTGGTAACACAAAGCCAGCTTCACATAATAAAACATGATAAACAAGCTTGTGGTCAACAGGTTCGTATCAGACATTACAGCAAATGTTCCAGAATATCACTGGTATACAGTATTCTAAACGAGGCCAAAAGTAACTCCAACTACTGTAACTGATCATTATTTGTTTGACCTCAGATGCAGTAGAAAAAGTCCAGAAACACAGCAAATATGTTGAACCTTGACCATCGTGCAGGGCTAAGTGAGCTGCTTAGCCAGTCAATGTGGCTGCTTGAACTGTATAAAGTAGGAAAGATGATCACTGCATAACACAGGGCTGTCGCTGTCTTCTATGAACCTCTTACAGTCACAGATCATTTTATGACAGTTTGTGGTCAAATACACAGATCACTTTCAAGCAGCATACTTGAATGTGTGAATTATTTATTCTATGTCAAATATAGAAAAAATACAATAATAACTTGGCAGTTGGTTTCCACCTTTTTGGACGATACTGTATTTGAGAAAATTCTAGGTTTTGACTCAACTGAATTATTACAATTCTACTCTTCTCAATGGGATAATGTATAGTCCAACTTCAAGATGTCACTGCATGGGTCGTACACTGTAGTATATTACACTGAGAAGTGATCCTCATATGGTTACACTCAATTAGCAGCGTGAGAAAACAATTACCGTTTCAAGGATTTACAGACTGAGCAGAAGAAGCAAATATCTTAATTTTGATTGATCTGTGTCCACATCTGTTATTTCACATTTTCGACCAAATTAAAGTGTTGAAATAGCCTGAAAACCAATGTAATGACATTTAAACTGTAAAAAATATTAGGACATCATTCTCAGGTGACATTTTGCCACAAGAATTAAAAATATAGATTTTTTTTGTGAGTATAACTATAATGGTTGGACATATTTGAAAACCTCGTTCGTTACAAGTAATAGTACGACGCAGAAGGAAGCGCATCACCTACAAATTTTAGTGCAGGCAGATGACTCTCCGCCATTCACACTGTTTAGTCACTTTTTTTTCCTTTTTTTTTTTTTTTAATTTACTGCATCACTCATTGCTCCAAAACCATAAGAAATGACTTTATTAACATGTTTTCCCAAACTTTGCTAGAAGAAAATGAAAATGTCATAAATTTACACGCAAAAACAATTATTAGCACTTAAATGAACATGAATAATTATCAGAGGTTGTAATTAATTTAAAGTCTACTTAGTGATAGGGTGGCCATGGGATTATGCATCACACAGCAGAAATCCTTCATTGTTGCTTTTGGTAAATCGGAGTTGTCCATCTACCATCTATACTGGAATCAGCGTTTTAATTGAATTATATATATTTTTTTATATGGTCCACTGAAGCAGCTTGTGCTTAAAGCCAACCGTTTAAAAAGATCCTCAACGAGTTTCATCATTTTGTTTATACAAAAATATTTTCTGACACATAGACAAATCATTACAATACATGCTGATCAAGTTCCATGATCATTACTAATTGCACTTTCAAAATTGATAGTCCTTTGATGGCAAGCATTGACAACTGGAAACAAAACATTCAGTCCATTTCGCTAGGTGAGATGGAGATGTTTTGCTATGGAAATAAATGTCCAAGATATGTTGCAAATTTGCTGCCAATCTCTGTACACAAACATACCACATAAAAAAAAAAAAACATGCATACCAGTATTCACAAAGCTCAGGTGATGCGTTCAATGTCACTTTCAATCTGTACATACTAGAAACTCTCGAATTTCACGTTCACGAACCATTACGTCATTCGTTGCAGTCAAACCTCCTTATACGCTTACTATCAAAGACTGGATTTACATTGCAGGTCCAATTTAGTGCCAATAAAGTGTAAAAAAAAAAAGAAAAAAAGAAAGAAAGAAACAAAAAAAAATTTTTTTTTATTTGACCTATTGTGGCAAAAACATTCAGGAAAACAAACAAATACAAGTAACACAGATCTTAAATGTTGGATAGCTTTTAGTAGGATTGGCAGTTATTCATATCTGATAGTAGCCACATTTGGAAATGGCCACAAAAGCCCATTCTTAATAGAAAAGTAGCACAATAAATAAAAAAGTGTCACATCTCAACTGAGAAACAAGCTTTTTAAGTCAGAGAAGAACTACTTTCAGCCTCTCTGCAAGCTAATTAGTGTAGTGTATTTTTTTTAAAAGAAATTGTGTAACATGAGTTTAAAACGAAAGCTCTTTGGGGATCATATATTTCTGTATATTTTAAGCTAATTTCCATTTGCCCGTCGATGGCATTCCACTTTATGTTAGAATTCTCCTTGTGGATTCTCTTTTTTGGATGTCGGTTGCACGTGGGTGGGGCTCCTGGGATTCCTACTTGCGACAAAGGTCAGTCACTAACATTACTATAGTGTAAATCCAGCCAACTATTGATCTGTGCTTCTTCCTGCTCTTTCTTTCCCCTTTTGTGGCATCTTTTTTCTTTTCCATAATTACACTAACCTTGGTTTCATTTCTGTCCCAGAGGAAGCGTGGAGGCGGGAAGTGTCTGTCGGGTGACTTTTGGCACTGGAAGGTACAGCAGCTTTCAAACAGGAGGAGGAGGAGCAGCAGGTTGACGATGAGGAGGAACAAGAACAAAATGCCCCCACGCTGGCTACTGTGGGTGTAGAGGGAGCGCGCGCGAACGGCACAGACACGGCAGTGGCCGCCGGGGATGCGGCGGCATGTGAAGGCAGCGGCGGTTGGCTTTGAGGCGACAAGGCGGGCGGCTGGACGGCCACCGGCATCTGCGCTAGAGATACGGGTTGTTGCTGTGCGTGCTGGCAAGCCGGGGCCTGCTGAAAGGTCATCTGCTGCTGGAAGTGTAAACTGGGCTGCATCTGTGGTAATTGGGCCACGTGCGCTTGTTGCCCAGGGGTGATGGACTGACTACTCCCACCTGTGTTCTGAGGTGGGGCGGCCACTGACAAGCTGCCGGCAACCGAGGCTGCTTGTGGGTTCAATGGGACCATGGGAAACCAAACCGATGGAACTACCTGTGCAGGAAAGAGCGGGTACAGCTTGAGGTAACGTCGCTACAGTCTGTTCTTACTCGTGTAGCACGACAAACTTAGCGTCCATATTACATTGGATCATATTACTACAACATATTTCGCTAGAATGCTACTGAAACAACACATTCAAAGCAGCAAGTGTCATCCTGTTTGCTGAAGTACGATCTAAATTTGTTCCATATCCTTGTTTATAACTACAAACACTTTGTTTTTTTAAATCATCTGTTCCATTTGAAATGAATGGTAATGCCTCTACTCTGTAACGTAATGTACTTTACATAACACTTATCATACTCTATATAACATACATTTATTCATATAGCCCTTTATCACAATAAAAGAGATTCACAGGACCTAATCTGAAAAATCTCTGCAGGTAAACTGTGGCCTACACAAGATTCCATTTCACATCATCACTTGAATTCATTGGCTACGTTTACAAGGACAACATTTCTTTCATCTGATCAGACTTGAGATTAAAATTATGATCAGATGCACCACTTTCATGGACACTCAGGCACCACACTGATGGCTGAAACAAATTATTTTGATATGCGCAGATTGACCAAAAATATCAGGCATAGTAGTAGTAGTAGAAGAAGCCGTAGCGACTTCCATGTCAACAAAGGATCACTCTGTCCACTTCTACTTTGATAGCATTATTTCATGTATTTTTCCTATTTTTCTGCAGTCAGGTCTTTCAACAACTGTAAGATTTTTTAACATCTCCAGCAAAGTGTTTGTCTCACCTGCACTGTCTTCTGCTCTCTCTGCTTCTACTAGCTTCCGGCAATAACAGAAACGCGTATACTGACGTCACGCCACAAACATACACGGTAAAGACGGTTTGTTCAGAAATTTTGGAATAAGTATTTTCATGCAAGATGATCAGATTATAAATCGACATAAACCACCCCTCTCGTTTGGAATAGAATCTTGATCAGAATGGGCTTGATCAAGTTAGAATTAGGGCTGTCAAAATTATCGCGTTAACGGGCGTTAATTAATTTTTTAAATTAATCTCGTTAAAATATTTGACGCAATTAACGCACTTGGCCCAGCTCAGACAGATTTAAATGACAGTAGAGTGAAAGGCCCACTTGTTAATTGTGTTTTGCGGAGTTTTGCTGCCCTCTGCTGGCGCTTGGGTGCGACTGATTTTATAGTGTAAGTAATTATTGACCTCAACAATAGCGGGCTACTAGTTTATTTTTTGATTGAAAATTTTACAAATTTTATTAAAACGAAAACATTAAGAGGGGTTTTAATATAAAATTTCTATAACTTGTACTGACATTTTTCATAAAGAACTACAAGTCTTTCTATCCATGGATCACTTTAACAGAATGTTAATAATGTTAATGCCATCTTGTTGGTTTATTGTTATAATAAACAAATACTGTCCTTATGTACCGCATGTTGAATATATATATCCATCTTGCGTCTTATCTTTCCATTCCAACAATAATTTACAGAAAAATATGGCATATTATATAGATGGTTTGAATTGCGATTAATTGCGATTAATTACGATTAATTAATTTTTAAGCTGTAATTAACTCGATTAAAAATTTTAATCGTTTGACAGCCCTAGTTAGAATATTCCAAATGGGGTGTGTGTCCATTTCAATTCAGATCAGGCTTAATCCCAAAAAATGGGTCCATGTAAACGTAGCCAGTGTTGTGTATCACCACACACAAATGTGTCGTTGGTACCTCAGTTGGCCGGGTCCAGCTTCCCAACTCCTGCACCTGTTGAATGTGCTTGATCTCGTTGAGAGACGGTTTGGGCACGGTATGGCCTGCTGTCTCATTTGTCCAATTATCCACCAACTTGTGCAGTTCTGTGAATGTGCTTTTCCTGGCAGGGCTTTGATCTGAACAATAAGTTGAGCCATTCAGTCATCTGGGTTCTCTGCTCTGACCATGTAACCTACTGACACTGCATATTTGGGTAAAAAATACTGTATATAAAGTACAAATATGATGTAACTAACAAAACAGATTCTGCAGCCTCTAGCGGCACAGTACCTCTTTTGGCAGGGAGTGAGGAGCGATGCTCTAAGCTCCAATGAGGACGCACACCACTCTGTTCCGCACCTGAAAAGCTGCTCGATTGCTGGAATGCTGGAGAAGTAGTAGAATAAATAACTACACAGTAAAAACCAGGGGAAATTGTGACTTTAACGATTACCTACCGGCGTTTGTGACGCTGTTGTTATCCATGTGTGAGTGCGGGCGGGGTCGGAGTTTAATTTTTGCTGGCCGGGGTCTACGAGGAGAGAGGAGTGGGGGCGTAGCGGGAAGAGCAGGACTCCGAGACAAGCAAGCAGGAAGACTTTGCCTTTGGTCCTTTTGGGAACGTAGTTGTCTGTACAGTTCTTGCAGTTCCCGGTTCTGCTGGGCCTGAAGCGAAACCACTTCTTTGATGTGCCTATGTATTTAAAATACAGTTCAATTGGACATCTATCTCTGGTAATGGAAGCAAGTGATTTATTGCCTTTGAGAAGACTGTTGTAACTTACTTCTCTCTTAGCTTGTGCAGTTCTTTCCTCAGATCTTCATCCTCCAACTCGCTACCATCATCATCATCGTCGCTGCTGTCTATGGGTGAATGACTCTGCCCGTGAGCTCTCGAAAGATGGGCTATCGCTAGCGTCCTCTTGCCTTCATCTTTTTCAACTTCCTTTGTTCGAGAACGTCTCCTCTCCCTGATATGAACAGAAGATACCGGCGAGCTGTCTGTCTGTCCCAACTCGTCCTGGGTATCAGCCTTTGTAACAGAGAAGCGGCCCACTTTTCTCTGAGCGCTACCATGACCTGACGACGTATCGTGAGGCACAGGGGTCACCTGTTGAGAGCAGGTGAGGAAAAGGTACAGATCACTCTTCCCCCACACCTAAAAAGAAAAAGTTGTGATCAAATCCATACGTGAAATCTTCCTTTGCGCGACTGTGTAGGTTGGGCCATCTCCTTCACCTCTTTGGACGATAGACTGCCGGACTGTCCATCTAATAACGAGGCTGGGGTGAAAACCAAAAGGGACAACAGGGAGCAAGAGATACAGGTACATGAATTTGCAGAACACACAGAAAAATGTCCAACAAAGACGTCGTACAAATACAGTACACACAGACAAACATTGAAGACAAACATACATTAGTGTTAAAAATGTATCCATACATGATTTATATAATAAAGAACCTGGGATACATGTCAAATGTATAACAGCAAAGAAAGTCAAATTATTCACGAAGTACATGCATGTAAGGAGTTGGTGGTTAAAGTTTTAAAAAGAACACGTGCATTTTTTTTTTTTAAATAAATTGTGGATAAAATCCTCTTTATAACAGGAATGTTATGCTGTGTGCAACAAAAAACTAGGTAAAAACTTGTTAGGTCAGTTAGTAATTGTTCTGCATGGGTTTCTTTAGCATTTAGTTACTGATTTTTGTACATCATGTTTCTCTCCAGGAGATTTATTTGGAAAAGTTTGTTCATCACCACCTACACCCGCAACAAAAATTACCTCTCTTGCCTATTGTTGCATTTCTGCTCATGTGCACCACTGGCTTCCTGCTTCTCCACCAATTACCAGCCACGCTCTCACCCAGACATTAATTCAGTGACTTTAGGAACACACAGCAACATTAGGACCAAATCGATAATTAATAACGCACGCATCAAAACAAAATATTAATTGTATTATAATTTATTGCTGCTTAAAAAATATACACATAATACAGTACCCCCCCCCCCCCCCAAAAAAACACTGATGGGTAACCAAAATCCAAATAAAGAATTTGCTCTCTCAAAGAATCTTACAGTGTAAAAAAAAATAAAAAATTAAAGGAACATTATAACAGTTAACTACACACTTCCATAAAAGACCTATATTTTAGCTGTTGCTTTACCAAAAAACGACTGTAAAAAGTATGTACAGTGGGGAGAACAAGTATTTGATACACTGTCAATGGGTTTTCCCATTGGCAGTGTATCAAATACTTGTTCTCCCCACTGTATGTGTAACCGGTCTGATGATGATGGTGACATTACAGCGCTCCCGTTCTCATTATCCCTCCAATCCAACTGGGGTTTGAATCCGCATTGTCGCCATGGCAATTGAGGATGCTGACTACTGAGCAAACAGCTCAGTCTAATTTCAGCTGCTTGTACACTCAAATTCTCAGGGAGTAAGATTTTGCTAACCTTCAGGACGCAAGGCAATTTATGCACCTAGTCTTCAGTAGTTCGCTAGTCTGCACACTCGACTGCCAAGATGGATTCGAATCCTGGTAGGCTTTCTACCATTATTTTTCAATTAAAATCTATTTTTAAATTTATTACTAAAGTAGTATACAATTTTTTGGGGTGTATTTTTGTTGTTGTTGTTTTTTTTCAAAGGATAAATTCTTTAAATCACAGCTATAAGTACAGTGGTATGAAAAAGTATCTGAACCTTTTGGAATTTCTCACATTTCTGCATAAAATCACTATCAAATGTGATCTGATCTTTGTCAAAATCACACAGCTGTAAAAACAGTGTCTTCTTTGACTAAAACCACCCAAACATTTTTAGGTTTTCATATTTTAATGAGGATAGTATGCAAACAATAACAGAAAGGTAAATAAGTAAGTGAACCTTCTGCCTAAGGAGACTTGAAGAGCAATTGAAACCAATTTTTGCCAAACAATTTAAGTCAGGTGTGTGCCCAATCACTGATGAATGGTTTAAAGCTGCCTGTCCACTATAAAACACACACCTGGTAAGAATTGTCTTGATGAGAAGCATTGCCTGATGTGCATCATGGCTAGGTCAAAAGAGCTGTCTGAAGACCTGCGATCAACGATTGTTGATTTGTATAAAGCTGGGAAAGGATATTAAAAAAAACATCTCTAAAAGTCTGGATGTTCATCAATTTACAATCAGAGAAGTTGTCTACAAATGAACGTTTGGCACTGTTGCTTCTCTCCCAAGGAGTGGCCATCCACCAAAGATGACGCCAAGAGTTCATCGCAGAATAATCAGAGGGGCAAAAAAGAACCCTAGAGTGTCTGCTAAAGACTTACAGAAATCACTGGCACAGTCCAATATCTCTGTGCACACATCAACTATATGTAAAACTAGTCAATAATGGTGTTCGTTGGAGGACTCCACAGAGGAAGCCACTGCTGTCTAAAAAAAACATTGTTGCTCGTTTAAGGTTTGCAAAAAGGCATTTGGACACTCCACAGAAGTTTTGGCAGAATATTTTGTGGACTGATGAAACACAAGTTGAATTGTTTGGGAGTAACACACAACGTCATGTGTGGAGGAAAAATAGAACAGCTCATCAACATCAACACCTCATCCCCACTGTGAAGCATGGTGGAGAGAGAGCATCATAATTTGAGGCTGTTTTGCTACCTCAGGGCCTGGACAACTTGCAATCATTAATGGAAGAATGAATTCAAAAGTTTATCAGGATGTTTTGCAGGAAAACCTGAGGGCGTCTGTCAGACAGTTGAAGCCAAAAAGAGGATGGATGCTGCAACAAGACAATGATCCAAAACAAAATCAACTTCAGTATTGTTCCAGAAGAACAAAATACACATTCTGGAGTGGTCAAGTCAAAGTCGAGACTTGAATCCCATTGAGATGCTGTGGCACGACCTAAAGACAGCGATTCATGCCAGACATCCCTGGAATCTGACTGAACTACAGCAGTTTTGTAGAGAAGAATGGGCCAAGATTGGTCCTGATCAATGTGCCAGACTGCTCTGCAGCTACAGGAAGCGCCTGGTTGAAGTTACTGTTGCCAAAGGGGAGGGCACAAAATGCTTATGTTTGCATACTATCCTCATTAAAATCTATGTTTGGGTGGTTTTAGTTAAAGCAGATACTGTTTTTTGCATCTGTGTGATTTTGACAAAGATCAAATGACATTTGACGGTGATTTTATGCAGAAATGTGAGAAATTCCAAAAGGTTTGGATACGTTTTCAATCCACTGTATTTCACTGTAAATTTGTTTTTTTGTTGCTGTTAAGAATATAGTTATGAATGAGTTTATACTGAATACATCCCTAAGCTAGCGTCAAATGAAGGGCCATTGGAACTACACCCCACCTATCTTGCCACACGTGTGAGTAACTTATGTAAAAGGAAAGACTGGCATGAAAAAAAATGAGCACAAAGCAATGACAATTTAACAATAATAATGTGCTGTAAATAAAAAATGTCAGAAATGATAGTAAATTAAAACCCCTGTATTATGTGTACCAGTTTGGCCAAGGTGTGCACACACCAATATCAGCAGCACAATGACCATCAAAGGGAAGCATAAAAAGGGGTTAAAAAAATACTAAACTTCCAGGATTACATACAGCGATATTTAGCTAGATATGTATTTTTAGTTTTCTTTTTGGAAATCTGGAACCATATTTAATTTCTAGTAATTTCAGTGGAAAAGGATGATTTGACTGGAGTGTTTTAAGTCACGAGCATGGTCACATAACTAATTAAAATTCATATGTGAGTCACCTCGACCCCTTTTAGATACAAAATACTGTAATATTTTCTTATTAAACAAAGCTTTGGCATTATGTCATGGTATCTTGGCATGGTTTATTGAAAGAGCACTTTTTTTTTAAAAGCAAATAGAGGCTATAAGGGGGGGGGAAACGACTGAGCGGGGCTAAGTAGTTCCAAGGTTCAGATGCGGGTAGGAAGCTGGGTGGATTTAGAGGATTTTAACCTGTGAAGCATTTTGTATAACATTGTTGAAAAGTGCTTATAAATAAAATTTGATTCATTAAGGTGATGAAGTCGTGACCAATGACTTGTGAACTGGTAGGGGGTTCACAGAAATGCTGTCATATAGCAATATACAAACACAGAGATATTAATGTATGCCGTTGTAAACGTTTAATGTAAACACCTCCTGTAAGTTAATGTGGTTAATTCTCTAGGTCAAATCTAGTACTAAATATTAGACTTCCACATTCACGCTCAACAAAGCCACCCAATCGCTCAGCATCTGTCTAGAAATCCCTAAGAGCACACTACCTTGCTGGACTCTGGGCTTCTTGAACAAGCTGGCGGAATGGCGCAGTTTGCATGCCCAGTTTTTGAATTTGCGAGTCCAGGATTTCTTGCTAGAAACAGGATTTCTGATACTAGGACATGTCAGGTTTAGGCCAAAATATCCACCTCCTTCAATATGCTGCTGCGCTCCATGCTGGAGGGGGATCTGCTGGCGGTAGGGCTGCAATGCTTCTCCGGCGGTGCTGTTGTCACACTGTGAGGGTACAGCCTAAAACAGGTAGGAGAGTTAACAAAGGCTTATTTGATTTCAGACATTTTCAAGAAAAAGATAGAAGACTCACATGCTCACCACAATGAAGCTAAGCCATCATGGGTGAAACTTTTTTATTTATTTATTTATTTTTAATCTTGCATTTGATTGTATTACATGAGGTCTAGAAGTCAGGCTACATCCTATTTGGTACGTTGTGCTTTATTTCGAGGGCATCATACATGTCATTGAACATGGAGGTAATTAGGGGAGAATGGAGTTGGTTGTCACAGAGGTTAGTGTCATACTTCCCGTAACCCAAACACCAGATCGCAGTGTTGTGGAATATCTGCATATACCGTATTGGCCCGAATACAAGACTGTGTTTTTTGCATTGAAATAAGACTGAAAAACAGGGGTCGTCTTATATTCGCGGTCTAGACATTATACCCATTCACGACGCTAGATGGCGCCAGATATCATTGAAGCCATGTACTGTCATGACAGATCTCAACTACTCTCCCCATTCACGACGCTAGATGGCGCCAGATATCATTGAAGCCATGATCTGTCATGACAGATCTCCAAGAGTTTAACCAGTTTGCATTATTGCAATGTTTTTCCTTATTCAGATTTGTTTCAAGACTAGTTACAGTTAGACTTCACTTTGATGGTTAATGCAGTTATTACAATTTTGTTGTTTTATCACAATGGATTGGTTTATTTACATTTTAAAGACCAGAAGCCATTCATTTACGAATGTGATTGCACTTTAGTTAACATATTTAAATGTTCAGATATTAAAATTTGAATGAGGCAAAATAACATGCTTTTACTTTCAAATATATTGTTATAATCATTTGTTTCGGATGTACTGTAATTATTTTCGTTATAAAATTAATTTGGTGTTCAAAAGTCTTTTTTCAAACTTGAGTCTTGAAAAAAAGGGGGTCGTCTTATAATCACGGTCGTCTTATATTCGTGCCAATACGGTAAGTTACCAGAGTTGCACCCATAAAAACAAGAACGACCGTGTTACAGAACATTGCAAAGTGAAGGCTGTGATGAAGCGTCTGCATGCTCTGTACTGGCTAAAGCAAAAATAAGACTGCAAATAATTAATCGTCTCTGATACAAAAATAAATATATAAATAAAAACCCGGGCTAGGAAGGTAGATAGATACTGGCCTATGCTACATAGCTACCAAGTTTCAAGAAGATCTGTTCATGAATGTCGGCGGAATGGAACTTCAAAGTAAGTGTCCACAAGAGGAACAACATTAATAAATTACTCTTAAAAAAAAAAAGAGATGCAAATAAAAAGGATGTCAAATCCAACCTAAGATATTAAAACTCACTGTAATAAATGAATGTCTATTGTAGGACGTGCTGATACGAAGATATTAATGAATTAATGTAAAAAAATGTGACAACTAATCCTGTTCTCGCTGTTTAGGACACACTGATTGATTGATATTAGTCACTCACAAGGATAGTTGGTTCTCCTGGCACTGGTGGGCGCTGAGGCCCAGCAGGAATCTCCTGACTGGCAGAGCAAAGAGATGCGGGAGTTGTGGTGGAGGGCTCACTAACGCAAGGCTGCCGCTCGGCTGAGTGTAACACTTCTGGAGAGCCTTCTTCTGCTCCTTCACAGCTCTCAGGGTCAGTGGTGGTGGTGGTGGAAGAGGAAGTGGTGGAGGACGTGGAGAGGGGAGACGCGTCCGAGACAGAAGTAGGCGGCGGGTATGACAACGGCTGCGGCTCCGATGACTCCTCTGCGCCTGCAGATGTGGAGGCCGTCGACGTGAGAGCGGAGGTGGCCCCACCTATTGGAGACGTGCCACTGTGCTCCTGATACAACAAGTTTCTCAGCTTTTCATCTAGAGTCTTCATCCGGTTATCACCAAACTCCATTTTAGGTGGCCCTTCGCTGTCCGACTCGGCCACCGAGGAAGGCTGTGCAGGAGATGGCGTGAATGTGAGGGACAGAGGGAGCAAGGGGGCTTCTGTCGCCCCCAGATGAAGAGGAGGTAAAGTCGAGTCGGAGGAAGGGTGCCACGGCGCCGCATCTTCTGTCACACTTGTCTCTCCCGTGGACACCTCGGATTCGGACTGCTGTAACGAGGATTGTTTTGGAAGCGGATGTTGTTTCAGAGGTACATCAGCGGCTCTGGCCACTTCCTCTCGCTCCGGATTTTGTGTCTGGCACCACTTTGGTGGCAGCTCAGCAGGGATTTCGGACTGTTGGGCCAGGTGTTTATGAAGGAACTGTTGAGGTTGCTCGGCTACCAAAACCTGCTGGGAAATAATCTGCTTAGGGTGCTCCAGGCCAACGTGGCTTACTGTGACATCCGCCTGAACCGTAGCGGGTGTGGAGGGTGCAATGACGGCCGCAGCAGGCATGGCGGTAAGGTTGGTGACAACAGATATTGGAGTGGTTATCGGCACACTGGGTCTTTGGTCGACAGAAATTGAGGTGAGGATTGGCAGATCGAGACCAGCTGAAGTAGTTTGAGGGTCAGCAGTTTCATGACTGCTTTCAAGTGTGTGTGAAGTAAGCACAGTAGTGGTCGAAGGGGTTAGAAGAGTAGAACCTGGGGACGGAGTGGACACTCCGCTGAAGGGCTCCAAATTCTGAGAGGTTTCATTCTCTACAAAAGTTGAGAGAAATAAACATGTACATTTTGGTGGCAAAAACCTCATCTTTACAGCAGTTGCTTTGCTTATAAAATTCAATTGCAAACTGTATTGTCCTTTTCTTAAAATGCGAAATAAAATCAAACAATTTCCTGGAACTGCAAGTGATGCTTGATCTCACCTTTTTCAGTTTTCAGGGGTTGGAGTGTCCTTGTTTCTCCAGTGGGGGGTGTTGTAGCTGTTCCCTGGGTAGAGAGTGAGTCTTTGTGGCGAATGGTCTGGTTGATAAAGAAACGCCAGCGTCCCACCGGCGAGGAATGTGGTACAGAGTCGGCTGAGAAATCAAACGTATTTTCAGTTTGTTCTACAGTTGAAAAAACTAAAAAAGACCGTGTTAAACTTACATGTTGTGCTAGTGGGAGTGCTGACTTGTAACTGGTCGGTAGACCCAGTCTATTTTGGAACCACGAAAAGGATAATCAGAAATCAAACACAGCTTGTAAGGGTGATACTGAACAGTAGAATGAACATACAAGAGAATGTGTTTGAAGAATTTCCTGGGCTTTTTTAACTATAGCTCTGAGCTCTTCAATGAACTTCTCTTTTTCCACATCAAGGACAAAGACTTCCTCCACCTGGAAACAAAGTACCATCCATTATCTGCCGCAGTACGACCAAATAATTGAAAATGCAAGGCAAGCAGCAAATCCTTCAACTGATTGTTGAACTTTGACACTAAGCTTGACCAACATAAAAATGGCAATACGAATAAACTTTGCAATTTAGTGTCTGTTTATATTTGAGGCTTATTTTGGCAAGTTCCCTCAGTGCAGTTTGAGCTAAAATTTTGCAGATAATTATGTGACACGTGAGCAGTTTACCATGTAATCCGCAATGTCCTCCGGTGAATCTCCATCCATGTCAAATTTGAATGTCACCATTTTGTTACTATGGGTCTCCAATTGGCATTCCACCATATTATCACCGCTACCTGACACCTAGGCAAGAACAATAATGATAATTTTAAAAAACAAAAAAAAGTATACAATTGTAGTATTCCTGGCTAATATGTATTGCTTTTTGTTGAGCATTTTCACCTGAAGCATACTCAGTTGAAATTGATGTGAAACCTTGTTGTCATGTTTCAGAGAAGATGCTCTCCTCTGGCCCTTTACTTTTTCCAATTTGCCATTTGCCAAAAGCAAAACAGCTTCTTCTCCATTTGTTGGCACCGATCTATGGGCAAGACAATAGTCTCAAAGTTGCTACACATTGTTTTGCACATGAGAGGTCACAAAAATGTCAAAATTAAATCTAACAAATCCGTCTTAAAAAGCAATTCAGCGGTACCTTGACGTATGAGTTTAATTTGTTCAATGACCACACTCGAAACATTCATATACCAAGTAATTTTTCTCCATTGAAATGACTTGAAAATGCATTAGCCCATTGCAGAATTCCACCCCAAAATATTTTATGTGTAAATAATAAATGAAGCACACTACTACTGTTATATTGTACTTCATAAAAGCAGACAGCAATGACATAAATAAATATACTATAAAATCTATACATTTTTTGACACATTTTTTCCTTCGGTTTGATCAGGGGTGCTTAAGTCCGGTCCTCGAGAGCCCCTATCCAGCTTGTTTTCCATGTCTCCCTCCTTTAACACACCTGAATCAAATGATCAGCTCATCAGCAAGCGCTGCAGGAGCCTGAGAATGATCCGGATTATTTGATTCAGGTGTGTTGGAGGAGGGCAACATGGAAAACAAGCTGGATAGGCGCTCTCGAGGACCGGACTTGGGCACCCCTGGGTTTGATAGTCATTGTGCTACGCCATCTGGTTGTAAGCCTGACTTGCATGGCAGACAGAAGGACAACTGACTGAAGGAGTCAAGTATTGCACTGTATAGTATATGCGTGTAATAATTAATACCATTTTTGTTTAAATACGTATCTATTGCTTAAATTGTAATGCAAGATGTAATTACTGCAAGATGTAATTGTTAAAGTTAAATGTTTAGTTTGAGAGTAAAAGTTGTGTTCACTACCTCGATACAGCAATCATCTAAAATTTGTCTCTCACAAGCAAAACTAAATATGGCTCATGCTTTATTTTGAGGAATGAACGCGTTGGGTCGCTTATAACTCAAGGCACCGCAGTATTTGCTTAAAAGAAGAAAAATATACTGCAATTCAAAAACTTTGCATGCTTACTGAGTTTACTTTGCCATCAAAAAGATAATATGATAATGAATATATTTGCATGTTGAAACAATACATTCACTCTCTTCAATTTTCTATTAATCATATACCGTATTGGCTCAAATATAAGACGGCCCTGTTTATAAGACGACCCCCTCTTTTCAAGATTCAAGTTTGAAAAAATACTTTTTGAACACCAAATTAATTTTTAAACATGAAAATAATTACAGTACATCTGAAACAAATGATTATAACAATATATTTGAGAGAAAAAGAATGTTATTTTGCCTCATTCAAATCTTAATATCTGAACATTTAAATATGTAAACTAAAGTGCAATCACAATCGTAAATGAATGGCTTCTGGTTTTTGAAATCTAAATAAACCAATCTATTGTGATAAAACAACAAAATTGCAATAACAGCATCAACCATCAAAGAGAGGTCTAACTGTAGTCTTGAAACAAATCTGAATAAGGAAAAACATTGCAATAAAATAATGCAAACTGGTTAAACTTGAGAGTAGCTGAGATCTGTCATGACAGAACATTACTCAAGTTTAGCATTCGCTTCAATGATATCTGGCGCCATCTAACGTCGTGACTGGGTATAATGTCTAGACCCCGAATGTAAGACGACTCCCACTTTTTCAGTCTTATTTCAATGCAAAAAAAATCGTCTTGTATTCGGGCCATTACGGTATAACATAAAAGCATTAGGTTGTGCATAGCAGTATTGGGAATGCTCGAAACTGCTTGGTATTAAGCTTATATGAACACTTTTACTTTTACATGCATGCAAATGCATGATGATGGGCACACTGAAAGACACTTGTGAAATTAGACATACCCAGTTGAGGAAGGGCGTTCGGTATTTGACAGAGGTAGACAATCCTGAGGAACACATCAATGTTATAAATACAAACACAAAAAGGCACAGGAAAACAAATACCACAACCAACATCAGCGATGAATGCAAGTGAAGCTGTAACATATATCCAATTAATGAAAAAGTGTTAGTTGAATCAAATATTTTACACACTATCATTCACTCCAACAGTAATTTGCAAGGTATACAATCAACTCATCTCCATTCATTCTTCGGGTACCTGAGAAATGCTCAGTTGGGAAATGTCACAGTCTTGCAGCGAGGCTTGGGGCAGTTTGGGGGAGTGAGAATTAAGCAGCTGTATCGCGGCAGCAGGTGGAGGGGAGGCAGGAATAAAGTTTCCTTGCCCTGGTAAGTTGACCTGGGCTGCTGGAGGAGATGGCAGCTCTGGCGCAGAGGGAGCAGGAACAGGATGGGAGGATGGTTGTGATGATGGGAGAGACGTGGTGAGAGAGGGGCTCACGATTATTTGATGTACAGGGAGGACCTCGTGAAGAACTTCAGCAGGTGGCACCTGCATGTAAGAATGAGCCTGATTTTGAATGTGTGTTTGTGAGTGTGACTGTGCCTGAATGTCAGAATGTGTGTGAGTGTGGGCTGCTAGCGTGTGTTTGTCCTGGTGCTGAGGGGAAGGTACCATCCCCATCGCTGCGCTCTTGCACAAGGAGGAAAGATTGGTGCTCTGGGAATGATGATTGGCCTCATTCCTGGGGGCAAGCTGTGTGTCTGGATGCATGGCAGGCTGAGGTCGTTGTGCTGACAGCTTGGCCTCATCTCTGCCTATCTGAGAACTGAGAGGACATTGGATAGGCTTGACTGGCAACTGGATTTGGGAAGGTGGCAGTTGCTGAGCCTGAGAAAGCATCTGCAGCTGTGGCTGGGAGATGGGCTGAATTACAGAGGAGTTTTCTGTGCTTCCTAACGGCTGTTTTTGCTGGGCCAAGACTACTGGAATATTGACAGCAGTGGTAACAACGCAAGCAGGATCTATCAGAGAAGGGAGATTGGTGGTGTTGGCCTGCTGATATTGCTGTGGAGTATTTGTTACATCGTGTCGAAATAGCGGTGACTGATAGCTTGTCTGAGGACTGGACTGAGCAGTCAAATGGCTTACCGCGCAGTGACTTGGGGTCTGGAGAATAGTCTGATTTTGAGTTTGTAGTTGAAGTTGAGGTAGCAGCATGCCTGACATGTGAACATTATGAGGAAAAAGAGTCTCATGTGGTTCCTGACCGGAAATTGTTACAGGATGTTGGACAGTAGGTTGTCTTTGTTGGCCCATGATCTGAACGTTGGCAGATGTGTTCTTGCTAAGCAGAGGTTGGGACAGACAACCTGATGACTGCAGAGGCTGAGGCAGAATTACTGGCTGGGCAGACACTTGGTTCTGGGCATGGATGACAATTTCTGTCGCTTCTTGGGTAGTTCCAACCGCAGGAACCACATGGGGCTCAATCATCATTTGAGCTGCTTGCACTGTAGACTGATTTATATATTGGACAGGAATATGGCTTAGGCTTTGGGTAGGAACTTCACTTTGTCCTTGCTGCGAGGGAGCTTGAGCAGAGACAACCCCTGACGTCATGACAGGCTGCATGATCATGGGAGCCGGGACAGAGGGTCCAATTTGAGAGTGGTACTGAATCACTTCTTGCGGTGGTGTTGGATTAGAATGGGCTTGCTGCTGCAGGATCAGTGCAGCTTGTTGACCTGTGAGGGGGTTGTGAGCTATGAATTGAGCGCTGTTTAGCTGAGGGGCGTATGCCTGATGCATTTCAGATTGTTTCTGTTCTATATGCTGCTGACTGCCCCTTGGCAGAGAAGCAACAGCCTCTTGCTTTTCTGTTTGCTGAAGTTGAACAATGGTAGCTTGGCGCTGTTGATGCTCTTGAAATTGTTGTTGTAATACAACATGTTGTTGTAATCTCTCTTTTTGATGTTGAGGGATGACTTCTTGTTGCGGCTGCTGTTGCAAAACAGCTTGTTGCTGCTGTTGTAAGGCAAGCTGTTGCTGGAAATGCTGTTGTAATAGTGCTTGTTGTTGAGTCAGCTGTGGCTGCTGATGCTCTGCTTGCTGTTGCCTCAGTGGATCTTCATGTACTGTTGCCTGGGGATTTTCCACTTGTTGATACAACTGTTTCTGTTGCTCTAAATTTTGTTGTTGTGGCTTGTCTTGATGCTGCTGTTGTAGAAGAGCTGTTTGCTGATTTAATAAGTGCTTCTGTACTACAGTGTGCTGCTGCTCTGGTTGCTGATGCTTTAGTTGCACTTGTTGCGGTTCGAGCGGGATATAGGTTTGATGTTGGTCAGCGTGTAAAACTTGCTGTGGTTGCATGGTGATTTGCTCACAAGGACACCTTACAGTTTGAGAAAATTCTCCATGTGGTGGCAATGACAAAGCTTGCTGCTCCAAACCTTTTTCTGCTGCTTGGTTCAGTGGATTTAGTGGAAGGGTCTGCTGTAGACAGATCTGCTGCTGAGGCTCATTAAGGTTCCGGCCCACTATAGTTGGAAGGTTCCGTTGAGGCTGAGTGGTACTGAGGAGTGTTTCTGGCAGAATGCCCTGGCTCTCTATTTGCTGTTGCTGAAGGGCTGGGGTATGGCCACTTTGCCCTTTCTGTGGTTGAACGATAGTCTGCAGAGGTTGCGTTTGTTGGGGCACTGGCTGCTGAATGATGTCAATGAGCTGATTAGGAGGGGCTTGGGACTGCTGAGCGAGGGGAAGAATAGTCACCACCAGTCCAGCAGGCTCACCAACTGACATGGATGAAGTGAGAACTTGTGGGGAAACAGCAGTGATGTATGATTGAGAGGGAGCCAGAGACGCTTGCGGCGCAGCAGTTTGAAATGCATCTGATGGGAATGTTTGTGACTGTGTAGTGATATGAAATGGTTGGTGTTGACAAAAAGGGAAGGGAGAAAGTAGGTAAACATTAGGTAAGAATAAGCTTTGCCACAACAATTAACAATTTTGATAATACAGGGTTTCCCACATTTTTAGCAGTTGACGTTCCTCATATTAAAATTGAATATTAAAAGTACATTTTTAAGCTCTATATACAGTGGGGCAAATAAGTATTTAGTCAACCACTAATTGTGCAAGTTCTCCCACTTGAAAATATTAGAGAGGCCTGTAATTGTCAACATGGGTAAACCTCAACCATGAGAAACAGAATGTGAAAAAAAAAAAACAGAAAATCACATTGTTTGATTTTTAAAGAATTTATTTGCAAATCATGGTGGAAAAAAAGTATTTGGTCAATATCAAGAGTTCCTCTCAATACTTTGTTATGTACCCTTTGTTGGCAATAGCGGAGGCCAAACGTTTTCTGTAACTCTTCATAAGCTTTTCACACTGTTGCTGGTATTTTGGCCTATTCCTCCATGCAGATCTCCTCTAGAGCAGGGATGTTTTGGGGCTGTCGTTGGGCAACACGGACTTTCAACTCCCTCCACAGATTATCTATGGGGTTGAGATCTGGAGACTGGCTATGCCACACCAGGACCTTGAAATGCTTCTTACGAAGCTACTTATTTGTTGCCCTGGCTGTGTGTTTGGGATCATTGTCATGCTGAAAGACCCAGCCACGTCTCATCTTCAATGCCCTTGCTGATGGAAGGAGATTTTCACTCAAAATCTCTCGATACATGGCCCCATTCATTCTTTCCTTTACACAGATCAGTTGTCCTGGTCCCTTTGCAGAAAAACAGCCCCAAACCATGATGTTTCCACCCCCATGGTTCACAGCGGGTATGGTGCAATTCAGTATTCTTTTCCCTCCAAGCACGAGAACCTGTGTTTCTACCAAAAAGTTCTATTTTGGTTTCATCTGACCATAACACATTCGCCCAGTCCTCTTCTGGATCATCCAAATGCTCTCTAGCGAACCGCAGACGGGCCTGGACGTGTACTTTCTTCAGCAGGGGGACATGTCTGGAAGTGCAGGATTTAAGTCCCTGGCGGCACATTGTGTTACTGATAGTAGCCTTTGTTACTGTGGTCCCAGCCCTCTGTAGGACATTCACTAGGTCCCCCCGTGTGGTTCTGGGATTTTTGCTCACCATTCTTGTTATCATTTTGACGCCACGGGGTGAGGAGGGAGTTGAAAGTCCGTGTTGCCCAACGACAGCCCCAAAACATCACTGCTCTAGAGGAGATCTGCATGGAGGAAAGGGCCAAAATACCAGCAATAGTGTCTGAAAAGCTTGTGAAGAGTTACAGAAAACGTTTGGCCTCCGTTATTGCCAACAAAGGGTACATAACAAAGTGTTGAGATGAACTTTTGGTATTGACCAAATACTTATTTTCCACCATGATTTGCAAATAAATTCTTTAAAAATCAAACAATGTGATTTTCTGGGGTTTTCTTTTCACATTCTGTCTCTCATGGTTGAGGTTTACCCATGTTGACAATTACAGGCCTCTCTAATATTTTCAAGTGGGAGAACTTGCACAATTAGTGGTTAACTAAATACTTACTATTTGCCCCACTGTACAAACAGGGCAACTACAGGTTCATGAAAGCCTAACTGAAGATGTTTAGAGACATTTTACTGTCACTTCAGTTTGGGAAAACATGATATCGAGCATTAAAATTGTGTAATGTGAATGAACTCAATATTCTACTGCAAATGTCATTTTTGTACTTATATCTTTGGAATATTATAACTGTTTAAAAAGTCTTACAAAATCAATTTATTTAGCTCATTGTTCTCTGAACAGTAGATTTAAGATTTGTTTTTAGGCCGTTTATTTTAAAACATATTTATATATAACTTTTGAAAGATCCACAAACACTCTGAATTTGGCCATTATATTAAATTAATCTGAGCTCCACTAATGACCTGGGGGAAACCCTGTACAGCATGCAGTCAGAGAGACAGTGTCAAAAAGCTATGAAAATGATTTGTGGTTGCGTATTACGTCATTAAGAGAAGCAGCAGTGGGGGGCGGGTGTTATCCACAGCATTATTTGCATGAACCACGGCTTATTGGGTTTTCAAATTGAAGGAACAGTCGAATGTTTTAAAGATGAAAAATAAACAATCTTTGATAAAAAATATTGTCATTATACACGGAGCAGTTTTTACACATTATTATTGGCATAATACATAAATGTACAAAATAGTGTCGGGATAGTTATAGTAGAACAGAAAAATTTTTTAAAAATAAAATAAAAATTGAACCCCCTAAATAGATGAGGTTGAGATGGTACAGACAACACAGTGGCATGCTGTGGGCCACATATAAAAGTAACTCCCAATTGAATTACAAATTAGTGTTATAACTCCTTTCACCTGATAATACTGCTGAGGTATACTTGACGATACCTGTTGAACCATGGCGCTGGGCTGAAGAAATGTCTGACCAACAGGTGGGCCTCTGCTTTGACTCATGCTGGACAAACTGGCACTCTGACCAACAGTTCCACTCTCAACAACTGGGAGCCTCGGAGGATTAGTCAGTACGGCAGTGCGCTATAAACCAATGAAATGAAGGATTATTACAAACAATATCCATGCAGTGAAGCCTGTTTATCACTGTGGGTACATTTCAGACCCATATGCTCTAGCTGAAAATGAGCAATATAGACAGACAGTGGTGTGTACATCGGGGCCTTGAAATAAATGAAATTCATTCCAGAACTAATTTCAATTGGGATTGATTCAATGAATGTAGTATCTGATTAAATACACGCTTAATTGTCTTTGCTTTATGTTTATTTTATAATAAACCTTAACTGGAAACTTGAAACCCGTTTTTGGAAAAATTGCTAGTTGAGTTTAGTGCCACAATATGGGAAGAAAAAAAGGCCAAACAAATTGCTTGTATCTCGAAAAACTAGGAAGTTCGTATCTCAAGACACTTCAGTGAAAGCACATAAAAGTAAGCTTGCAATTAAGTTCAGTTTTCCTAAAAAAAAAAAAATCTGAATCTTATGTAGCTGAGCCGCTATACAGCGGCAGGTATTATAATCTGTAGGTAATTGGTGTCATGTATGATTGAGCTGAATTCACGTGTGTTCAACATACAGAGATGGGCTGAGAAGTCTGTGAGAGAGCAAACGATTCCGCAGGTTGAGAGTATGACTGGCTCTGCCCGCTAGCGCACGATTCACAGCTGGCAGACCCAAGACTTTCCCCTAAAAAGTTAAAAAAAAAAAAAAAAAGAGAATGAAAAGTAGTTTGCCTCAAGTGTCACAAAAAACTGTATAATTTCTACATTACCTGGGAGGCATAGTGTCGCCCCCCTGACAACATGTGGGTCCACTTCAGGGAGATTGTCAGCCTCCTGCCCACCACCTCCAGTTGCCGCACCCCCCAGTAACGATGGGCTCGAGAGACGAGAGACTGTACAAGAAGTTATAGTGGAGTCCCGTCTCTCTTCAAATCCCTGCTGCTGTTGCTGGAGTAGTTGTTGCTGCTGCTGTCGTCGCTCCCGTGACTTCTTGATTTGGTTGACTCTGTCCCGAATGGATTTTCCCACCACCTTGGCGTCACTCTCATGGAAGAAGCCTGACTTCACCTGCGACAGACAAAAATGGACATTTAGACTGATTTAGTCTTACTGTTTCATGAAACATCATCAAATGTAAGTTAGAACGGCTGTGCTTGTTGCATTTCCATTGTATGTATTCTTTCAATGTCTCACCATTTCGAGAGCCACTTCCTCAGCGCTGTCATTTTCCAGGTCGTAACTAAACTCGATAGCCTCGTTATCTTTGTGTTTGCCCTTCATTTTTTTGGGCTCCTCAACCCAAATCCTCAGGGCCAAACAGTCCTGCGTGCCAGTGTCTTCCTCTGCCAACTCAACGCGGACCCCAGTGTCTTCGCCAAAGAAAGCGTGATTCAGGAGGTCTCGGATGGAGAGCCTGTGTAGGGAATGATGAGGAAGAAATCACTTCTTTTGGGTTTTATCAGAAAAGGAAACCTGCTTACCTCTGGCTCTTGTTCTGACGAATACACCCTTCAATGATTTCTTTAATCTCGGGGTCATTTACTTTATCAAAGCTGGCTGGTTTTATCCCCTGCAGAATGGCATAAGAGGAATAATAGGTTGGGAACCAAGAAATGATTCGACCACACTTAGGTGACGTCATATGGACTCACACTTGTGACTTTGCGGTAAATCTGAGCGGCGTTTTGGCACTCGGAGTAGGGGTATTCAGAAGTCGCCATCTCAAGCATGCACATTCCAAAGGCGTAAACATCTACAGACTCATCATAATGCTCCTCATACATTTCTGGAGCCATGAATTCCGGGGTTCCTGTTCAAGCAGAAAATGTCAAAACGGCTTAAACACAAAGAAAAAAAAAAGATAAATTGTTACTGTTGAATCAACTTTTTTCGCTTTTATTAGATTATGTCATCTTGTGACTGAAGGACACTTTTGCCTTAGCGGACACCTATGTGGCATTCACAATGTGCGGACATTAAATTTTGGGACATGACGACCAACACTACCCAAAATGTGATGTCCACATCTGTGGATGCCAGGTCTTTATGAAAGAAAGTTTTCGTAAATTACCCAAAATAGTCACTTGCCCTATAAAGGGTTATGTACTGTAGCAGTGTTCTTCTTTGCATAACATAACATTTAGCGTTCTACAGTATGTATATTGATGTTGTCATTTTATTAAGGCAACAATATATATTTGCTATATTTTAGCCCCTGGCATTCTGTCCTCAAAATCTCATATGAATCAGGCTCTAAAAATGGTTAATCCTTATTTGTAGTTATATAGAGGAATGCAGATGTGGATATATACACATAAAACAACAGGGGCTATCACCAAGCTTTTTCAATGTGCTGCGTCGGCGCTCCTTTGCTTAAATTGTCCAACCACTACATTTATGCTTGTGTAAGTGCTGTGTACATACATTTTAGAGACTGTCAATAGTCATTTACAGTATACTCTGCAGGCATGACATATTTATGGAGCATAACTGGTGCCGATGTAGCAACTGCACATAATAATGGTTTTCAAAATGACACTGTCTCTGTAGCTTACCTATGACGCTTTTGGCAAAAGAGGTCCTCATGAGGGTGGCCAGTCCCAGATCACCTATTTTTACAGATCCGGTGGGGCCCGTGATAAAGATGTTGTCACATTTGAGATCCCTGTGCACGATGGGAGGAGTCCTGGTATGCAGGAAATGAAGGCCCTTCAGGATTTGACGACACCAGCTCCTCAGAACCTTGGGCTTCATCACCTTAAAACGCTTCAAGTATCTAAAAGAAGAAAGAGTCAAGGGTAATAATGACGATAAGTACCATAACACTTCAAAGGTAAATTTTTGACATATAAATGTTAACGTTTGGATATTTACAGTATTTCAGATAACAGTTTTTTGACGAGGTAGATAATGCTGCACTAACGTTTTGAGCGTTCCCGACGTCATGAGTTCAGTAACGAGGACGATGCACTTCTTGCCACGCAGAACAGATTCCCATGAGTCGTAGAAGCGCACAATGTTGGGATGCTGGAGCCCCTTTAACATTTCCGCCTCTTCCTTGAAGCGCTGTTGCTCCGCCTTGGTCAGCTTGCGGTCCTAAGTGGTGGGGACCATGTGGGATGAGATTATTTGCAGTCGATAGATTTGCCGCACTAAAGCCTTGTGTTAACATTTTGGGATGAATGCTAGAACCAATCTATGGGCCCTCTGTCCAAACAAGACATGGAATACATATTCATGCATTCATCTTCAGTAAACTGGATTATTGCAAGAGTATTTAGAGGTCTCAACAAAAAAATCAGTTGTGAAACTGGACCATAGTATACTGGTCGTGAAATCGTTACTGTGGCTTCTTGTTATTTAAAGGATAAACTATAAAATCTTACTGCTGGCAAGTGTTGTTTTTGGCAGCCCTTTTAAATTTTGTCTTAGTCTTTAGGACGTTAATATTTATTAGTCTTAGTCGTATTTTAGTCTTCTCAATATATGCTTGTCTTCGTCTAGATTTTTGTTTATGAAAACTCTAGACTAATTTCGTCAACTTTTAGTCGACATTTACTGAAAATGCTTTTGTCTGTAAAATTTTAAAAATTTACTCCAAAAATAAATAAATACAGGTCCCCAACTATTTCGAATGAACATTGACAGACGAGCACATATTGCAGTGTCGACAAGGACAACGTCAACTTGGTGATAATACACACTCAGCAGGAAAACAGCACATTAATCACCTGGACGGCACAAACTGCATGTAAAAAAAAAAAAAAAGTTGTCTGAGAGTTTAAGACGACAATCGCTGTTAGCATTAGCCTAATGCTAACACAAATGCTATGCTAATGCTACAAATTACATTTAGTGTGTGACTATCACCCAGCACAGACCTTTGAAGTCTAAAGCAGCATTGCGTATTCTCTCTGGCCGAGATTTAAAATAAATAAATAAATAAATAAAATCTTAATGTGTGTGCATATATGCAAGCCTTCAGACTGGAGCGGACACTGCACTGGTGAGGGGGGGTGCGCAGCACGTCACATGAGTGACACAACCAGACATTGCTATGATGCAACCTAAGTACATATAAAATGTCACATTTTGACCTCACTATGGTCTCGTTATCGTCATGAATGAAGTGTTTGTTGACGAAATATTTTTGTTGTCGTCATCGTTGACAAAAACAACACTGCTGCTGGTTTACAACACTTAATGGCCTTGGACCAAAATACATGCTTGATTTGTTTCACCCCATACAAAGCATCTGGACCACTTAGGTCGTCTGTAACCCGTCTGCTTTGTCTTGTAAGAACAAGAACCACGCAGAGAGAGGCAGTATTTACTGTAGTTATTGTGATCCTCATCTCTGGAAAAAAATACCTGAAGTGTGCTCAGTAACAGTAACAGTAAGCTCCTTTAAATCAAGGCTAAAAATGCTATTGTTTAATACTGCGTATTCATGGCTGCACCTAAAGTTCAAGTTCAATATCGTATGACTTTCGCTTTCATTAATTTATTGTTTATAATTCTATTTCCTGTTTTTGTTTTTAACCGTCTTAATAACTTAATGTTACTTTTAAGTATCATTTGTGTTTTTGTTTCTATTTCTTAATTGTGTCTTGCAGATTTTCATGTGATGTAAAGCATTTTGATACGGTGGCCGAGAGGTGTCAGGCAAAATGCAAAGTCCAAACACTTTGCAAATAGAAAAAAGCACGAACTCCAATTGCAAACACTTTGCAAAAGAAAAAAAGCACGAATGCAAACTGCTTGTGTTAAATTGTACTATTTGCTTTGTCGTCCTTTGCCTAGAACCAATTCAATATGCTGTAAGTGAAAATGGAAAAGTCGACACAACCAAGTTTAATGGGAAATGTTGCTTATATTGTAGAGGTGCACGATAATTATCGGTCAGATAATTATCGGTCCAATAATAGGAATTATGACATTATCCCAATAAATCCGATAACAGTATGTATTATCGGGCCTATTAATAATATTTTTGGCACGGTGTCGGCTTGGGATGTGCGCGTTTGTTTCCACTCCTGTTTTGCCAGTATTGTTTTATTACTGTTCTAGAGGCCGTATTTTTCCTTCACTGAGTTAGAAACCTTACTATGTCAATTAGCAAATGTTTTCATTTTACAGTGTTATGTTTACAAGTTCCTGAGAGACCTTTTGGTTATTGATAGGCTTGCTGTTCTATAATTGCCAGGTTAAGAAAGTGGTTTCATGGACCATGACGACAAAAGTCTCCTCTCCTGTTGCACCAAATGTTCTATCTGCTGACAAAGCACAATACCTGTTGGGTTTATGTTTGTTTTAGATTAGTGCTCAATGTTCAGGGGAACACATCGTCAATGATATTGACTGACTGATTGTGATTGACTCAAATTATATTTATTTGAAAATTATATTTATTTGAAAAAAAATAATATGGGCACTATATTTCAAGTCAAAATTGTTCTTGTCTTTGTTTTGTTCATTATAATAATGTTCATGTCATCATCTATGCTGAGTCAACCACTAGTATTTTTGACCTACAGGTGTTCAAAAACTCAGGTGAATATACATTGAAAAATTATATTATCAGTTATCGTATCGGTATCGGCCTTGAGGAGCAAGAAGTTATCGATATTGGTTTCAAAAAATGGATTTTGTGCACCCCTATGATATTGTGCATACATTTAAAAGTTGGGTAGATTTGTTTCACATGAAAAAAAAAATAAAATCATAATAATAGAAAAATATTTATAGAAAAAATACAACTTATAAATGCCACATGGTTAAAACACGTTTAAACTGACATTGTTACAGGGTGTAACATTTTGTTGTAATATTTTAAATAAATTATTATTTATGTGACTATTGTTATTTCAAACACTGAATGCAATTGTTTTTGTCATCTTCATAACAACACTGTGAAGCTTTGCCTTGTAATGTTGCACTGATATTGAAGGCCTCTAGATGCCAGTAGCCACAGAGTGTTCCTTCTGCAGTGCACAGGGAACACCTTGAGTTTTATTCCAACCCAGTTGTGCTCCATCTGCCGCACATGTCCAGCATGGCTGACAGAGACGAAGCGAAAACAATCCACTGACATGGCAGAGCTAAAATGTTTCCTTTAACTCGTTTGCTGCCATTGAGGGCGAGAGACGGCACAGGGAAAGATGTTTCAGTTATTCAGTACCACTGACGGCAACACAGGTTCAATCTATTTGAACAATGAATGATATAGTTAAAATTGATTAGACAGCCATTGACACCAATGTCAACCACATTAATAAAGACGAGTCGGATAGACCCGAACTAGCTGTGAATGTGTGTCGTTTACTTGAATGATACAATTCAAAGGTTAAGCATTGAGCGTCTCCCCTTTTGCTACATTTGATTTTACTAGAGTTGTCCGATAATTACTTTTTAACCAATAACCGATATACCGATGTTGTTCAACTCCAAAATCCGATACAGTTATCAAACGGACTTAACATATTATAGCTATTTGTATTGTGAATCCCCACTGGATGCTTTAATTATGATAAAACCCAATTCAAGTTTCCAAATAAAATTAACATTCTGTGAAAAGTAAGAACATCTTCAACTGAGGTAATAGGAAAAGGTGCCAAAATAATGCCCTCTATAAATAAAATAAATTGAAATGAGCCAAAATGTCTGTAAATAAATAGTAGGAATAACACAAATAAATCACGTTGACACTTGTTATCCCAAAGAGCCACTAGGGGGAAACTAAAACATTACAAATACAGGCAGGCAATCACAGGACATGCCAATTCAATGACAATTCCCAAGATGCATTTTGCTGGGCTTTTGCACAGATTTTTAATGATAATTACGTGTCTCACTACTTTTCTTGGTTACTATTTCTTTCTGGTGAGGTAGTTGTTTTTTGTGATGAGTTTATAATTGATGATTTTTAATTTATTGTTCATTTTATTTGTGCACAATGAGTGATTATGGTCTTTCCCTCATTAACAAATCTCAACTATGTTAGGTTTTGTGTTTGGTTTCTCCTTGTGTGACTTGTCCCTGTGATTACCCATTGCTCTCACCTGTGTGTGTTTTCCCAGTGTATCCTGCAATCTGCATCCACCTGTGTTACCCAGCTGTTCCTCGCCTCGTTACCCCTTGTCTGCGTTTATAATGACCCAGTTCCTTGTCACTCCTTGTTGCGTCATTGTCTATGTCAGTGTCAGCGTCTATGTCTCTCCAAGCCCTCGTGTTCCAAGTAAGTTTTTTGATACCCAGCCTTTTGTTAGTAACCTGAGTTTTCTTTGCTGCTGTGTTTTTGGAATCACCTCAGTTTTGGTTTGTACTTTGTTTTTTCTGTCGGCCTTAATTAAATCATTTTTTGCACCGCCCTATCTGCCTCGCTTTTTGTTTCCCTGCAATTAGGTCCACACATCCTGCCTGCCTGCCTGCTCATTCCTGACAAACTATCTTAATTTTGGAGACATACGGAAGTAATTCTAAACAGAACTGTTAAGGCGAGTGCTGACCAGCCGATGCATAAAGGCCGTATACATTAATTTATAACCCAGCAAACATACTGACGCAGAATTGACACCTATGGTTTCCAAAGTTAATTTAAGTGCTTTGATTGGCTTAAATTAATGGATGACCAATATTATCGAACAACTCTAGATTTTACCAAAGTCAATGTTCTCTGAATGTCAAATTAAAAAGCCACTGTTCTACTTAGGGGTGTTAAAAAAATTGATTCTACGATATATCACGATATTACATCACGCAATTCTTGTATCGATTAAAATCCACCAGAATTGATCCTTACACGTGTGTTTTTGGTGGAAATAATCAATTCCGTGGATGCACTTCTACTCCCGTCCAGTAGTTAGCAGGGCGGAGCCCTCTAGCGGTTGCTCGGATTAGTCCTTTTAATAATATAATAATATAAGAAAAAATGCTAAAACGAAAGCCGTATGTTGTTCAAACATAAAACAAAAACCTTTTTACTTGAGTGCTGGATGAGGTTTCAGGAATAAATTGATATAAATGTACTTATGTCCATTTTGATTTGTTTTTTTCTAAAATTATATACGAATATCGCAATAATAGTTTTCAAGTTTAGTATCGGGATTAGAGCTGAAACGAATACTCGAGCAACTCGAGTAACTCGAGTTTAAAAACTGATCCGAGTAGTTTTATTCACCTCGAGTAATCGTTTATTTTGACAGCTCTAAGCATCACGTTTTGCTCGGACTACTTTTAATGCGGGACAACGCGCTGATGTCACGTGCGTAGAGGAAGAAGCAAAAAAAAAAACTTACTGCAGCCGACAACCGCTACAAACGACGCCGACGTTGCTAAATACTAGCCCGCACATGCTACATTAGTTGCAGCTAGCGTCTGGTAAGTCTCATAGAGATCACATGTATGTTGAACTAGATGCGCAATGACAGACTAGGCCGCGTCTGGGCAGCGTTAGCAAACAGCCGCCATCTTAAAGCAGTAGAGCGCTAAGCGCTAATAAAAAGCGCTAAGCGCTAATATATAAGGTTAACGTTACTGTCACTACTAGCTCATCTTACGTTAGCCCTGCGGAGGGCTAGGTTTCAATCAATTAAAACCACTTTCGATGCGTGGCTAACGTGTCTTACATACAGGCTTTAACATAACATAGCGTTGTGGAGTGATAAGGGTGTCAAATAAAAACTCAATAATGCTAACTATCAATTTTAGCTCAGTAGTCATTGCTGGATAAAACACCAAGTAGCACTAGTCCCTAATGTGCTCCAATACAGCCTGTATCATACATTTATTTTGAACAGTGCAAAAACTCAAAATCCTATCAGGACCTTAACTAGAACTTAAAAATGGCTTGACACAAATAGAAATTCAATTGAAAAACGTGGGGGAAAATCCTAACTTTTAAGTGATGTGTGTTATCAAGCGTAAAGGCATTTTTAGGTGTGTGTATATATATATACATACTGGACTGTCTCAGGAAATTAGAATACACAATATTCTAATTTTTTGAGACAGTCCTGTGTATATATACAGGACTGTCTCAGGAAAATTAGAATACACAATATTATTATTATTAATATTATTATTATTATTCTAATTTCCTGACTGTCTCAGGAAATTAGAATATTGTGTATTCTAATTTCCTGAGACAGTCCTGTATATATACACAGGACTGTCTCAAAAAATTAGAATATTGTGTATTCTAATTTTCTGAGACAGTCCAGTATATATATATATATTGTAAATAAGATCTAAAGGTTTTTTGAGTGAAAGCAGTGAATTAGTCTTTTTTTTTTTTTTAAATTCTAGTTACATCTGAGATGCAATTGTTCGCTGTTTTCAACAATATACATAAAAAATAAAGACATTGATTGACTGAAAATGATAAAATGTCTTGTTTTCTCATGTAAATCTATAATTGCTCTTCACCTAAAAATATATTTGTTTTATCCGATTACTCGATTAATCGATAGAATTTTCAGTCGATTACTCGATTACTAAAATATTCGATAGCTGCAGCCCTAATCGGGATTAATCGAATCAAATCGAATTGTGAGCTGTGAATCATGATACGAATCATATCGCCAGATATGAAGCAATACACACCCCTAGTTCTAATCAATATGAGGATGTACTCATGACATATGAATTCCAAATCATATAACCGCAAATGTGGCTGACGACTTATTTTGCAAATATACAATATAAAGAATTTCTCTTTGTGTAGTCCTCAAATAGTGGATATTAAAAATGAAGTGTATATTTGCATCAAATTTACTTGTTATGTTCAAGCAAACTCTAACAGAAAAATACATGGATAGCAGCAAGGGGCACTACTGTCACAAACAAGCCTCACTAAAAATAGATGACATCATAACGGGCTAGCGTTCCCCTGATCAATTCTATCGATTCCTCAGCTTTTTTTGTGATGAGATGGTTTATTTTTCCGTTCAGAACACATTCTGTGTCCTTTTGTGGAAGTGCTTCTGAAGAAAAGCTCCCCTGCCCTCCTCTCGTAACAGCAAATTGGCATCAACAAAAAGCCAGGCTGCTCTTTGTTGCACTATTAAGGGTAAGAAGTAGTCAAGGCTCACAGTCACGCTTGGCCTCAGGAACTGCCTTTGGTAATGCTTGTGTTAACGTGGCTGGCTAAATTCAGATATGTCCGTCTCCTATAACATGTATTGATATATTCATCAGCCGTAGCCACAGCTGTCTAGATGCTGGAGCGACTCATCATTCAAAGCACGATGTCAAGCGCAAGACTAGACAGGAGAGCTGGACTCGAACGCCACCTCAGCATCTATTGTGTTCTTTATGCAGCATCGAGCTGTCTTTGAGTCTGCACAGTTCACGCAGAGTTCAATTCAGTCTACTCTAAACAGACTAATGCGTGAACCACATCTGAATCCATACCGTTATGAAACATGCTGCTTGTAAGGCTGGACAATTTTAAGATTGAGATCATAGATCGAAGAAACATTTTGGGATGATCTCGTTGATCAGCCGTGGCCTAATTAATCAACTAGATGTGGTGAAGATGCAAATTGACTAAAGTTTGTCAGATAGGCGACAGTCTCTTTAAAGGAATCAAATATTAATGGTGTTCAAGCAGTTGTGGTAAACTTTAACACTAAACATACAAATAAAATTACACAATGTGGATTAAAATACAAGATTTTTTTTTTCGAACACCAATTAGCTTAACGCTAATATACAATGGAAGATACCATTCATGCACTAATGAAAATAAACCTCAAATCACCATATTTATTTTTATAGTCACACACCCACACACAAAGGCCTCGGGAATGTTTTTATTGCAGATCTTCAAAACAGGGTTTCCCCCAGTGCTTTATAAGGCTGGCGGGCCACCAGGCTTTTATTGTCACCTGCCAGGCTAAAACAATGCATGGTTTCCCCAACATATAAAAGATTGTGGGGTACCACCACACCAAAATAAAAGCCGCCACGCCTTGTAAATTAGATGTTTTTTTTGTTTGTTTTTTTTTAGATTGAAGGGTTCAGCAGCAAACCATTCATTGTGTATTTTGGATCAGACTTTTCGGTGAAAGTGAGCGGTGGACGGTCGTCTTGGGCGGTAAGGTAAGTTTGAATTAATTTGCGCCAAGAGGCGGGGCCCAAAATAGAGCCTTATTCTATTTTCAGAGCGCCGCCGCGCTAACGTCAACAACGCGTCTAATAGACCCTACTCACATGCAGTGTTGTTAATAACGGCGTTACAATATAACGGCGTTACTAACGGCGTTATTTTTTTCAGTAGTGGGTAATCTAATTAATTACTTTTCTCTTCTTGGCAACGCCGTTACCGTTACTGAGGACGGAAAGGCATGCGTTACTATGCGTTACTGTATTGGTCGAAAAGTCTGAGGGAGACGGACTCACCGAGACGACAGAGCAGAGCAAGAAGTAGGGAGGAGGCAAGAAAGTTGTGACGCCGAGCAAACGCGATGCTAGGTAGCTCCAATAATACATGTTGTAGCCGATAGCCTACAAACTACGCCCGCATGTTATGGTAGATATGGTAGACATGGTAGATATCACACGTACTGTATAACTAGATGCAAAATGACAGACATGGCACTAAATGAGTTAGTAGACAGCCGCCATCTTAAAGCAGTATACTTTTTAGGACGGCTCTGTTGTAGAGAACCTTCCTAGCGAACCTAAGTAACTTTTTATCTAAAATACTTCTAAATCGGCAAAATCTTGACTTGAATCTATCTTTAAATGATGAAACAGTTTTAAAACTTTCATATGTCGAAAGTAGAGAGAAGGGAACTAATGCAATAATGGGAGCAATTTTAACAACTTTTAACAGTTGATTCAGGGTAAAGGGTAAATTAGGGTAAAGAATTGGGCTCGGGCCAATTGTACCAAAAACCTTCACAAAAAACTTCACATAGTGTGGCCAATGTTTTTTTTATTTTTATTTTTATTTTTTTTAATTTTTTTTTTAGGAAAAAAAAAAAGTAATCATCACCAATTACTTTGCCAAGTAACTAATTACTCTTACATTCAGGTAATTGAGTTACTAACGCAATTACTTTTTGGGAGAAGTAATTTGTAACTATAATTAATTACTTTTTTTCAGTAAGATTAACAACACTGCTCACATGACGTCACAACCATGCCTGCGCGCCATATTGTCAGTCTACTCGTCGTGTTGATGCATTACCGCTACGTAAATTTCTCCTATTATGGCGTGCTCGTTAACATTAATAATCAAAATGGTGAAGGCGTGTGTGGCAGTTGGTTGCAATAACAGAGAAAATAGACGGAGAGACTTGAAGTTCTACCGTATTCCGAGAGACCCGGAGAGGAGAGTGAGATGGACTGCTGCAATTCGACGAGAAAACTGGGCTCCAAACGATTACCACAGATTATGTAGTAGTCATTTTATATCTGGTAAGATGCATTTAATATATATTTAGAGGGTTTTGGGCTGACAACCACAATTAAGATCATTGCGAGGCTAATCGCCGAGAACATAGTTTCAAATTCAAGATGCTTATTTCTTCCACCATCATTACATTTTGAATAATATTTAGCTGGTACCAAGTGAAAGAATCTGGCCTCGTCTACGGATTATCAGTTAAACAGGTGTGTCCAAACCTTTTGCAAAGGGGGCCAGATTTAGTGTGGTAAAAATGCGGGGGGCTACCTTGGCTGATTTACATAGAACAATATATTTAAACAAATTTTGCAAGCCCTTCTGTGTGTCACATTTGCTTTATTATTATTTTTAATTCATAATTTCAACAGTCTCGTCTTTGTGGCGTTCTCTTTCGACACTCAGGCTCTTGCGAAATACTGCTGCTGTGAAATTAAACTAGCTTCAGGTTGCTATAATTTCTCGCTGCGTATCTTCCCTGTAATGTTGTCTTACATGTTAGCGTGTCTTGTTCGGTAATATCATTATCGCGTCACATCGAACTCTTTGAAAACAGCGACTGTCTCTTTGCAAATGAGGCAGACACAGTTGTTGCGTGTTTTATTGAAGAAATAGTCCAATATCCACCTATCCTTGAAGCGTCGGCCATCGCAGTCAACTTTTTTTTTAATTGATTGTCGCCATTTTAGAAAATTGGAAGTAAAGGGTCACATGGGGTAATGTTGCTTAGAGTGCTGCTCTTAAAGTTTTTCAAACTTTCGTGAGAATACGCTGATTTTGTGTGGACAAGATAGTTGTAGATATCAGGGTAGCAGATGTCAGGCAGAGAGGGCGAAGACAGCGGGTCGAAAAATATCGATTTAGGCATCAAATATGGATCTGGCGAATGGATAGACTGAAGCTTTTCCACATAACACCTTTTATGCAACGCATCCAATGAGTTTACAGCGTCTGAAAGCACCGGGGGTTCCATGAATTGCACTATAAATTGCACGACAAATTGAAACCAACGGACAATATGGCGGCCGGATACAGCGACACGTCATTCTGTGACGTTGGTGAGGGAGGCATACTTATATCTGTGCTATCAGGCTGTTTCGGCGGACGGATATACACAATCACGGCTGACAAAACCTTGATAAATGTGCTCCCCCGCCTCCCCCTAAGTTTCGCAAACTCTGGTACACTCGAAAAAATGACTCTCATACCTCTCGTTTCTAAGCTACAGTAAATAGTACCTTGATGTGTGTTTGGGAAGAAATGTAGTTGACAAACACACACAAACGCCTCGGGAATATTTTGCAGATTCTTCAAAACAAGGTTTCCCTCAGTGCTTTATAAGGCTGGCGGGCCACCAGGCTTTTATTCAGCCATGCTATAACAATGCAGGGTTTCCCTACCATATAAAAAAAAAATTGTGGTGCACCGCTACACCAAAATAAAAGCCGCCACACCTTGAAAATGAGTTTTTTTCTCTTTTTAAAACAGTTTCAAACTAGTGGCAGCCTAGTGTGAAGGGTTCAGACTTTTCAGTGAAAGTGAGTGGTGGACGGCCGTCTTGGGTGATACAGTAAGTTTGAATAAATTTGCGCCGAGAGCGGGGCCCAATATAGAGCCTTGCTCAATTTTCAAAGCACCGCCGCGCTAACGTCAACAACGCATCCAATAGCAAAGGGGGAGGCGTACTTATATCTGTGCTATCAGGCTGTTTCGGGGACGGATATACACAATCACAACTGACGAAACCTTGTTAAAAAAAATTTTTTTAAAAGCGCATTTAAGTTTCGAGAGCTCTGGGACACTCGCAAAATGAGCAAAAATGAATATATATATATATATATATAGCTCATTATATATATTATTCTAATTGTGTATCATATTGCCTCTGTAAAGCCCTTTGAGACCTCTGTTGTGATTGTGGGCTATACAAATAAAATTGAATTGAATTGAATTGAATTATTTGCACACTATTTGCCAGAAGTCATCTGAAATAGCACGTCAAATACAAATTGTTTCTTTAAACGTTTTATTTTGAACATCAGATCGGTTCTCCTGTTGCAAGCTTGTGCCTGACTACGTTGCCGCAGAGTTGGAAATCAGTAGAAAAATGCACAGAAAGGTATTTCAAGTTAATGAATGTAATTCTGATTTAAGCCTGTTAAACAACCTGAATATTGACAGTGACATAACGTTTCAGTTCTGTGTGGAATGTGTTCGAACCAAATCGTCGCGTACACGCATAGAATTTGTTGTTTGCTGATGTCGCTGGTTGTAATTTCAGCTGAGTACTTTGAAGTATATAGAAAAGATTTAAGATGTCAACGGACGAGGGTCCGTTAACAGAAGGAGTATTATAGATGTGGTAATGTAGTACATATTAGGACCAAATAAAAGAAAAAAGGACTACGAGATGTAAGTTTTTGCTTTGAAGAAAAAAAGTCGTATTATTACGTAGTTGGTAATGTAGCTGTAATCCGTTATAGTGCTGCAACGATTAATCGATTAACTCGAGTATTCGATTAGAAAAAAAGATTCGAATTAAATTTTGCTGCTTCGAGTATTCGTTTAATTAAAGTGGCGCTGTAATTGTTTATTTTGAAAGTGTTTACATTTAGCTTTATTGATTTGGGCGGATATACTGCCCTCTAGTCTCCCTCATTTCACATGGCTGAATTTTTTTTAATGCACTCGTAATTTAGTTTATAGAAATATTTAGCCGTTTTTTGTGGGAATATGTGCCTGAACCATTTAAGAGAATTTGAAAAAAAAAAAAGTTAGCATTTTATAGCATTTAAGCTAGCGGACTTTTGCTATGCATGTTAGCCAATTGTTCTTTTCCTGTACATAGATGCTCATTTATTTATTTTTTTGTATACCGTTTGAGGCTCAGCTCCTGTATTTTAATTTTTTATGTTCGTTATCTGATTACTCGATTATGACTCGATTATAACTAACTAGTTCATCGATTAATCGACTACTAAAATAATCGATAGCTGCAGCCCTAATCAGCTACGCATTTTACGTACTTGTACTGGAGCTGAGAGCTACAACATTAGCCTAGCTAATGAAATATTTCAAATAGATATTTGTTAAGGTTCTTCTTGGGAAAAATGTGAAAAATAAATTCTTATTTGTCATTAAATGAAGCAATTTCGCCGTGGTATGACATGGTGAGGCTTTCTGACTCCGATGCACCCCACCACCACAGCTTCAAAAATCCTAGGGGAAACCCTGCAATGCACAAAAGAAAATATAAAAATCACACTGAACCACATCTGGTGATAATTTTTAAAGGAATAAATAATTGAATTTAAAAAATAATAAAGGACCCTACAGGTTGCTACCAAAATTTTCCATTAGAAAAGAGCCTATGTTAAAAAAAACACATACAACGCATAGTTGATAGGCTCGCAATAATATTGTGTTGCTATATTTATTCACATAAATGTTACACTGAAATGTTCTCAAAGTATGTGTGGAAGACAGTAGTTTTTGACGCATTGTCCGCAAAAGTGCAAAGAACAAACATTGCTTCTTTTTCCATTTAGAAATAATTTGTTTTACTCTTTAATAGTTCATTATAGAAAACTGTAGATTGATTTCCTGACCCAAGTATCAATAATTGTTTCATCACCATATTGTGAGATAATCATTATCGCGCCTTGTATCGCAAATTTTATTGTATCGTGAGGTACCCTGAAGTTCCCACCCCTATTCATAATTATGCATTTTTTGTAAGACTCTCCATTTAAGTATTGTTACCAAATGGTTTATAAGAACAATTCATAGTCACAATTTCAAAAATCCTGTAAATTTAACATTTTTTTTATTTTCTCAAAAACATGGTGGTGCCACCGGTGGGCTTCTCTAACACCGGGCTTTTCTAGGGGGCAACCCTGAAAACTACCAGTTAAAGAAAAACTCAAAAAGCTAGTGAAAAAAAAATCATGAAAATAATCAAGATAGGCTAATATCGGGGGAGGAAAAAGATCTGATCTTTTTTGTGCCACATCGCCTAGCTGTACCTGCCACACATGGTGACCTTGGAAGTGGCCTCACAAAAAAAGCAGAGAGATGATAAGGATTTATGCTACAAGGCCCATCCAGGTTGATATTCGACAGATAAGGTCACTTGAGCACTAAAACATCTATTTTGGAAAAAAGACTGTGAGTCATCAGATGTCAGCAGCATACCGAGAGTCACTTGTTGCTTCCATATTTACACTGATCATAAACAAGGCAAATGAATACAAGAGGAGCTTTGTTTAGATCTTTAGACATTGCTCCGATTATGGTTGATTCCGTAATGTGCAAGTAAGCATCCGGCATTTGGCAATCCGAGGTGGCGGGTGGTTGGGATTAGATTACTGTAAGCCACAACAGCTCTCAGTAACAGGATAGATCGCTGGAAAAGGGCTGGCCCACATGCCAGATTAGAATGCCAGGCCAGTAGGCCAAGTTCACGGCTAACTGGAAGAACAATCTCAAGAACCCCTTGTGTCTTGATCGAATTTGCTTCTTAACAAAATCGGTCACCAAATCAAAGGTTTTGGCGATGGTCTGCCAAAAATAATGTTACTTTAGTGAATATAAATTTGTAACAGACTTTTGACATTATACTGTATAATAGTGGAATTGAAGTACACAATGCTAATTTGCTTCGACCGATAAATTATGCTTCCTCCCGATTCATATTTTAAGCAAAAAAGTTAGAATTAACCAGTGTTGTTACTCTTACTTAAAAAAAAAAAGTAATTAAAGTTACAAATGAATTCTCCCAAAAGGTAATTGAGTTTGTAACTCCATTACCTCAATGGAAGAGTTACTCAGCAAAGTAACTGACGCTACTTTTCGTGTTCTACACGTTATGACGTGATCCATTCAATAACGCCTTTCACATCAAATATATTTGTATTAAATTATTTAATTGAACTTTTTCATCACAAAAACATAGGTCACCCTTTTAAAAATTGTTTTTTTAAATTTCACCAATATAATGTGATGATGTAATGGTATACAAACTTAAAATTTCAAATGCCATGAGAAAGATGCCTTTTTGTTTGTCCTGACGTACTGAACCCGGAACAAACCGTGACCCCCGTGCAGAGGTACGTACTGAACCGTGACTTGTGTCTACCATCACACCCCTAATACAAAAAGATATATTTTTCATTATGCAGGTGAGACTCTGAATCTCTTCCCTCTTCTATCTTTGCTCTAGTTATTTTGATTTTTAAGAAAATCATACAAGGTTTATGGATACGTCATTCAAGAAAAGCTTAGAGCAAGTGACTATTTTTGGTAATAAAAACAAACAATTATTATATTGCAGTATCGTCAAAGACAACACCCACTTGGTGATGATAATGCATACTGAACAGGAAAACAGCTCATTATTTTCAAATTACCCACCTGAATGGCATGAACTGAATGTAAAAAAATAAATAAATAAAATAAAAATAAAAAGTTGCCCGAAAGTTTAAGATGACGCTCACCACGCTAAATGCTAAGGATAGAGAGAACTCGAATGCTATGCTAACTCTCCGAGCCACCTAGCATGGCGTTTGCAACGGTGTCACAACCCTCCCCCTCTCCCGCTCTGCTGTTTCCGTGTCTCTCAGACATCTTTCGTCAGTCATCCAAAATGTAGTAATGCACACCTTGACATCCTCAGTAACGGTAACGGCGTTGCAAAGATGGGAAAAGTAATTAATTAGATGACTCACTACTGACAAAAATAACGGTGTTATTAACAACACTGGAATTAGCCTTGAGAAATTACATCAGTTTGAGTGAGTAAAATTACTGTTATTAAAATACTTTTAATGGATGTTTCATCAATATACTAAGGTGAAATATGAATATTATACCAGTCCAATTTCCAAATACGCCAGTATGTGTCAGTCAGTCAGTCAGTCAGTCAGAAAGGAGCAGCTTGTCAATTTGTCCTCGCCTTTTTCTAGTGGTTGATCTGGCGGGCCCTTAATCAAAGCAATTAATGGAAAGGCTTCAAACATTACCAAACTGCTTTCATTGATCCAAAACGACTTCTCTTCAGTGTCAGACTTACATACAATCTTAGGGGCAGTTTACATGGCGACTCTGCGACACAAAGACGCAATGACTGAGTGGCGGACTCGCCTCGCTTGCATATGGTGCCGGCGAAGACGGAAGGCAAAGACGAAAAATTCTGAATCCTGCCTCCAAAGTGGAAGAATCCTATTGCGTGGGATCGAGGGGGGCTTCCTCGGCATGCATATCAAAGGCTCCCCTGGTGCGAGACCGCGCCGATAACGTCAGCACTCGTACACGTCACATTGCGCGTGCGCAGTGGTGTTACTAAACATTAAAAACAGCAAATATGGCAGAATGTCGGCTTTAATTTACTGTTTTAATAATATTTTTAAATTAGATATGTTGAATGTTTCCATTTTTGTGTCTTTTTAAACAAAAGAAAAATGCCATTGCTTCAAGTGGGCGAGCATATTTTTTTCCGGGCTGCGGGAGCTTGGTGGGGTCAATGTGCATCATTCTCTGTCACCCTGTAATCCTGCACTGCCCCCTAGGGCCTAGTATGAATACTTCATCATTTTCATGCGGAATTGCGACATTGTTCGAATGGAGAAGCAAAAGCAAATTTGAAATTTTTTCGTATTCTCGGAGAGTCACCATGTAAACGGCCCCTTAGTCTCCTAAAGTCCCAGAATATAATTATTTAGCGGTAGCAGAATTTCCATTGATGGTTTACTACCCTGAGGCTTTTGCTGACAAGCACTGTCTGGTCCATTCAGGTCGATTGGGTTCAGCTACAGTGCATTGTATTTTGTTTCTAAATGTAGACATTTATCAATACTATTGTATATTATTGAATGACCTCAAGTAGTGCAAATGGGTCTGTGTAATCAGAACCAAATGTTGCCCACCTGGCACCCTGGTCACCAGGAAAGGGGGATATTTCCAACTGAATGTTTTCTCGCCAAAATTATGTAACTGATTGGTGTGATTTATTGACTTGTGAATGTGTAAGGTGCTAAATAAATAAACTTGAGAACCAACCAAGTTTGGTCCTCTTGTCTTTGTATCTTAATCTTCTCATCTTCAGCGTCCTATCACAGGTTTTACCCACATAAAATGGGTAATAAAAACAGCAACATTTGAGCTTCTTAACAAGAGGCCTTTTGAGAACTTTTCTGTCAAAGCATTGTTTCGAGAGCACGAGGTGCAGATTACACAATGACAAAACTAATCCACGTACTTAATGGCCTAAAAGGGAGTGTACGAGTATGAGCAGCTCTAGCCTAGGACAACTGGGTTGAACCAGTCTGCTTTCTGCTTTCTGCTGCTGCTGGTGGTATGCTGTCTGTACAAGGTTTTTGTTCCAGACTGACAGGCTGAAATTCACTCCCTGGATCACCCTGATTGCTCACTCACACGGACAGAATTTATGGATGGTGAGAAAGCAAAAGAGGGCAGGGCTGAAAACAGACACGTACTGTATCAGGAGTGCTATAGGTTCTCACAAATTTTGGTGAAAAATAATTTTAAAGTTCCAACTGTCATCTACGTAATCACATGACCTGTCAGTGCACATCAGTAGAACTCAATTTAGCCAACACAAATGATTTAATTGTGTATACTGCTTTTTTACCCAACTTTTTAGTGATGCTGTTAATGCAAGGATGACAGTGGTGTGAAGAAGAATATTTTCCAGAATCTAATGTTAAGAAAGCCAAAGCTCTTTCAAACCGAGCTTTTACTTTGGTAGGTTGGCCTTCAACTAGTATTCAGCAGAGTTTTGTAAACAGAACAGATGTGAAATTAATGGTAAAAATTACATACTGTATGTGATTTTTAAGACCCCTCAAATTTAAGGTTAGGATTTAAGACATCACCCATATCATGATAGGATTATTGATTCTTCGGAAAATTATACATTGTATGCCGATATTATAAAGTCTGACACGGTTAGATTAGATTTGTTTCAATATTTAATACAATAATATGTACACACTTAACCCAATCATAATTCATCTAAAGCAATAAAAAATACAAAGCAATTTCGATGTGTTTATCAATTTTCTTGCTGAAATATACCAGACATTTGAATGAAAACCATTCTTTTTAACAAAACATCATATTCAAAAGAAAATATCGATAGATGTTTTGCATTTTGATTTTGATTCAATTGAGCTCAACAAATGAATACAGCGATCCAGTTCGACGTATTGTTGAACCTCTAACTAAATGAAATATCTGCTTCGGCAATCATAGTGACCGTTTGGACTGAGAAAAAAAACAATTATTCCAAATATCACTGATCTCAATCGTAAATTTTGTTTGGAGAGTCTAAAAAAGTTAAATTGGCCTCTTGGCAAGAACACACAGACTGATGGACACATTGCAAATGCAACATGACTCTCCAATTCCCTGACCGTGGAATTTCACAGAGAGAAAGATAAGAAATACTGTAAGAGCAATACTGTCTGCACTGTGAGCTTTAATTTCCCTCTCTTTCATGCTGCGTTTGGACAGCTAATCCTCTGGCTTCCCTGTCTTTGTGGATGGAGGAAGATAAGCAAGGTGCTCCCACAAAAAGAATCCACTTGTAAATGCTCTTCTTAAGGCATTATGTTACATAATCCCTTGTATGTTGTTATCATCACCATGAGTCAATTATAATTACGATGTCATCAATCCGAGCACTCATTCGGTCATTGGGATTAATGGCACAGCTCATGCGAATATAGTGTTGAGCTGAATTCAACAGTCCCATAACCTTGGTGTGCATGTGAGTGAGTGTGTGCTTGAATTTCCTCTTTGCATGTGGTGACTCTGTATTAGCTAGGCAACTGCTCTCTGGGAGGGATGCCATAGTAATCCTCAATTTGTCTCATCTCTCTCCCACTCTGTCTCTCAGCTTTCTTTCTCACATGCAGCACCTCTTGTCACTGTTTATCTCACACTCTCCATGTGGTTACCATTAGAAGAATACTGCACAGTAGTACATTACCAGGCTGTTTCCAACAACCTCTTGATTAAGTAACAGGCTTATCAGGGTTGACTTTGCAGGGACATTAGTGTCTTGTGGATATTCTACCACTGTTGTCCTTCCATAAAAAAGAGCAAACTTTAGAAACAGGTTTAATGCATTGATATTACGCAGAATTTGTGTGAGGTTTTCTTGTCAAATTCTTAGACACTTACAATGGGGCAAATAAGTATTTAGTCAACCACTAATTGTGCAAGTTCTCCCACTTGAAAATATTAGAGGCCTGTAATTGTCAACATGGTTAAACCTCAACCATGAGAGACAGCATGTGGGAAAACAAAACTGAAAATCACATTGTTTGATTTTTAAAGAATTTATTTGCAAATCATGGTGGAAAATAAGTATTTGGTCAACACCAATAGCTCATCTCAATACTTTGTTATGTACCCTTTGTTGGCAATAACGGAGGTCAAACGTTTTCTGTAACTCTTTACAAGCTTTTCACACACTGTTGCTGGTATTTTGGCCCATTCTTCCATGCAGATCTTCTCTAGAGCAGTGATGTTTTGGGGCTGTCGTTGGGCAAGACGGACTTTCAACTCCCTTCTCACCCTGTGGCATCAAAATGATAACAAGAACGGGGAGCAAAAATCCCAGAACCACATGGGGGGACCTAGTGAATGACCTACAGAGAGCTGGGACCACGGTAACAAAGGCTACTATCAGAAACACAATGCGCTGCCAGGGACTCAAATCGTGCACTGCCAGACGTGTCCCCCAGCTGAAGAAAGTACACGTCCAGGCCCGTCTGCGGTTCGCTAGAGAGCATTTGGATGACCCAGAAGAGGACTGGGAGAATGTGTTATGGTCAGATGAAACCAAAATAGAACTTTTTGGTAGAAACACAGGTTTTCTTGTTTGGAGGAAAAAGAATACTGAATTGCACCATACCCACTGTGAAGCATGGGGGTGGAAACATCATGCTTTGGGGCTGTTTTTCTGCAAAGGGACCAGGACGACTGATCTGTGTAAAGGAAAGAATGAATGAGGCCATGTATCGAGAGATTTTGAGTGAAAATCTCCTTCCATCAGCAAGGGCATTGAAGATGAGACATGGCTGGGTCTTTCAGCATGACAATGATCCCAAACACACAGCCAGGGCAACAAAGGAGTGGCTTTGTAAGAAGCATTTCAAGGTCTTGGAGTGGCCTAGCCAGTCTCCAGGTCTCAACCCCATAGAAAATCTGCGGAGGGAGTTGAAAGTCCGTGTTGCCCATCGACAGCCCCAAAACATCACTGCTCTAGAGGAGATCTGCATGGAGGAATGGGCCACAATACCAGCAACAGTGTGTGAAAAGCTTGTGAAGAGTTACAGAAAACGTTTGGCCTCCGTTATTGCCAACAAAGGGTACATAACAAAGTATTGAGATGAACTTTTGGTATAGACCAAATGCTTATTTTCCACCATGATTTGCAAATAATTTTTTAAAAAATCAAACAATGTGATTTTCTGTTTTTTTTCCCGCACATTCTGTCTCTCATGGTTGAGGTTTAACCATGTTGACAATTACAGGCCTCTCTAATATTCTCAAGTGGGAGAACTTGCACAATTGGTGGTTGACTAAATACTTTATTTGCCCCACTGTATGTCTGCTGTCTTTCTTCTCTTATGAACAAATGACGGCTGGATAACAAGTTTCATGTCCTCACAATTCAAGTATCAGGTAAATAGTTTTCTGTACCAGTGACAGAGTAGAAACAACCCCGATGGTCAAAGGGGCCAGTTGTCAGTCCGAAGACTAAAGTGATCTGAATTATAAGAACCAAACACAAAGACAGCAGTCAATTGAGAGGGTAAGGCACAACACTGCTTTCTATTGTACTTACTATTCTCCTCCACAAGAATGTCTCCCACTAGTAATATTAACTTCGCGTTACAATGATCTCTATTTCGCCCCAACTCTCATTTCCATTTCCATCCACTCTTTCATTACATTAGATAGGAACAACGTCGCATGCTGAAAGTGGACCAAATGTTTTATTCATTATGAGTCCTGTTTGTATATATACACACGCTGAATACCATAAACTGAATGAATAAATCCTACCACAAACAGTGCTACGCCCACCTTTTATTATTCATAATAATAAGATGGTAATGGTCCTCTTTAATACTCAGCTTGTTCGGATGTAAAATGTTCAAGGGAAGAACTCCTTTAATTTCATGCTTACAGAGACCCATTTCAAAAAATTAGAATATTATGGAAAAGTTTATTTCCATAATTACATTAAAAAAAAGTCAACATTTTCTAGCTTTTCTCGTTTGTAGAAAAATAATCAAATTATTCAGTTTTACTCTAACTTGAAGGTCTTTTGGACAGATTTTAGCTGAAAGTATTCTTTTCAAACACACATCCAAAAATAATTCTTTTGGAACCCATCATCTGATCTTTAAACTTCTTGGTACTCATCTATCCTCTCACAAACAGCCATATTAGAAAATATTGTTGTCACATTACTCAGTAACAGTGGGAAGGCTAGGCTAAAGTTCCGACTCGCCAGACAAAGATCTTAAGTCTCTTGGGCGACATCTATGATGTCACCATACTTCAAAGACACCAATTACTACTTTCCCATTAGCCAGAGCTTTGGTGCACACCTGTGGTATCTTAGAATGTATAGATTATGGAAAGGGGACACATATTTCAGTTTCCACAGAGGAAAAACCATGCATGCGTAAATGGCGAACTAGTGAAAGTTCCCAACATGAAAGAAAAACAAAAAAGGAAAAGAAAAAGAGAAATATTTATACCTGAAGTTCACACCAAGCCACCTCCACCCAGGTCTCGGTGTCCAGGCCTTTGTAAACAGTCTTGAACGCTCCTCTGCCCAGTTCAATGTCAAATTTAAGGAACCTGCCCCCAGGAGAAGTGGCTACAGCTTTCATCTCTGCCTCCTCCTCCTGTTCACGTTCCCTCTCTTTTCCCTTTTGAGTGGGTGAAGAAGGTGGCCCATCCTTCACCTCTTGTTCACTGGGCTCTGATGGGTCCTGGCGCAGGGCAGTGCAGGATACAGTTCCTTGCTGCGTGACATTGCTGGTGAAGACTGGGTCAAAAGATCGCAGCTCCAGGTGGGGGGCACTGTGTGGCGCTTCTGGGAGAACTACATCATCTTCCTCCTCACAAACCTCGACACTTTTCCTGAAGAAGCGCTTCTCCCGCCGCTGACATTTCTGTCCTGTGTCAACTGGCAAAGCCGGTGTTGAGAAGAATATCTGAGGTGTGACTAAGGCCACAGCATTCTCTTTAGGAGCTTCTCCTGCTCCTCTAAACTCTTCTCCTGTCCCTCTCCTTCCGCAAGCCTGAGATTGGAGGAGATTGGAGGGGGTCCTGCATGTCCTCTCTGTCTGCGTGTTGGCATCACCCTCTTTGTCGAGGTCCGTCTCTCTCTGCCCATCAGGTTTCTCCGAGGAGTCCTCTGTGCCTGTGGGCTCTCCTGGGTCAGTAGCCATGGAGATTGGAGTTCCCAGTCTGACAATACCTCCTTCTCCGCTTTTCTCTTCTGACAGTCCCCGTCTCTGCCTTTCAGCTTTCCAGGTCCTCCAGACTTTCGTCACCCGTGACTCAACCTAGTGACCTTCAGCCACTCTGCTTCTTCCCTCATTCATTTCTTCAGCAGTGAAATCACAGGAGAATAGTTTATGTCCTCGCTTTCCTGTGCAGCATCCTCAACATTTTCTTCACAATCCACTCGAGGCCACCATTAAGCCAAGTAAAGCTCACGCCTTTGAGGCCTTATTTACACATTCGTATTTCCACACGTCTGATGGGAGGAGTGCAGTCTTCCTTCCAGCAAAAGTCTCCAACTAAAGCCTGCAAGACAAACACAACAGATATTTTGAGGCTGAGAAGGAAAACAATAAAATTGAGGCCTTCTTCACATCTGAGATCATTCCAACCTTAACATTAAAATTACACTCGAAACCAGTACATGACCATTAAATGGTAAATGGTGTTATACTTATATAGCGCTTTTCCACCTTTCAAGGCGCTCAAAGCGCTTTACACTATCTCGCCATCCACCTACTGGTGACGCAGCACCAGGAGCAACGTGGGGTTCAGTATCTTGCTCAAGGACACTTAGGCGAGTTCATCAGGGCGGAGAATTGAACCCACAACCTCTGGGTTGGGGGACAACTACTCTAACCACCATTACATGTTTAGGTGGCTTCTAACCGTTTAAACTCTCGTGTCTTAGGTGCCGTGCAAAATAATCTTGTTACTGGCCTCAGTTTAAAACCTGCTTGCATGCTAGTGTTTACATTATTTCAACATATGTACATTGTCATGACAGCAGTAGGACACACAATTAAATACATAAAAAAATAAAATAAAATAAAAAAAAAACATTGTTTCACAAAGTACATACCTTGCAAAAGTATTCGGCCCCCTTGAACCTTGCGCCACATTTCAGGCTTCAAACATAAAGATATAAAATTTAAATTTTTTGTCAAGAATCAACAACAAGTGGGACACAGTCGTGAAGTGGAACAAAATTTATTGGATGATTTAAACTTTTTTAACAATTAAAAAACTGAAAAGTGGGGCGTGCAATATTATTCGGCCCCCTTGCGTTAATACTTTGTAGCGCCACCTTTTGCTTCAATTACAGCTGCAAGTCGCTTGGGGTATGTTTCTATCAGTTTTGCACATCGAGAGACTGACATTCTTGCCCATTCTTCCTTGCAAAACAGCTCGAGCTCAGTGAGGTTGGATGGAGAGTGTTTGTGAACAGCAGTCTTCAGCTCTTTCCACAGATTCTCGATTGGATTCAGGTCTGGACTTTGACTTGGCCATTCTAACACCTGGATACGTTTATTTTTGAACCATTCCATTGTAGATTTGGCTTTATGTTTTGGATCATTGTCCTGTTGGAAGATGAATCTCCGTTCTTGTGCAGATACCAACAGGTTTTCTTCCAGAATGTTCCTGTATTTGGCTGCATCCATCTTCCCGTCAATTTTAACCATCTTCCCTGTCCCTGCTGAAGAAAAGCAGGCCCAAACCATGATGCTGCCACCACCATGTTTGACAGTGGGGATGGTGTGTTCAGGGTGATGAGCTGTGTTGCTTTTACGCCAAACATATCGTTTTGCATTGTGGCCAAAAAGTTCAATTTTGGTTTCATCTGACCAGAGCACCTTCTTCCACATGTTTGGTGTGTCTCCCAGGTGGCTTGTGGCAAACTTTAAACGAGACTTTTTATGGATATCTTTGAGAAATGGCTTTCTTCTTGCCACTCTTCCATAAAGGCCAGATTTGTGCAGTGTACGACTGATTGTTGTCCTATGGACAGACTCTCCCACCTCAGCTGTAGATCTCTGCAGTTCATCCAGAGTGATCATGGGCCCCTTGGCTGCATCTCTGATCAGTTTTCTCCTTGTTTGAGAAGAAAGTTTGGAAGGACGGCCGGGTCTTGGTAGATTTGCAGTGGTCTGATGCTCCTTCCATTTCAATATGATGGCTTGCACAGTGCTCCTTGAGATGTTTAAAGCTTGGGAAATCTTTTTGTATCCAAATCCGGCTTTAAACTTCTCCACAACAGTATCTCGGACCTGCCTGGTGTGTTCCTTGGTTTTCATAATGCTCTCTGCACTTTAAACAGAACCCTGAGACTATCACAGAGCAGGTGCATTTATACGGAGACTTGATTACACACAGGTGGATTCTATTTATCATCATCGGTCATTTAGGACAACATTGGATCATTCAGAGATCCTCACTGAACTTCTGGAGTGAGTTTGCTGCACTGAAAGTAAAGGGGCCGAATAATATTGCACGCCCCACTTTTCAGTTTTTTATTTGTTAAAAAAAAGTTTAAATTATCCAATAAATGTTGTTGCACTTCACGATTGTGTCCCACTTGTTTTTGATTCTTGACAAAAAAATTAAATTTCATATCTTTATGTTTGAAGCCTGAAACGTGGCGAAAGGTTGTAAGATTCAAGGGGGGCGAATACTTTTGCAAGGCACTGTACTGTATTGCTTGGGACTCCTAGACATTTACAAGTGAGAAGAACATATATTTGTTTGATTTGTTGTGCTGCATAGACATTTAATGGTTAAACTATAGCTAGAGTAGGGTAGTAGTAGGGTTGTTTTGAATTGGTCATATTAGTTGTTGAAGCTTATTTTTGTGCCTTTAGCTGTGATTGCACTGTACGACCTAATCTAAAAACATTTAAGAAATGTTACAGTTCTGATTTTAATATTTACGAACATTGTGACACTATCTAGTAGAATTCTGTGAATACAGATTTGGAATAATAGTTTACCCACAATACCATCTTTTTAAAAAAAATAAAAAATACAGTCTATTTAAATCAAATTTTTAAAAAAACAAAAAGGTTGGTACCATAACTTTAGAATAGATGTTGTTCCACACACAAAGATGGTTGCGCAAACAATCCGAATATGCAAATTATGAATTTCTTAGAACTACGATAATGGAGAAAGTAATGTTAAATAATGTTTTAACACAAAACATTACAATTGACGAAATGACAAGTAGCTAAGAAAATAACATACTCTTTTTCTGGAAAGGAAATATTTCAGTACCTCTGCAATATGTCTGTCTTTCTCCATCTGAGACTCAGAGAAAAATGGCTTCACCTCCGCGGTCTATCAAAGCGTGTATTGGTCATTGAGAGTAGCGGTATGCCAATATGCTGCTGGCCAAAAGTATTGGTACCCCTGTAATTCTGTCAGATAATGCTCAATTTCTCCCAGAAAATGATTGCGATTACCAATGCTTTGGTAATAATATCTTCATTTATTTCGCTTGCAGTGAGAAAACACAAAAGAGAAAAAAGAAATTAAATTGTTATCATTTTACACAAAACCTCAAAAATGGGCCGGACAAAAGTATTGGCACCCTAAGCCTAATACTTAGCACAACCTTTAGACAAAATAACTGTGAACAACTGCTTCCGGTATCCATCAATTAGTTTCTTACAATGCTCTGCTGAAATTTTAGACCATTCTTCTTTGGCCAACTGCTCCAGGTCTCTGAGACTGAAGGGTGCCTTTTCCAAACTGCCATTTTCAGATCCCTCCACAGGTGTTCTATGAGATTCAGGTCTGGACTTATTGCTGGCCACTTTAGAAGTCACCAGTGCTTTTTCTCAAACCATTTTCTAGTGCTTTTTGAAGTGTGTTTTGGGTCATTATCCGGCTGGAAGACCCATGACCTCTGAGAGAGACCCAGCTTTCTCACACTGGGCCCTACATTATGCTGCAAAATTTGTTGGTAGTCTTCAGACTTTATAATGCCATGCACACAGTCAAGCAGTCCAGTGCCAGAGGTAGCAAAGCAACCCCAAAACATCAGGGAACCTCCGCCATGTTTGACTGTGTTCTTTTTTTTTTTTTTTGAAGGCCTCGTTTTTTCCCTGTAAACTCTATGTTGATGCCTTTCCCAAAAAGCTCTACTTTTGTCTCATCTGACCAGAGAACATTCTTCCAAAATGTTTTTTTGCTTTCTCAGGTAAGTTTTGGTAACTCTAGCCAGGCTTTTTTATGTCTCCGGGTCAGAAGTGGGGTCTTCCTGGGTATCCTACCATAGAGTCCCTTTGCCTTCAGACGCCAATAGATAGTACAAGTTGACACAGTTGCACCCTAGGACTGCAGGAAAGCTTGAACTTGTTTGGATGTTCGTCAAGCTTCTTAATCCACCATTCGCACAATCTTTCGTTAAAATCTCTCCTCAATTTTTCTTTTCCGTCCACATCTAGGGAGGTTAGCCACAGTGCCATGGGCTTTACACTTATTAATGACACTGCACACGGTAGACACAGGAACATTCAGGTCTTTGGAGATGGACTTGTAGCCTTAAGATTGCCCATGCTTCCTCACAATTTTGCTTCTCAAGTCCTCAGACAGTTCTTTTGGTCTTCATTCATTCATACATTCATTGATTATTGATGCACCCCCACCCCCACCCCGCTTTTAATGTTCCGTACATTAGTTCCAAAATTGTTCACAAATCCTCTTAGGCTACACCAAACTACTATTTCAGTATCAAGTTAACAGTTAAAAACAGTAAATATAATACTAAAGTCCCCATTCTGTATCCGCAGCTTTAAACTACATTCAATTAATTTAATGTTGTTAATCAATCGTTAAAGTTGTTGAAATTGCTCCCATTATTCCATAATTTCCTTTCGGTCTACTTTCGACATGTCAAAGTTTTAAAACTGTTTCATCATTTAAAGATAGATTCAAGTCAAGATTTTGCCGAATTAGGAGTATTTTAGATAAAAAAGTTCATTAGGTTCGCCACAACAGAGCCTTCTAGAGAAGTCTACTGCTTTAAAATGGCGGCTGTTTACTAACGCCGGCAAGTCTGTCATTTCGCATCTAGTTCTCTATACATGTTCTAACGCTGTCGTCGTCTGTCATTTCGCATCTAGTTCTAAATATATGTGATATGAACTGTAGCATTACATGGCCGTATGTTTGTAGCAACTCGCAACTGGGCAACGTTTGTAGCGGCTGTCGGCCGCAGTCAGGTATTATTCTTTTTTTTTTTTTTTTTAATCTAGCGGCATGAGTAGAACATGATATCTACTCTCGGTCAGTTCCTCATTGCGTACCGAAGACCGCGCTGACTGTGTTTTAGTTCCGCTTTACCTGGTATAATTCATTAATAGGAATTTGGATGTTTGTGAAACGTTGTCAAATCTTCCACGGCCGAATCGCGAATAATCTAAGAATCAGGAAATTTCGCACGCCTCTCGTATCAACTCACGTTTCCCACTCTACATATATTACTTGACAACCAAACATGTGGGTCAGTAAATGGCCGCTGCTATGAGGTAGTCCTGTCTCAGGTTGCAGCACTTCCAAGTTCACCAATGCATCCGCAAGGATCACATTCATGAAATGTGTTTTTGGCTAGCATGAAAGGGCAGTGAGCAAGGCTGCAGACTACAGTATTTCTTCAATTAAAAAGCACAGACTTGGACGTGTGTCTTTGAAACTACTAACACAATTGGCTGATGTAAGACCAAATGCCTCAAGGATTCTCAAGTACAAGAAAGACTTCCAGCTATGCTGCATTCCAAGATGTTGGGGGAATCTATATTTAGCTTTGAACAGGTGGCCATGTTGTAAAATGATTACACATTGCAAAACAACAAAATATAGACGAACGACTTTTGTCAAAGCATCTGCATGATGAGATCTACTACAGGGCATAATTTAAATGGAAGTGCCTTTGTTGTTAAGTGTCTGCCTATCTATGAAGTGTGAAATTACTCAGCAAACTAAATCTTTTATGAGCTTTCCACCTCCAAAAATGCTGTTCTGAATAATTCCAGGAAGTGAACTGACAGTGGGGTAAATTGGTGATGTACAGTATTTTAAATGTCAGAAAATGTCAACAAACAAAAGTCCACTTGCCTTGATTTAACCTTTGCCAAATGTCAGAAACCTCTCATTAAGATAAGACACCTGGGAACAGTTTGGGAATGGGAATTGTTGTTATGATCAGAGGTGAAAGCGTTCCGGAACGCTGTTACAGTAAAAGATTCGGGGCCGGAACGGAGGGGTACGGTGCTTTGATCCCGAAAATATGACACCAACTGTCAAAACTCCATGTTGAAAAAAAAACTGCCAGGCTGCCACACACACATCTCCAAGAACAAATAGGGAGATTTACGTATGTTAGATTTACATACAAAAGTGTTAACAACAAGCGTAATAAAGAGCTTGTGTAGCGTAATCCATTCCCACCAATATTCATTATTTATTTATTCCACGTAGTTCCCAGCGTCTAAGTCAGTATCTGAGTCTTACAAGTCGCATCGATGTGCATATGCGTGCAACAATGAACAAACATCCCTGGACTCTGCTGTCCACTCAATTGGCTGACATTCTGACATGTGATCAACATGGATAGTTAGCAGTGACTAGTTGAAATGCATGTTTTTTGGGGGGGGGGAGAACAAATAGAGGGAGGGGCAAGCTTGTTGAATTAATGCAATATAAAAGGGCAATGCAACGGAAAATTGATTAAACAGGCTTATTTTTAGTGATGCACGATAATACATTTTTCAACTGATAACGATAACCGATAATTTCCTCCTCATTCCAACCGATAACCGATAATGTCAAGCCGATAATTCTATTAAAAGATTTATGTAAAATTTTAAAGTATACACAAAAGAAAATATTACTGTGCAAAAATATAATTTATTGCTCTTTTTTTCAACATAAAATATGAAGTATTCAATTCCAACATCTAAATAATGACAGATTGTCTGACATCGTGTAATGGTAAACTTTTGGCTACAATTACTTAGAGTAAATACCTAAGTTGCACAAAAATGCTTTTAAAAGTAAGCCAAAAGTAACATATATACCATTAATACACTGCAAAACACACCTCCTTAAAACTACTCAGTTCTAAGTGTAAATGTATTGGAAATAAGTGAAATTATCTGCCAGCGCTTCAAGTGTATTTCTCTCAGATTTCTTGGAAGAAAAATAGCTAGCTGAAAATAATCTTAACAGCCTTATTTTAAGCAATACATTATTATACTTAATCCTAAAAAAAAAAAACTTGAAGAAAAGATTTTGAATAATATTTGTGGCTACAGAATGTTATTGTTATTTCATTACAACAGGGATGTGCATATTTAAATTGATAAGTGTTAATAAGTGCCAATAAGTTTTGATTATCTACTGTGACTGTAATTGAGCAGACAAATAAGTTAAATGAATTTGAAAAGTTATTGCTAATGTTATATGCTTTATTGCGCACTGTGAAAATGATTAACTCGAAGAGCGAGATGTCATTTACCAATTCTGCAGCGCTTTGTTTACATTTGCGGCACTCACGACATGTGCTTTACAGCAGCTAAACTGATACACGGCAGTCCTATTTGGATGGAGTTGGAGCTCGCATCTCCGTGCGTGTTTTGTGCCTGAGTTTTGTTAAGCCGAAAATAAAGGCAGCGTTACAAAGTCATCTGACCGCTCGTCATTTTACATACTGAATGCATTATTGACTGGCTGACTTCGTTTTCTCCATGTTTAAATTATCATCGAACCACTGTGCCGTCATGATAAGCTTGCTTACTGGACATCACTTTTCCAAATATCCGTGGTGAAAATGTGATTGGCATGTTTTTCATGAAGAATGGTGGTCGTAGGGCTTTGGCTCTCGGGTCATTTCGGTAAAAAAAAAATCGTGTCTCGTCTCGGCGGCGGCGGCTACGTTCGTACCGAATAATCCGCCCGCACCGGCCTGTTCGCCGCGGCGTAATCAGGGCCTGGCTCTGCTCGCACGCTGTGGGGGAACGCTCGAGAAACCGGGGTGTTCGCCGGAGGCCCTGAAGCCGGGGAACCGGGCTCTGCCCGCCCCGCGGCGGCCTGCCGGACCGGCCAGAGCGGCGGGCTCCGTCGGAAGACGGCTACTTGCAGACTATCAGTCTCCAGTCATGCCGGTGTTTAGCCTTAGATGCGAGTTTACCACCCACCTTGGGCTGCTTTCCCAAACAACCCGACTCTGTATTGTCACAAGCCCCGTAGTTTAGCTTGTGTTTACAATAGCTTTAGCATTCCCGCTAGCAGCAGCCTCGTATTCATTCCAAAAATCTCTGTGATGCAGTTTTAGATGAATGCTGGGTTAGTGGTTTTGAATGAGGATGCTTTCTTTCGGCCTCGTGGAACTTCTGCGGTACATGTTTCGCAGATGGCGAGAGCGTCGTTTTTTTAGTAAGAGCTACCATAATATTCAACTATTTCTTGTCGTGTAATTCCGCCTCCTCAACCCCTCCTCTCTCAGGGGCTTCAGAGAGGGAAGGGGTTGAGGAAGCGGCGTGCTGAATTCTTCGGTTGTGCACATTTGGAGGCTAAATCAAGTATATAATTATCGGATTGCATTATCGGTTGAATTTTTTTATTATCTGGATTATCTGTGTGACGTCATAATTGCCATTATCGGCCGATAATTATCGGCGACCGATATTATCGTGTATCTTTACTTTTTTTATTTATTTGCGCTGACTAGGAGGTTAAGAACATCTTCCATGTTAATGGAACTTTTGTCTTATTTTTGTCCATTTATGTTAGGCTACCTATTTATTTCTCTTTATAATTTTTTTAAAAAGTCAATATTTGCATTATCTTCAAAATATATTCCATTTCACTATGCGTAAAATAAGTTATTTGTACTTATTTTTGTTAAGGTATATTACTTATAGCTTTATTTGCCCCTCCAAAAGTGTTTACATTATCTTCAATTTTAATGTAAATCCTATGTTCTAATATTAATATAATATAATGTTAAAATTGCGGTTTTGCATTTAGATTTGAGAATATGAGGGAAAATAATTAAATGGAATTTTAAATGTAATTTTGCAAATTAGTGTAAAATACCATTTTGAATGAAATCCGTTTCTCATTTATGCCTTGTTCCAGTGTAATGCAGTAGCCTGATGCATGTGTAAATCCCATCGTCTTTTATTGTGCATTATACAGTATGTATAACTATGCCAAAAGCAATTTTTGCTCCGTGCCAACCTTTATGTCAGGGAGTTCCTGATATTCTGGCCACTTTCACCCCTGGTTATGATTACAAATGTCTTTTAACAGCTGTGAAAAATAAATACAAAAATGCTTTAAAAAGTCAATATTGAGCACACCCATTTTACAACTAGCAAAAAGTTCCTTTATTGAGGTGTGAACAGGAAGTGTGTTCTAAAGGGTATTTAAATCGGATAAGATACACATCCTGACTTTAGGGTTCAAGCAGGATGTGATGATTATTACAGTTGAAAACAACAAGTGATAAAAATGGCAAATTGCCCTGTAGGCAGGCGCTCATTGACTACAGCTGAATATCCTTAGGGCAAGGAGTTCCCATGAAATCTACATGCCGTACAGCGCTATCACAGAACATCTAACTAGCCCAACCCATCACTGCGTCTTCCGTTTTTGTTAATTTTTCAACTGTCTTTCGCTAGTGAGTAGGATTACAGACATACAGGCCTACAGCCTGTAAAATATAACTTGTGGAGAGGTGCTGTACACGAAAGTAGAATACATGTGGATCTAGGAATTGCCTTTCTTCACATAGAGCCCTTTTTATTTATACCCTTAGTGAATAATGCAATAATTTAAAAAAAGAACTTTTACGGGTCAGATGCAGTTTTATTCTAAATCGGTGGAAGCTATGAAGTAAAAACAGTATTGAAGAATTTCACTGTCACATGGACTTGACGTCTTTTTCGGCTCAACGACAACATCCTGCGATTTTGGATGTAAACCAGCATCTTTTAGAAATTGAACTTACCTAAATATACATGTGGGGAAAAAAGTTGAACTTAAAACGACAGTCGACCAATCATATGTCCTCGAGACCATTGTTAAGGAGCAAGCTCTGTCAAGATTTAGGATGCCCCATTGCCTAATTGATTCATTTGGTGGTTTTGCGATCGCCAACTTTCATAAAACTTTACGGAAGAAGAAGAAAAGGCTCAACAAGCTACGGACATCCAAATGGTGAAGCGATGTGCCTGACACGAGGTACCACAGGATTAAAAATGCGGTAATTTTCCTTCCAAAATCAGACAAAAAGACTGGAGTCCAATGGATTATGAAGTCTGGACATACAGCACACCCAGCTAAGCGTGTTCTCTTAAGGTACGATGAATATAACGCCAAAGGCTAACTATCGAGCTGTCTCACCAAAATGCTTTAGTAGAGGCAAGAATATTCATTAAACTGGATATCCAAGTTGTAGTTACTGTTATCAAATATTATCTTACAAAAAATCATGACTTAATGATGATTTATAACTTATTTTACCAAAAAAAAAAAAAAAAAAAAATTATATCTTACGAGCATTTCATTGCTATAATGTCTACAACACTACAAAAGTGTGGCTATTTCATTATTATGGTAGCTCGTTAGTTAACTTCATATCTTCGTTTGCAGTGCATTGTTTGAGTGCGCTAACATTAAAGCAATACTTCGTTCTTTAAGTAAACAGCTCCATAATAAGCGCCTCCAACCCATTTTGTATTTATTTTTCATTAAACATTTTGTGAACATACAATTTAGTATCCCAACCTTTTGCTTGGCTGTAAAAGTCTAACCTGTATGTTTTTGACTCAATAGCTTGTTACAATTTAAAAAATATTTTTAATATAGCCATCCGCTGTATATCGTAAACCCTTTTGCATCAATCTGGACAATGTTGCAAAGGTATTGCTCCAAAATAAATCACTTAAAACTGCCCATTATATGTCTCCTTGCAATGTCGGTGTAGGTATTGATCCTGTATGCTCTTTGCCTCGATAGCTTGTTACAATTCTTTTATATTTTCAGTATAACCATCCACTGCATTTTGGAAACCCTTTTGCCTCAATCTGGAGGATGTTGCACTGGTTTTGCGGAAAAAGAAATCACTTAAAACTATTGATGCACTGATACCGATGTCAGTATCGGGGGGTGGGGGGTGTGCAAAAAGGTATCGGTATCGGCGAGTACCAACAAACAGTGCGCCAATACCATTTACCGGTAAACACTGAACTTACTGAAGGCAGCTTTTTCTCTCCTGACAGTCATTGCAAACACTGAACGCAGTTTTTTTTTTCCTGAAAGTCACTCTACTCTGTGTTGTGTTCCACTTTGCATGCCGGGCAGCTTTTTCACATGTAGGAAAAACAAACTACGAGGGTAAAATGTCGCCGGTCTGGACATACAGTGTATCACAAAAGTGAGTACACCCCTCGCATTTCTGCAGATATTTAAGTATATCTTTTCATGGGACAACACTGACAAAATGACACTTTGACACAATGGAAAGTAGTCTGTGTGCAGCTTATATAATAGAGTTAATTTATTTTCCCATCAAAATAACTCAAAATATAGCCATTAATATCTAAACCCCTGGCAACAAAAGTGAGTACACCCCTTAAAAACTACATCCCTAAATGTCCAAATTGAGTATTGCTTGTCATTTTCCCTCCAAAATGTCATGTGACTCGTTAGTGTTACTAGGTCCAGGTGTGCATAGGGAGCAGGTGTGTTCAAATTTGTTGTGCAGCTGCAGCTCATACTGGTCACTGAAAGTTCCAACATGGCACCACATGGCAAAGAACTCTCCGAGGATCTTAAAAGACGTATTGTTGAAGATGGCCAAGGCTACAAGAAGATTGCCAACACCCTGAAACTGAGCTGCAGCACAGTGGCTAAGTTCATCCAGCATTTTAAAAGAGTAGGGTCCACTCAGGACAGGCCTCGGGTTGATCGTCCAAAGAAGCTGAGCAAACGTGCTGAGTATCATATCCAAATGCTTTCTTTGAAAGATCGTCGCAGGAGTGCTGTCAGCATTGCTGCAGAGATTGAAGCAGTGGGGCGTCAGCCTGTTAGTGCTCAGACCATACGCCGCACTCTACATCAAATTGGTGTGCAAGGCTGTCACCCCAGGAGGAAGCCTCTTCTGAAGATGATACACAAGAAAGCCCGCAAACAGTTTGCTGAAGACATGTCAACAAAGCACATGGATTACTGGAACCATGTCCTATGGTCTGATGAGACGAAGATTAATTTGTTTGGTTCAGATGGTCTCAAGCATGTGTGGCGGCGACCAGGTGAGGAGTACAAAAATAAGTGTGTCATGCCTTTAGTCAAGCATGGTGGTGGGAATATCATGGACTGGGGCTGCATGAGTGCTGCAGGTGTTGAAGGAAACATGAACTCCAACATGTACTGTGAAATACTGCAAAAGAGCATGATCCCCCTCCCTCCAGAAACTGGATCAGAGGGCAGTATTCCAGCGTGACAATGACCCCAAACACACCTCCAAGATGACCACTGCTTTACTGAAGAGGCTGAGGGTAAAGGTGATGAACTGGCCAAGCATGTCTCTAGATTTGAACCCAATAGAACATCTTTGGGGATCCTCAAGCAGAAGGTGGAAGTGCGCAAAGTCTCAAATAACCGGCAGCTCCGCAACGTCATCACGGAGGAGTGGAAGAGCATTCCAGTGGGAACCTGTGAAGCTCTGGTCAACTCCATGCCTAGGAGAGTAAAGGCAGTTCTGAATAATAGTGGTGGCCACACAAAATATTGATAGTTGACATGTTGTATGTTAATTTTGACAACTTTCAAAAAGGGGTGTACTCACTTTTGTTGCCAGGGGCTTAGATATTAATGGCTATATTTTGAGTTATTTTGAGGGGAAAATAAATTAACTCTATTATATAAGCTGCACACAGACTACTTTGTCATTGTGTCAAAGTTTCATTTTGTCAGTGTTGTCCCCTGAAAAGATATACTTATATATCTGCAAAAATGCAAGGGGTGTACTTACTTTTGTGATACACTGTATTTCAGTTTATAATCTCCATCGAGTACAATAACAGCATGCAAGATATGCGGCCTGAAAGTTTCGAGAAGTGAAGTTAAATCGGCAAGTTTAAATTATAATAAAAATATGGGTGGCAAGCCTATTCAAAAGTGCTGTAAAAGTAAGCTAAGCTAAGTGGCTAAGTGTATGTTGGTGCCGGTGCACAGAGAAGGAGGCAAATAGAGAGACAGGAGGCTGTGGTCAAATATTACTACTTATAATTTCATGAAAGTTGTACTGTTTGACCTTTGAGAGGCAATACTCAGGGTTAAAAAAGTTAATTCAGTTCATTCATTGTATTTTTACTTTGTCACTGTTGGGCTGGTATTATATATGTTTTAATTTCACAAATTTAGCACTATTTTGGCTTTTGAGAGCCAAATGTTTATTTATTTAACTACTGTCACCCATACAAGGTATGCAATAAAAAGTTCGACTGGATTCACTTTGTATATATAAATATATATATATATACTAGTATATATATAAATTTCAAACGAAGTGGTATCGGTATGTTATCGGCCAATACTGCAAAGGCAGTTATCGAGGCCAAAAGATTGTATCGGTGCAACACTACTTAAAACACTCTGGTATATACGTCTGCCCACAATGACTTTGTAGTGTGATGAAGCTTGTCTGATTAGCAAGGTAACTAAGCGGGATAGGGCTTTTGCAAAAGGTCAATTGTCGTCATATCTGAAAATATAGGGTACAATGATTACCAGGCATTCATTGGGAGCGATGCATTGACAAGATTATCCAGGTTGGTTCAACAGATCCACATTTGTTTCCTCAAATGTTTTTGAGGACATGATGTCTACTTCTGAGGTCCTGAATATGGGTAACCCTGACAAATACTTCTTAAATACATGGAGCATACATGCACCGAAGTTTAAAGGCCGATAAAAGCATCGGGGCCTACCAGTTCTTTGTGGCAGGATTTGATATGGAGGTTTCATTGGCAAGAAACACCTCATATGCTTATCGTCAGTTAGGTGAGTGCATTTTTCATGTACATTGCACACGTAGATTAATCAAGCACACCTGTCGCCAGACGTTGGTCCTAAGAGGGGGATATGAAATGCATGGAACAGCAGTTTAAAGTATTACCCTCCGTCTTGTCTATATTTTGAATTAGCCTACGGGCTGCTCAGATCTACTGTAATTTGTTTTGGGGCATACGAAATCACTGCCAGCTCGTGTAAATAACTCCGTTGGCCCATTGCGCTGTCCAAAGGACAGGCCGATCCATAAAAATATCAGACATTTCTGAGTACCCTCGGAGTGGTTCCGAGTATTCCGACTTCTTTGCAAGGAAATTGGGACGCTTCCTGTGAACCCGTGTGTAGCAGGTGGACCGCTGTGTTCCAATGTACCAACCATTCCACGCCGTGAAAGAAAGTACTTCTTCCCTGTTGTATGGTATTTTAGATTGATTTACTGCTTCCAACTGTTGGAATTGATGACGCATGAAGTTTACCCGTTTGATTGCACTCAGCCACTATTTATTCTGCCGATTTGTGCAGCCAAATGCAAGGTAGAACTACCACATTTAATGCTCTTCCAGCCAATCAAATTTTGTGGGGAACGAAAAGTGGAAAGCCGCAAATATGGTGAACTTTTTTAGAGCCTCGCAAAGGTGCAACGTGTGTACGAGCGTAGCGACACGCTCAAAATGGCAGCATACTATTTACTACAACTTTACAATTTACTGTACTACTACTTTATCGTACTATAAAAACTCAAAGAAACAAAGATATTAAGAGTATCTCCTAATTCTGTGCACTCATGATCAGGTGAGCAACAACCAATGTATCTGGTGAGTGTTTACGAGTAGAGACGGTGCAGGAAACACATGACTACATTCTGTTCTGTGATTACAAAAAGACTATATAGAAGATGAGCCATATTAGTGGGCACAGAGGAAGAACGAATGGAGTAGGCATTTGCATAATAAGGCACAGTGTTTTTTAAAACCTACCGTTTGCAGAACAAATTCAATTGCAAACACGATTTCATTCAAATAAAAAAATGCACACACTTCAACAAGGACACACTGCCATTTTGACCTATCTTGTGCATGTTTTCTTTTTATCATTTACGTGCAGTGCTGCAACAATTAATCGATTAACTCGAATAATTCGATTAAAAAATAAAATAAAATAAAGAGTCGAATCAAAATTTGCTGCTTCCAGAATTTGTTTTATTAAAGTGGTGTTGTAATGGTTTGTTTTGAAAGTGTTTGCATTTAGTTTTATTGATTTGGGTGGAAACACAGTCCTCCAGTGGCAACAGTGAATATGACATTAACTCATTTCACATGGCTTAATCCAGCTGCTCCCTGTTACGACCAACAAAAGCTACGTTGTTGTTTGAGCTCATGGTTTTTAATGCATTCGTAATTTAGTTTATAGGTACAGTGCCTTGCAAAAGTATTCGGCCCCCTTGAATCTTGCAACCTTTCGCCACATTTCAGGCTTCAAACATAAAGATATGAAATTTAATTTTTTTGTCATGAATCAACAACAAGTGGGACACAATCGTGAAGTGGAACAACATTTATTGGATAATTTAAACTTTTTTAACACATAAAAAACTGAAAAGTGGGGCGTGCAATATTATTCGGCCCCTTTACTTTCAGTGCAGCAAACTCACTCCAGAAGTTCAGTGAGGATCTCTGAATGATCCAATGTTGTCCTAAATGACCGATGATGATAAATAGAATCCACCTGTGTGTAATCAAGTCTCCGTATAAATACACCTGCTCTGTGATAGTCTCAGGGTTCTGTTTAAAGTGCAGAGAGCATTATGAAAACCAAGGAACACACCAGGCAGGTCCAAGATACTGTTGTGGAGAAGTTTAAAGCTGGATTTGGATACAAAAAGATTTCCCAAGCTTTAAACATCTCAAGGAGCACTGTGCAAGCCATCATATTGAAATGGAAGGAGCATCAGACCACTGCAAATCTACCAAGACCCAGCTGTCCTTCCACACTTTCTTCTCAAACAAGGAGAAAACTGATCAGAGATGCAGCCAAGAGGCCCATGATCACTCTGGATGAACTGCAGAGATCTACAGCTGAGGTGGGAGAGTCTGTCCATAGGACAACAATCAGTCGTACACTGCACAAATCTGGCCTTTATGGAAGAGTGGCAAGAAGAAAGCCATTTCTCAAAGATATCCATAAAAAGTCTCGTTTAAAGTTTGCCACAAGCCACCTGGGAGACACACCAAACCAGTGGAAGAAGGTGCTCTGGTCAGATGAAACCAAAATTGAACTTTTTGGCCACAATGCAAAACGATATGTTTGGCGTAAAAGCAACACAGTTCATCACCCTGAACACACCATCCCCACTGTCAAACATGGTGGTGGCAGCATCATGGTTTGGGCCTGCTTTTCTTCAGCAGGGACAGGGAAGATGGTTAAAATTGACGGGAAGATGGATGCAGCCAAATACAGGAACATTCTGGAAGAAAACCTGTTGGTATCTGCACAAGACCTGAGACTGGGACGGAGATTTATCTTCCAACAGGACAATGATCCAAAACATAAAGCCAAATCTACAATGGAATGGTTAAAAAATAAACGTATCCAGGTGTTAGAATGGCCAAGTCAAAGTCCAGACCTGAATCCAATCGAGAATCTGTGGAAAGAGCTGAAGACTGCTGTTCACAAACACTCTCCATCCAACCTCACTGAGCTCGAGCTGTTTTGCAAGGAAGAATGGGCAAGAATGTCAGTCTCTCGATGTGCAAAACTGATAGAAACATACCCCAAGCGACTTGCAGCTGTAATTGGAGCAAAAGGTGGCGCTACAAAGTATGAACGCAAGGGGGCCGAATAATATTGCACGCCCCACTTTTCAGTTTTTTATTTTAAAAAAAGTTTAAATTATCCAATAAATTTTGTTCCACTTCACGATTGTGTCCCACTTGTTGTTGATTCTTGACAAAAAATCAAAATTTTATATCTTTATGTTTGAAGCCTGAAATGTGGCGAAAGGTTGCAAGGTTCAAGGGGGCCGAATACTTTTGCAAGGCACTGTATATTTAGCCATTTTTTTGTGGGACTGAGTTTGAACCATTTGTTAAGAGCATTGTAAAAAAAAAAAAGGTTAGCATTTTATAGCATTTAAGCTAGCATACTTTTGCTATGTAAGTTAGCCAATTGTTCTTTGGTTGTACTTAGATCCTCATTTATTTATTTGTTTATATCGTTTGAGGCTCAGCTCAGGTATTTTAATTTTACTCGATTATTCAAACTAACTAGTTCATCGATTAATTGACAACTAAAATAATAGATAGCTGCAGCCCTATTTACTTGTTTCAAAGCAGAGTCCCACTCAGCTAAGGGTCATCAAGCAAACACTAATGCACAGAAAAACTCAACCTCAAACAAAATAAGAGCATGAACTTGGGTTGACCAATTTAGAAAAAAATTGTGATATTTTTGGCTGCTATAGCAATACTGATTTGATTTATGATTACTGCATCAGACAGAGACTGAGGACTGAATGATATGGCATTAATTTGTTATGTGAAAATTTGAATCCCTTCACAATACTATTACATTTATTTTGATCATTTTAAATTAAGTATTTCTTTCTGAATGTGTTATTAAAATGAAATTTCCATTTAAAAAATCGGGTTAAAGGTAGATGACATTAGGATTACTATACGGCTACGTCTGCAGATTAAAGGAAGTCTTGTTTGCGCGTTGAACTTGTCAGAGGGTAACGATGACATGTCGCTTTGAAAGAAAAACGTTTTCGGTTCACATCATGTCAAATTCATGTCACAATTCCTGTGTTCAGTGGTGCTAAACAGAGGCGGGAAAACAACACCCACACCATGTACTCAAGTACAAAGGATTAGGGGAAAAAATAAGTAGAAAGGCAATCATGGAAGTTTTACTGATCTCTTTGCTACCAAAGCTGTCACTACTTTTGGCCTTTGCAACTTCGGATAATTAATCACCTTAAAAAAAAAAGTTTGGGAGTGTGTCAAACAAGTTGGTGGTGCACATCAAAATTCCTGACTTTGAATACTTTACCTGATTACACAGAAATGACTACATCCAAACTGTTGCAAGAAAATCAGGCAAGCACACAAAACAAGAGGGGGCTGCATGTGAGTTGGCTTGATGGGACACAGAGATGAAGGGAATGGATATAAAGTAGCGAGGGGGACAGGAAGGGATCGTCGTTGCACAGCCGAGTTGGAAACTGGGGAGATGAGAGGAGGGAGGCAGGGAGCAAAGGGCTTTCAGTGAGGGGTGGGAAAAATGTGTATGTATGTGTATGTGGATAAGAACAACAAAGAGATCAAGAGGGGAGGGGGGCATAGACAAAAGAGGGCTAGAGGGATTAGGTCTGATAAAATATGTGCCAGTGCTGAATGTATGAATGAAAGCAGTGACTATAGCTAAATGTCTGCACCAACAAAGGCAGCAAGAGTGAGTTAGGAGACGTGATGAAATCAGATGAGTTGAGATGAGACTTTCAACAACACATTTGAAAAAGAAAGTATACATTTAGGCAGGGTTCATTACATTCTCTTTTGGGATAATCTATTGCCTGGCTACTGTCGAGTCTTGCTGCTTCCTTTTGTCCAGAAGCTCCTGCATACAGTGTGTAGTATATATACTGTAATTCCTCTACAGTTGCCACATATAAAAGTACTGCTGCTTATTATCATTGCTTGGTGTTATATGTGCATAGATTATATAAATCTAGTGCACTTCTACTGTCCACTGGGCTGCTCCAATATCAGAACGACCGTTTGTGGAACGACTAAAGGCTTATTCTATGCAGTTACAGTAGATATCAAATGTCTATACACCGCTGCTGCCAAATGCTTCCTTTTTTTAATTTCAAATCTGTCCACTATAAGCTGAACAACTACATTAGACAAAAATATTTCGCACAGGTGATTTTTTTTCAACCACCATCTTATATCTGGGGACGTGGTTGTGTTCAAAGTTTACCGATCTCATTAAAAACGTTGTTAAATAGGAGTCATCAGACATCTCCCAACATTTAAAATTACTCTAATTAATCACAACCACAGTGTAGTAGCTGTAGCTATTGTCTGCAGTAAACTTTAACACTAAGCCTGAACGATATTGGAAAGAACTACAATTGCTATTTTTTGTGGGTGTGTATATATATATATATATATATATATATATATATATATATATATATATATTTACTAGCCCTTCTAAGAAAATTGGCATATTGTGATAAAGTTCATTATTTTCTGTAATGTACTGATAAACAATAGACTTTCATATATTTTACATTCATTACACACAACTGAAGTACTTCAAGCTTTTTATTGTTTTAATATTGATGATTTTGGCAAAAAAGTCAAGAAAAAACAAAAATCCCTATCTCAAACAATACAGTAAAAATACAGTGGATCAGGTCGGCGTGTCAAACCAAACGGCGATGTTTTATTTACAATTGTTAGTCAACCAAGTCACACGCGGGTCCTCGTGCGTCAAACCTGGAAACCGCACTAAAAACATCCGGCTTTTCCCACCAACAAACCCCCCCGGAATCGTCCCACTCAATGTAGTTCCGCGGGTGAATTAAGAATTTCTGCGTGGGGCTTTAACTTCCGAAAATGCATCAACAAAGCTTTTTGAAAGGTTTCACAAGAAAAAAAAAAAGGATTCACTGAGGCACTGGATTTTTAAAATACATGTTAAAATCTTTCTTTTTCTTTGCAATTGTTTTTTTTTTCTCGTTAGAACGCAACTTCTTTATTCATCTTTCTTTAAGAAAGAAAGCTGACCAACACGTGGGGTCTGAAAGTCAAATGGTTTGTTGTATTGTTATCTTTAAATACCCACTACTCACAGACTCTTGCGTGATCTTGCAATCCTCACGTGAATCGATCAAGACGCTCCACAAACGCTGTGCTCGTAAAACACGTCCTGTTGAAACTGGGGGCGAGCTTCAGCTAACCACTGTTCAGACTTCATAATGTGAATTATTTTTAAACAAGAATAACTTACAAAAATGCCTGTCTTTATTAAATGCTTCATTGAGTTTGTCAACTCGGCCTCTCACACCTCTCGGTTGCTGAGCAGTGCGAGCAAACTGTTTTTCTTGGTCAACGTGGAGCTGGCGTTTGTTACTTAAGGTTAACGATGATTTACAGGTTTGTAGCTTTGATCAGGCTATTGACGACTCGCTTGTTCTACGATCAATGACAACTCATTCATTGTGTAAGTGATAGGCTGTTCTCGGTAGCGTGAGCATCAAAGTGTGAGTGAATTTGGGTAGTGTACACGCATGAAGCAGAAAAACTTTGTGGGATCAAAAAAAAAAAAAGTCCATGTGATTTTCAAACGCTATCATTCAGGCCTATTTTACATATCAGAATGATCTTATTGTTCAACGTTATCAACATGACATGGGCTAGAAGATTTTCCAAGGCACAGTATATGTACTATGGGACACAGTTTTAAACTGGTAATCGTCTAGTGGAGAAAATATGGCTCAGTAGTGACAATAGCAAGAGCTGTTAGTCTTTCGAAAATTAATGACAAGATGAGAAGAAATCTGGTCAAGGCGGTTGCCATGAAGCTGACAGCAACATTGAAGGAGCTGTAAGAAATTCTGGCAAGTACAGGCTGCTGATTACATGTGACAATTGTCCCGTTTTCCTCATATGTCAGGGCTACAAAGTAGGGTTACAAGACAGAAGCCCTATATTATAAAGAATATAAAAACTTTTCCTAATGCATGTGGCGAAATTATGTTGTGTGTTGTGGGATGAAACAAAGTTTGAAAGTTTCAAGCCCTACTTCTTAAAAGTATATTTGACACTAACACAATACTAATCATCACTAGCACAACAAATGACATGGGTTAGATTTTAAGGAATGTGACTGTGGTTTGCACAGTCAGTAGACTCCAAATTAGAATTCATGTAACAGTGGCATCAAAAACAGTGACTGACTGGTAGCTGGTTTGACCACTGTCATAAAATCAACCTTAATGCTTATTATTACTTAGATTTAAGTAGGCCAAAGACTCCAATTAGTGAAGAGATCAAAGCCAGATAAAATGTTTGTTTTACATTGAGCTGAATAATGTGCCAGAAAGATAAACCCAACATATTTAGGCTGCTTGTGACGTCATTTGTTATCATGTTTTGTTTTTGTCACTTTTGCTCAGTGCATCACTGATGAAGATTTCCTCTGCAAGCGTGCCTCTACGATGGCAGTTATAGGGTGTATTGGGACCATGGAAAAAGTGTTTAGAAAATGGATTTCGTTCCACTCAAATGGATCTACATGAACTCTGCTTTATAATATATATACGCAGTGTTGTTAATCTTACTTTAAAAAGGTAACTAATTACAGTTACAAATTACTTCTCCCAAAAATTAATTGCGTTAGTAACTCAGTTACCTGAATGTAAGAGTAATTAGTTACTTGGCAAAGTACAAAAAAAAAAAAAAAAAAAAAAAAAAAACAGGTCACACAATGTGAAGTTTAAAGGGTTTTTGGGCCAATTGGCCCTAGCCCAATTCTTTACACTAAACTTAACTAGACACAGGGGTATTGCGGTTATTGCAATTACTAGATAGTAACCTTTGCTATGTGTGAAAGTCATTTAATGTTGTGAATCAACCATTAAAGTTGTTAAATTTGCTCCCGTTATTGCATTAGTTCCCTTCTGTCTACATTTGACGTGTAAGTTTTAAAACTGTTTTATCATTTTAAGATAGATTTAAGTCAAGGTTTTGCCGATTTAGGAGCATTTTAGATAAAAAGTTACTTAGGTTCGCTAGGAAGGTTCTCTACAACAGAGCCTTCCTGAGAGGTCTACTGCTTTAAGATGGCGGCTGTTTACTAACGCATCTATTTCTTTATACATGTTGCGAATGCCACCGTGTCTGTTATTTGCATCTAGTTTTATAATATGTGATATCTACCGTACCATCATGCAGGCGTAGTTTGAAGGCTATCGGCTACAGTTAGGTATTATTGGAGCCACCTAGCGTCGCATTTGCAACGGCCTCCCCACTCCTCCCCTGCTCTCTCGTCTCCGTGAGTTCGTCTCTCTCAGACTTTTCTCGCGTCATTCAACCAACATAGTAACACATAGTAACGCACGCCTTTCCCGCCTCGGTAACGGTAATGGCGTTGCCAAGATGAGAAAATTAGATTACTCACTACTGAAAAAAATAACGCCGTTAGTAACGCCGTTATTAACAACATTGTATATACGTCGCTAATTAGTACCCGAAAAAAAGTTCTACTCATGGTTTCCAGTCATTTTTAAGTAATTAGCGTTTTTGTTTGTTTCTGCTTTGATCCTTTTCACCCAAGTCCTCTGAAAAATGGCGCGATCGGCCAGATTTCCGATCATGAGATCGATCGGGGACATCCCTAGTTTTGATCAATAAAATGTTTCTGTTTCAACTCTCATATTAAGACATGGGCTTATGTGGCTTAGGCGCGGCATATACAGTATGTTGATTTTTTTTTTTTTTTGTGAAATTTGGGCTGTGCAGCTTATAGTCAGGTACCCTTTGTAGTGCTGTACACTGCTGAAGTGAGAGTAATTTTGAGGCTATATCACATTCACCTAGTAATAACTTGCAATTACTGTAATGCATTTGCCAAGAGTGTGATGCTAAGTAAAAGCCATGATATTGACAACTGAAAAAGATTATACTGATTGGGCAACTAATGCAAGCTAATGCAACAACACTGCACAGCATTATTTATGTAGCACTGGAACGTATCCGGCACTTCACCCACCCTCAGTATTATTCCCACTGAGCAAGATTGAGGCTCGTGATGTGAGGAGACAGCTAGCGCAAGAGGCACATAGGCCTGTTACCAAACGACTTCTTCTCAAGTTAAAAAAACAATAAAAGACAGTGAGGGGCTTTAAGATTGCACTTCGACAGGTGACTCAAAAACGTGTCACATTGTCCACCTAAGGCAACATGTTGACATCTTGTGAAAACTAATTTCAAACACATGCTGATTGTTCTTCTTGTATTAGCAAAGCCAAGGCTGACAACACAAGGACTTTTGTGCAATCCAGGTCAGGCATGGGCGAGTTGAGTGTAGGTAGCACACACAGTCGGGAGAGACACAAACAACTGTGTTATCTAAGCCTACTTTTTATTGTCTTTTATCACCCTCAGCTAGAAGAACCCTTTCCATACAGTTCAGATGAGTGAGAACTAATATTTCCTTAATGAGACTCGTTAATGGAAATTAGAGATTATCAAATCGTTTTTTGTTTTTTACTCCTGCAAAAGGCTGAATCTTTATGGATGACTGATCTGGCTGAGCTCAGAGTTGACTGGAGTGGCTCAGCAGCTGTCGGCCTTTTTTAGTCAAGCGAGCACCCACTCGCCCTTGCCGTGGATGTCAGATGCAGTACTTTCACATCAATACAGCAGCGAAAAAGAAACGTGTATTATGGGAACGTTCCTCCAGGTCAACTGCAATGACAGAACGTAGACCACGGGTCACCAACATGGTCCCCGTGGGCATCAGTTCACCCCTAAGGGCCACATGACTGGCTGCGCTAAAAATAGCTTAAAAGGGCCATTGAAATTTCCTAGGAGTTTTGATCAAATGATCATCTGAAAAATAAACACTTGCAGTTTATAAAAATAATGTTGCAAATTGTTGCTATCGTTAAGGCACCCATTTAACTCATTGGCTGCCAATTTGTGCTACTGACGTCCCTCGACGTCCAATTCATTTCTTTTTTACCTGTCCTGTTCAGCTGCTTAGTCACGGAGAATGAGAATGAATTCTTATAGACTGGGGGTCAGCAACCCGCGGCTCTGCGAATCTTTAGCGCTGCCCTAGTGGCGTCCTGGAACTTTTTCAAAAATGTTTGAAAATGGAAAAAGATGCGTGAGGGAAATATATTTTTAGTTTTAATATGGTTTTTGAAGGAGGACAAACATGAAACAAACATTCTTCTATTAGTATTTTCCGCACTATAAGGTGCATCGGAGTATAAGGTGAACGTTAAATGAATGGCCTATTTTCAAACAGTTTTCATGTATAGGGCGCACTGCATTTTAAGGCACAGTAGTAGTAGTAGTAGTAGTAGTGGTGGTTGGCATTGTGTTATGCATCCACAAGATGGAGCTGAGCTAAATAGAATGTTATGACGATTAACCAATATTGATCCATATATAAGGCACGTTGGATTATAAGGCACATTGTCCGCTTTTGAGAAAATTGGAGGCCTTCAGGTGCGCCTTATAGAGCAGGAAAATACAGTAATAATGAGGGTAATCATTCTGCATTAGTATCAAATTTAGTCATTTTGATAGTAGGCTAATACAGCTTAGATAGATATGTACAGCATGCCTTGCCTTCATTTTAGGGCTTATATAAGGCTTTTATTTTTTTTCGCGGCTCCAGACATATTTGTTTTTTTGCTCCAATACGGCTCTTCCAACATTTTGGATTGGCAACCCCTGTTATAGACTGAGCTGTTTTAATGTCTAGTGCTGTCAATGGCGCTAAAACACGAGCCATCCTCCCAGATAAAATAAATTGGACGTCTATCAATTTTAATGGTAAGCAAAGCGGTCAGTACTATGAAATTTAAAAGAAAAACGAAAAACAAGTGTTTTTATAGGTCAGGTATTATATTTTAAACATTTTATTGATTTTTTATTTCATTTATAAGAGAATTATATTTAAAAAATTATTTAAAAAAATACAAAAATGAATAATAATGATAAATATATGATCATAATTTTTTTTCAATTACCAAAAAGTCATTTTAATGTATTGATCATTCTAGTGAGATTTTATGAAAATGATTAGTAATACATAATGTGCAAGCTAATGACGCATCAATTAAAAGGTAATTTAATTTTTTTTTCTTTGTAAATGCCTGTATCAATATTGTAGATGTTTCTATTTTTCCAAAGGATTTCTGACTCCACAAGTAACCCTTTGTAATGGCTTTAATGCTACTTAGGGCATTAATTTTTTAAAAATCCAAATTATTATTACGTTTCTTCATGTCCGGAGATTCTAGCAGGAATGGTTTGAACGTACCTAACACAATAGAAACTCAATACAAATTATACAATACATAATAGCCATTAGAGAGCCATGACTAATGATCGGCGTCATTGGTCGATAACATTCCACAATAATACCAATTAATAAACTTCACTCACCCTGGTGCAATATCGTGTCTCGTGTGGAGGCGCGATGAATTTCTTTCAGGGAAAATAGGACTCAACACAAAAAAAAAAAAAAAAAACGTTAAGTATTCCTATGTTCAAACATCTTGGTATTTACACAAAAATTTTAGGGAAAACGGCTATTAAAAAAACACAAGTCCGTCTGCTGGATATTTTCACTGCGGTTGGTGAAGGCTTGAAAATGCCCCCAGATATTTGCCGACCGTCGGTGACAGCCGAGATGTCCGAGAGGCTCCGGTACTCCGGTTGTCTGTCGTCGGTGTTTGGTTTCTTTTCCAGTCACACGATGCCCACCGCCGCCGCTTGACGACTGTCCCCGTCCGCTGTTCGCGTATGGCCATTCACTGCTTGGCTAGCAGGCCAACTATTGATGTCTGTCACCCGGCTGCATGACATTTTTCTTTTTTTATATAAGAAACCTTTAATTATTCCCACGGGGGCGGGCACGCGCGTGGTGGTTTCTCGTGTGAACTCAACAGTGTGGTCGGCCGCGTACACTTGCCAAAAGGGTTCTTCATCATCATCATCATCATCATCATCACCATCATCTTCTTCAGCAGGCAAGCACAGGCGCTTGGGACCAATCACCAAACTCGTTGTGTTCACGTGATCACTAGTCTCTCAAGCCTGTACAAGTCAGATATTTTAAATAATGTGCAAGGAAGAAATAAAATGCGCTTTAACGACCATTGCAATGGCTCCAAAATTTTCTCTGTGACAGCACGACAGCGCGAATTCTGTAGTTTACTTTTTTGTTCGATAGTTGACTTTAGAACAGGTTGTATTTCCTAACATGCCCGAGGGTACAATGGCAGTTTCATGAGTTTCAAAATGCTCCTCGCGTTTTTTCCCCCCACGCGCTTAAAAAAAAAATCTACGTAATATTTAACTTGCAGGTTAAGACTTCATCATGCTTTAAAAAAAAAAAAAAAAAAAAAATCTTTTTTTTGTACTCATCCTACTCGAATGCACCGTATGACACCTATCGGGACTCTAAAACCGGGGTAATGCATGCTCACGTTGGACATATTGGACAGCTATTTTACAGAGTATGGAAGATCAGTAATAAGGGCGGAAAAAACGCCTGGGGCGTTGTGAACCGAACAACCTCAATGACATATGCACTTTCGTCGCCCTCTGCCGATTCAACGAGCACAATACAACAAGCAAAGCATAAACCAGTGGTTATCTTAACCTTGCTAAAGGTATCGACAGGTGCATTCACGGAACCCTTTGGAATTTCATAATAAATTCAAAACCAAGCAAGCTTACACCTCAGTAAATTCCTTTTCAAATTTCTTCCAGATTTCAAATTTACTACAAATAATTTTGCCTTTTGCTGTTGATTTTGTCATTGGTGTATTAAACTTTTCATTTCACACTGTTCCTTTTTTGTTGGATTCATGTCTACATTCTCATTTTATTGTAGCATCCTTGCATCACATACCATTATCATGGCCTAAAATGACGTTGTTGTTTTTTTTAAATTATCCACGGAGTTCACGCTGTTTGTAGGTATGTTATACTTCCTCATACCAAGTGCCAGTCGACCCTCCACTGAGCAAACAGATTTCTCCTACCATAAGACAGAAGGGCGAGCATTTAAAAGAAATAAAGCCTGTAAATTGAGGGCAAACCAATCCAAAACCTGGTCTAAAACGGCACTTTGGCTAGATTTAGTCAGCGTACAAAATAGGGTTCTGCATTTCTCAACCGTCACCGAACCCGAGGCTTACTCACCGAATCTCTGGGGTTCGATCGACCCCAGTTACAAACCACTGGCATAAACCAATGATCCTCCCCAACGTTGACACCACCAACGGTAAAATAATTAGAATTGCATATTTCCAATTACCACTCCCGCTTTTTTTTTTTTTTTTGGTAGAATTAGAAAAGAAAAAAAATATCCTAAAATTACTTTATTTAGAAGAACTTTTGTCACACAGATATTTGTATAAATTTGTCACCACACAAATACAGCAAAAGATCATTTATAGTAATTTTATTCTTGTGCATTTAAATAGTTATTAAATGCAAATAAAAAACAAGGCCACCAAATACATACAGTACCAACAAAATCACTCAATGGACCAAACGTAAACCAGCATTGGATATTACTCAAAACTAGGGAAGTCTAACATAAAACATAGATAGAAAAGCTTCCATGTTTGGCATTTAAATAAATAATTTTCATCAAACAACTAAATAAATTGCAAGAGACAAACACTGTGCTTGTGCATCGGGTTCAAAGGTAACAACAAATGGCTACTACTGCAATTTAAAAAAAAAAAAATTCACAGAAATATTGGTCACAGCAATAAAATTACTTGAATATAAAACAGCATTTTTATATAAACTTCGACAGAGGTGCAAATTTTTGCGCTTCATGAAACTGCTGGAAAATGTTTCAAGAACTTGGGTATGTGAGCTATACGGGAATCCTGTATTCTGGGAGAGAGCATCGGTATCAGTTCCTCAAAAAGGAATATCGACTCCAGCTTCATTCATTCCCCTTGTAAAAACATGAACACAGGTTTGTTCTATATCACTACAAAATTAATCTCCTACATCCTGTTTTTCACATAAGCTGGTATTTCTTTAAATCTTTCAAACAGCCAGTCAGTTGGCTGTAACAGAACTGCTTACCATCATGGGCTAAATTAAACTTCAACAAGTGGCCGCAAGGGAATACAGCCATCCATCTCTAGTGACTCAGGCCAACCTTCATATTTGTTGCTGCTCTTACTGTTCTTCATCCGCTAAGGGGAATCACAACAAACCAAACAGATTAGTCAGCAATACATGGACAAATGACGCTCTCCCTAACAATATATATCCAATCCATATCGACTAGCGCCGTCAATGGTACTGAATATTGAACATTGAGAGCCAGTCCTCTGTTGTAAAATGAGTTGGATGGCCATCATTGTCAGTGGCAGGCAATGAGTTAAATAATACCGTATAGGGCAGGGTCCATTCCTGTTTTTATTTGTTTTATTATTTTCAATTTTGGTTTCATAAACATGTTATTATTTGTAATTGTATTTAGCCATAAAAATGATTAATGGTAAAAATATATGGCGGAAAACACTCAGGTGACTTGAATTTCTGCTCTGAGGCCCCCAATTTGGCCAACTTTCAAAGTTGTCCTATATGCATGTGTGATACATCATTGGAAAGCTTAAAATCTCTATTTTCTGGGGGAAGAAAAATTTTGAACAGGGGGGCATTTAAAAAAAAATTGAAACCCATAAACCCCAACTCGAGAGCATGAGAGAGCATATTTAAAGACACCATGATTTTAACGAGATATCGCGTACTTACCTGGTTTCGATAAAAAAACTGTGTGTCAAGACACAGCTGTGAATGGTCACAGCCAGACTTTTGGGGGATTTTATGGGTGAAACATGGTAATATAACAAGGGTCGCAATGCAGAAATGGCAGACATCAAAATGTAGTCGAGATTTTTTTTCAAATATTTACCCTTTTAAACTTTTTTTCCCCCAATTTTTCTTTGTTTGGATCGATTATTTATCATCTAAAATATTGGGGGAAATGCGCAAGCAACAAAAAAACTACAATTAGGCGATAGTTATGAGGTAGACATCTGTGACCTACTTACAGACACAATTTTTTTCATTGTGATGTAATTTGTTTAAAAGTTTAAAATATGCGAGTCAATTATGTAAAGTCTTTTTTTAACTAAATATTAGACATCAATTAATGATTATAAGCTAAAAATGATATACATTTCGAGTAATAAATATAATTACTTACCTTCTTTTTATGGCTGGGTTAAACAAAGCGGTTGCACGGTGTCTGTAAACGGGGGTCTCCAGGGTAAAACGGACAAATTACAAATAGTTCTGGGGCTCAATGCGCCATGAAACTGCTATGGCAGCATAAAAACATTGTTCTATCAAACAACAGTTCTTTTGGTTAAAATACAGCAGTTTATTTTAAAGAGGGGTGCAAGACCAGAAACCGCTTTTTCATGTGTTTTCCGCCATATAGAAATACATATTATTTTTCAACATCAATTGCAGATAATGACTCATTAAATAATACTGTACTGTACAATGTTATAAAGTACCTGCTCAAACGGACTCTTATTCTCGATACCCTTCGCACCGACGAACACCCAACTGTCTCGAAAGGCTAATTCCTTGATTGCAGTGCTCCCGAGCTCCTCAAACAGTCGCCGAGACTCTGCATTCAACCTAAAATGAAAATGCGTTCGTGTCATTTTTTTGTGTCATTCATTTGTGGTTCTTTTTTTTTAAAGAAGATGTGGTGGTGAGATGTGTAATGAAACCACAATTTTATTCTGAGTTGACTAGAGAATAATTATTTTTATTGTTGTTGTTTTAGGTGTGAAAGCAGTTCTTAAATTTTTGGGTGCGGAATTATTATTTTTTTTATATCCCGTCATGTTTGTCTCCAAAGCTTAACCAATTACTATGTTACCTCTACATGCAAACAACTAGTTAGAGAGTTTTGTAGAAATAGTGTTAAACATTTCAGTCATACAATCTTCCTTCATATGTAATCGTGTGTTAAGTAATATACAATATATATATATATGCAGGGCATGCTACTTGCGTTGGGTTGTTGGGGCCAAGGTTTGGTAAATCGACACATAAGAAACCTTGAAATGTGGGCTTCCCCATGATTTTGTTTTTCACGTATGCTGAATGGATTTGTCGAGCAGTATGGCCTGGCGTTGCTTGGGTGAAAAAGTGAGAATTGGCATTTCCTATGCTAATTATTGGAGTTTTGAATGAATTTTCTGCACTAAATGGAGGCCTACAAAGATCAAACCCATCTCAGAACACTCCCAGACACAAAAAGTACAACTGTGTAAAATTTCGTCAAAATACGCTCAGCATTTTCTGCATCCATAAAACACGAACGCAAAGACAAACTGTTTATCGAGATTAGGACATACAGCCGAAATGAATCCCTTAATAATATTCCGGAAAACTGTACTTTTTTTTGTTTGCTTTTTTCAATCCAGCGTCTTGTTGTGGAGTTATTAAAGCCACAAAGTATCATCACAGCGCATTTCAATTTGTACATGAAACCGTAAAGTTTGAAAGCCAACAGCGACATTGCAATCACAAGAGACATGTCTTTTGCCCAAAAGATATCGCTGTCGCCTCAACAATCAGGTCACATTAGATATACTAATTTTTGGAGTTTCTAATTATTATTTTTTTGCACTAAATGGAGGCCTACAGATATCAAACCCATCTAGGAAGACTCCAAGACACAAAGTACAACTGTGCAAAATTTCATCCAAGTCCGCCCAACTGTTTCGAAGTCCATCGGAAACGAACACCCCCACCCACACAAAGTTCCATTTATATATATATATTTTAAGAAAAGGGGTATCCTATAGTTAAAAAAAAAACTTGACGTGATGGGAAAAAAACGAAATCAGTTTTGGATTGCGCACCCAAAAATTAGTTTATTCTCCTGTCAGCCATAAAACAACAAAAACCGAATCCCTAGTGTGTACCTCCGTGAAGTTTGCCCCCCATCAGATGCATATTTATATAAAAACATCAATTGTTTCTGGTATCATTTTTGAGATACTGTATTTGCCATTCTATTAAAGGTCAATCTGAAGACAACCAGCGCCCCCATTTTGCAACGGTTTTGTATATATGCTTTTAATTTGTGGCGATGACGCCACACAGCCCCTCATTAACTGCAAAATGGACCTGAAGTGGTGCCATTTGTTTGCAGTGGCGCCTCCAGAAATTGTTCATAGGGGTGACCAGATGGGGCCACTTAAAATCTTGGGTTGGCACACCAACATTAATTAAAAAAAATCTCTGTATGACGTTACCATTTACCTTAACCATCAATTTCATTGTAAGGGCAACATAGTCGCAACTTTACATCGGAGTCAGTCACCTGATTTTAAGAATCTGCCACACTTTTGGTCCAGGAGCAGGTCCAACACCTGCTTTTGCGGAGTCCTGCCTCGCTTCTGTGACCATTGTTGGTGCCGACTGACTCGATTTTGCTGCTGTCTGATCTTCTTCCTCATCACTGTGCTCTATCACTGATGCTGGCTGTGCATCATCGTCATGCTGCTCTGTCTCCTCTATCCTCCTCCTAGCTAATCTTCTGTTACTCCCCTGTTGTCTTTCTCTCCTTCTGTGCCAATTTTCTTCTTAAAAGAAGGAATGTCGACTTTTTCATTGTCTGAAAATTGACCAGCAGCAGTCAGCTTTAGCTAGCAAGTAGAAAACACGTAAAAAAGCTGCTCTAACAGGTGTTACAGCACCATTTAACTCTTAAAAAGCACATTACGATGGCTCATTCTTCCCCTTCTTATTTTACAAAGGAATATTCTGACTTATTCACTTACTTGTAGTCTTCTCTGTCATCTTTCTGAACTTTTGTGTCGTGCACTGGTGTCTGATCGAAATAAGCTATCCATCAATTTGTGCTACTGAGTCACACGCACTGAGCCGATGCTTTCAGAACGGGCGACAGCAGCGGAGGCGGGGCGAGTACTGTGATGGTGAGGAGCAGCGGCTTGCCTGGCTGTGCATTTTGGGATAAAATGCAAAACTGATGCTACTACAATCTAACGATATACAAGAGGGGTGGCCAACAAATTTATAGGAAGCATGAGTAAATTAATATGCAATTTCACTGGTTATGATCAATAAGATACAATACAATGGCTTGTTACTTTGTAGCTGGATCATCAAATGAGGCCACAAACACCAAAGTTCCCTCGTGGAGCGGACGCAGATATTTCAACAGGTCAGAAACATCTGAAGACAAACATCACACAAGATGGTAAAAGTTATTTAGGCTCTATTTCAGATTGATCTGACATTTACAGTGGCTTGAAGTTGGAAAGTCTCAAAAGCTGACCAATCTAATGTCAATTTTCATTACCTCCTGCCCACATATCAAAGGTCTTTGTTTCCAGCGGTTCACCTGTCACCCCTGAAATGAAACAAAAAAATGTGTGTGAAAATGACTATCAGTTATTTAATACAAGCAGAAAACTCTTGGCATATTGTACCATTCACCAAAGCGATGTTTAATCCTCTGCCAACGTTGTTCTTCACGCTGCTTAATAACCTGTGAGTCATTAAAACAGCTGGGTTAGCCTTACCAAGACACGAAAATAACCCTTTAGTCACAATTTTTGTTGTAAAAGACATAAAAATACTTGATAGTGAACCAAATGAACAGTGGACGAACGGGGGGGGAAAAGCATACGGTGCATGCTTTCACCTCCTTCGGACATAGACAGAAAAGAAGGTGGTGAAGCGGTGACAGGACAAAAAGAAAACAATGAGCAGTAAATCTCACATCTTATCCTCCAAACAGATTTTGGGTCCAATGACATTGGCAGCTCCTGACACCAGACGGAAAGCCAAATGTTTGGGGGGGCACGCCGCTGAAAGGCCACATTTATACCGCCGTGGTCGAACATCGGCTGGAAAAACAAGGGAAGCAAAAAACTTGAAATGGAATAGTACCTGCTGGAGAAAAGGGGTGCTACATATGACAATCTTGTGAGTGAATTGAAATTTAAATGTGGATTTCAATGTGCATGTCATGAGGCACTTAAAATGCTTATGACACTTTGATGGCTATTTTTTTTTTTGAGCTACTTCAGGGGAAATGCACTCGATCTGATCATCTCAGTCCAAGTTCTACTCTGCCATAATCAACAACAGGCCTGGTAAATTGAACAACATTTTTCTGAGATAAGTCACATTTTCCAACTTTCCATCTCTGAGGCCACAGAAGACATATAAAATGTACAACAATTTATTCAAACAAAAAGTGGACAAAATCCAGTCTAACCTTTCCACAAGTGTTGACATACAGTAAGTTTCCTTTCTGTTCATCTTTCCCCTAAAAAAGGCTTTTTTTACACAGTTGATAGCCAGATCAACACAACTGGACTTTCAGGGAACATACCTAGTTTATCTCATATGTGGCTGATAAAACCAAACGCATCACAAATAAAGCCCATTTAACAACACATCGAAATACCTTGAAAATCGCAGGATTTAAATGGGTAGGGCTTATGTGTAAAAACAATTTGCCGGGTCGACTGACACGGAGATTACGTAGACATTTCACAGGTCACGCCTTAGTCTAATGTCTGGGACTTTCCTGGTAAGCGGTGTGCGTGAAAGCAGGCGTTAAATTCCCGGGCCAATGAATATGCAGTGCAGCCAACTTGCAGCTGGTTACAAAGCGGTCACCTGGTTTCTTTAGTGACAACCTGCCATCACAGCATCGCTTTTATCACCTGAAGTAAGAAAGTTTTGTGATGTCAATGATTCTTTAATTAACATGTACTATTTTGATGACATTTGGTGTTGAATAATATCAAATAAACCAAGAACTTAAATTGGATGGAAATGAATATGAAACAAGCCTACATTAATTTACTGATTTAGTTGATATTGAAAACCTCTTTCCATCTAATTTACTACACAAACTATTATTACTGCCGTTTTGATGCAATGAGCTAAAAAAAAAAGTTTGAATAGCTTATAGTATATAAGTATATAAGGTGATTTGCATGTTAATTAATGTAGTCAACATATTAGCAATGAGTACAGTAATTACTGCATTTTTAAATTCCATACTTTCAGTTCATATTTCTTAATTCACTCAATACTTTCAACAAACGAAAAATAAGGATTTCAACTCAAAAGCTATTAAGTAGCTTACATTTTTTGTTTTGTTGTTGTTAAGGTAAGGAAGAATGTGACTGACTGAGTCTGACATCTCAAATGCTGAAGCAGATGGTGCTCAAACCAAGGCTTGTGGCAACAAAGGAAATGTGAAGAACAGAGATCAACCAATCATCATGATCTTTCCAAGAGATATCAGTGGTTGTGGTTTGTTCCCTCTACTGGACTGTCTCAGGAAATTAGAATACACAATATTCTAATTTTTTGAGACAGTCCTGTGTATATATACAGGACTGTCTCAGGAAATTAGAATACACAATATTCTAATTTCCTGACTGTCTCAGGAAATTAGAATACACAATATTCTAATTTCCTGACTGTCTCAGTCTATGTCTATGTGCAGGTAAAGAATTTGCAGTAGATATACAGTATATTTTACAGCAATGTTGCACAGAAAAGGTGTGACTGTTTAATAAATGACTCAATAAACAGTATTTTTTTTTAAATATTTTGAAATATCTTGTTTTTAAAAGTTGTCTCGTAGAATATCATATCAATTTTATGACCAATATATCGATAATGGCTGTATTGCGATATTGTGAGATAATCGTTATCGTGAGCCTTGTATCACGAATGGTATGGTATCGTGAAGTGCCCTGAGGTTCCCACGCCTAATCACAACGGGTAATTACAACCCCACAGCCCACAAATGCTTAAAAAACATCAATGATAACAAAATTATTGTGCTATTTGTGATTCTACTCTCCCCTTTAATATTCATGGTTCCAGATAAATATATCCAATTGTATTTTTTTTCTATTGACATAACTGAATGTAAAGTACAATTCAAATAACTTATTATTCAACCGTACCAGCAGTCGGTTCCTGACTTGCACCTGAAAAAGAAGAAAAAGATTCTGTCAAATATGCCTATTAAGCAATTAGAGTTAATAGTGAAGCACATAACTGAATTGCATCACACTAAATGATGGTCTTAATATGTCGCCCAAAAAGCACAACTGAAAGCATTTCAATATGATGAAGAGCAGCTTTATTTGTCTAGAACAGATACCTTAGATTCCAATAAGATTTTTGAATGAAAGGGCAATAGTGTCTTGTTAAATTGTTGTCAAGAATTGTTGATGAATTGCCGGTAGTTGATACTCACGATCCCTTACCATTAAAGAAACGGCTAACAAAAGATCCGTTTTCCCCTCCAAACAAAGTGCTTGCCAGCAGCCATGTAAGCCCCACCAAAAGCAACACGGCCACAACTCGCATAGGGCCTGTGGAAAGAAACAGAACAGACTGGTCAAATTAAACAAAATTGTAACTGATAGTGTGGTGAAAAAGCTTAACGCACCTGTTAATCTCATGTTTGCCTCTCACATAGATCTGGGCTGTGGTAGTGGGGGAAAAAAATCATTTGTTATTCAGAACATTTTTGCCCCTCCCTCAAACCAGAGACTCTTCAGTCTCGTCACCTCCCAGATTGACAATTGCAATTCACTGCTCTTCAGTCGTCACAACAAATCCCTCCAGAAAATGCAGCTCCTACAAAACTCAACAGCATGCCTCATCACAAGAACCCCTACCATACACACCACATCACCCCCATCCATCATCAACTCCACTGGCTTCCATTAAAACAAAGAATCAACTACAAGATCCTCCTTATTTCTTTCAATGTTCTTCACGGTCTGGCCCCATCCTATTTATTTGACCTCCTTCTTATCAACAGTCCTCCCCAACTACTCCGCTTCTCTTCTACCCTTCATATTTCTGTCCCACTTACGGTAATCACCTACGGTTCCAGAGCATTTAGCCACTCTGTCCCCCAACTCTGCAACTCTCTACCCCTGATCTTCGTAAAATAACTTCTTTCTCACTTTTCAACACCAGACTCAAACAATTAAAGGCACTTTTGAAAAAAAAAAAAGTCTTCCTTTCATATTACTACACATTCGCTGACAGGTATTTATCAGACCGACAGATGGGGGTGGGGGGAAGAAGATCTATTGTAAGTGCTTTGCGCTGTTGCATACAACTACTCCGTAAACAAACAGTGCAGTTCAACCTCTAGCTACATCCTGTATAATGATATGCTTTGGGTGCTACTTCAAACACATTTGAAAATCAGCAATTATTCAGCTTTCAATTTTAAACAAATACCTTCCTCATGATTCATCTACTGGTGTGTTGTATAGCACGTCAGACAACTATCACAAATGTTGTGCATTATTTCTTAAGTAAAAATAGATGTTTGCAACTATATTATTTTGATTCAGGATGAAACTAAGTCTGTTCTCATGGAGAAGTACAGAAATCTTAAAATATTCACTGAGACTTTGAAATTCTCAAGGGCGGACATTTTTACATTTATATGCTCTGTAAAATGGGAAAGAAATTATGACAAAATTTCCTATTCCAAAGAATAGTTTTGTTAACTAGCCTCTCAAATTTGAATGAAAACACTGCTACAGTAACTACAGTATATGTCAGGGGTGTCCAAACCTTTTGCAAAGGGGGCCAGATTTGGTGTCGTAAAAATTTGGGGGGCCGACCTAGGCTGACGTTTTTTACGTAGAACAATTAGGGCTGTCAAAATCATCGCGTTAACGGGCGTTAATTATTTTTAATTAATCACATTAAAATATTCGACACATTTATCGCACGTGCCCCGCTCAAACAGATTAAAATGACAGCAAAGTGTCATTTTCACTTTTTACTTGTGTTTTTTGGTGTTTTTCCGCCCTCTGCTGGCGCTTGGGTGCGACTGAGTTTATGGATTTCAGCACTGTCAGGCTTCAGCACCATATTTATTATTGACATCAACAATGGCGAGCTACTAGCTTATTTTTTGATTGAAAATTTTACAAACTTTATTAAAACGAAAACATTAAGAGGGATTTTAATATAAAAATTCTATGACTTGTACTAACATCTTTTAAGAAGTACAAGTCTTTCTATCCATGGATTGCTTTAACAATGTTAATAATGTTAATGCCATCTTGTTGATTTATTGTTATAATAAACAAATACAGTACCTATGTACCGTATGTTGAATGTATATATCCGTCTTGTGTCTTATCTTTCCATTCCAACAATAATTTACAGAAAAATATGGCATATTTTAGAGATGGTTTGAATTGTGATTAATTACGATTAATTAATTTTTAAGCTGTGATTAACTCGATTAAAAATTTTAATCGTTTGACAGCCCTAAGAACAATATATTTAAGCAAATTTTAGCAAGCCATTCTGTGCGTCACATTTGCTTTATTATTATTTTTTAATTATTTAACTAATAATTTCAACAATCTCACAACTAGCCTTTGTGGCGTTCTCTTTCGACTCTCGGGCTCTTGCGAAATACTACTGTGAAATAAACTAGCTTCAAGTTGCTTCAATTTCTCACAACGTATCTTCCCTGTAATCTTGTCGTACATGTCAGCGTGTCTTGTTTGGTAATATCGCCTCACATTGAACTCTTTAAAAACTGACTGTCTCTTTGCAAATGAGGCAGACACAGTTGTAGCGTATTTTAGTGAAGAAATAGTCCAATTTCCACCTATCCTTGAAGCGTCGGCCGTCACAGTCAACTTTTTGTTGTTGTTGATTGTCGTCATTTTAGAAAATTGGGAGTAAAGGGTCACATGGGGTAATGTTGCTTAGAGTGCTGCTGCCTTTTAGTGGGTAAATGATGAGTAGCATTTAGTGTGTAAGCTACTTCATATGCTGGTAGCGGTACTGCTGACCAACTTATTAAGTCTGTGTGCGGGCCAGATGTTATTGATTTTCGGATAGAGGCTGGGGGTCGGATAAAATTTGACCATGGGCAGCATTTGGCCCCCGGGCCGGACTTTGAATATGTCTGGTATATGTAATGAGGCCTCCCGACAGTACTCGACCTCCCCGCTTATACAGAGTTGCTTTGTCTTCGCCCCATGGTTTCCCTGAGCCTTAATACAAAGGGACCAACTGACTTAAAATACATGAACACCCATAATAGGTGTTGTTTTTTTTTTTTTTAGAGTGGGGGCTTGTTGACATACAGTGGGGAGAACACGTATTTGATACACTGACAATGGGAAAACCCATTGGCAGTGTATCAAATACGTGTTCTCCCCAATGTAGGTGTAAACTTACTGGCATTATAATAAATGGCGCCTAGTCATTTTTTAGTGGTAAGGGTGGCCTCGAAACAGTTTGTTACTGACATCTACAGTGGGGAGAACAAGTATTTGATACACTGCCGATATTGCTGCTTTTCCCACTTGCAAGCCATGTAGAGGTCTATAATTTGTATCATAAGTTCTCTTCAACTGTGAGGGACGGAATCTAATACAAAAATCCAGAAAATCACATTGTATAATTTTTAAATAATAAATGTTTATTTAACTGCATGAAATAAGTATTTGATACATTACCAACTAGTAAATATTTCGGCTCTTAGTTCTTTTTTAAGAACCCCTCCTGTTCTCCACTCATTACCGGAAGTAACTGCACCTTTTGAACGTGTTACCTGTATAAAAGACACCTGTTCACATGCTCAAACAAACAAACTCCAACCTCTCCACAATGGCCAAGACCAAAGAGCTGTGTAAGGACATCAGGGATAAAATAATAGACCTGCACAAGGCTGGGATGGGCTACAGAAAAATAAGCAAGCAGCTTGGTGAGAAGGTAACAACTGTTGGAGCGATTATTAGAAAATGGAAGAAGTTCAAGTTGACGGTCAATCTGCCTCGTTCTGGGGCTCCATGCACGATCTCACCTCGTGGGGCATCACTGATCATGAGGAAGGTAAGGGATCAGCCAAGAACTACACGGCAGGACCTGGTCAATGAGCTGAAGACAGCTGGAACCAGTCTCGAAGAAAACCATCGGAAACACATTACGCCGTCATGGATTAAAATCCTACAGCGCACGCAAGGTCCCGCTGCTGAAGCCAGTGCATGTCCAGACACGTCTGAAGTTTGCCACTGACCATCTGGATGATCCAGAGGAGCAATGGGAGAAGGTCATGTGGTCGGATGAGACCAAAATTGAACTATTTGGTCTAAACTCGGCTCATCGTGTTTGGAGGAAAAAGAAGGATGAGTACAACCCCAAGAACACCATCCCAACCGTGAAACATGGAGGAGGAAACATTTTTTGGGGCTGCTTCTCTGCCAAAGGTACAGGACGACTGCACCGTATTGAGGGGAGGATGGATGGGGCTATGTATCGCCAGATCTCGGCTGACAACCTCCTTCCTTCAGTGAGAGCCCTGAAGATGGGTCGTGGCTGGGTCTTCCAGCATGACAACGACCCAAAGCACACAGCCAAGGCAACTAAAGAGTGGCTCCGTAAGAAGCATCTTAAGGTCCTGGAGTGGCCTAGCCAGTCACCAGATCTGAACCCGATAGAAAATCTATGGAGGGAGCTGAAAGTCCATGTTGCCCGGCAGCAGCCCCGAAACCTGAAGGCTCTGGAGAAGGTCTGCATGGAGGAGTGGGCCAAAATCCCTGCTGCAGTGTGTGCAAACCTTGTCAAGGACTACAGGAAACGTTTGGTATCTGTAATAGCAAACAAAGGTTTCTGTACCAAATATTAAGTTCGATTTTTGTCATGTATCAAATACTTATTTCATGCAATTAAATGCAAATTTATTATTTAAAAATCATACACCGTGATTTTCTGTTTTTTTGTATTAGATTCCGTCCCTCACAGTTGAAGAGAACTTATGACACAAAATACAGACCTCTACATGCTTTGCAAGTGGGAAAACCAGCAAACTCGGCAGTGTATCAAATACTTGTTCTCCCCACTGTACATGTAAAATGCCCTTCGAGTTCATCTACCATTTTGACTACAACGTTGTTGTAGTTTTTGCTGCGAGTATTTTTTTTATTTATTATTATATCCATTTTATAGTGCCTTTTGACCACTAAACTGTGTAAGCAGCATATATGCATGAAAGACTACTATAGAATATTGATGATATTGCCTGTGAATTGCGTTTAAAACATGTGGGTCGCCTGGGTTTTAATAGTGTTTATTGTTGAATATAGAATATTAACAGCGGGAGTAGCTAAATATTTAATACGATAATATATCAGTAGTATATATAAATAGACGTGTCAAAACTAGGGCTGTCAAACTTAAAGGTTAAAATTTTTAACCGAGTTAATCACAGCTTAGAAATTAATTAACCGTAATTAATCGCAATTCAAACCATCGATAAAACATGCCATATTTTTCTGTAAATTATTGTTGGACTGGAAAGATATGACACAAGACGGATGTATGCATTCAACATACTGTACATAAGTACTGTATTTGTTTATTATAACAATAAATCAACAAGATGGCATTAACATTATTAACATTCTGTTAAAGCGATCCATGGATAGAAATACTTGTAGTTCTTAAAAGATAAATGTTAGAACAAGTTATAGAAATTTTATATTGAAACCCTTCTTAATGTTTTTGTTTTAATAAAATTTGTAACATTTTCAAACAAAAAATAAACTAGTAGCTCGCCATTGTTGATGTCAATAATTACACAATGCTCATGGTGCTGAAACCCTTAAAATCAGTCGCACCCAAGTGCCAGCAGAGGGCGACAAAACACCAAAAATCACAAGTAACAAATGGACATGACACTGTGCTGTCATTCTAATCTGTTTGAGTGGGGCATGTGTGTTAAATGCGTCAAATATTTTAATGTGATTAATTTAAAAAATTAATTACCGCCCGTTAACGCGATAATTTTGACAGCCCTAGTCAAAACGTATAGTAGATTTGTTCAACATTAAGCTGCTATCAACAATGGGGAGATTACTTCGGAAATCGACAGAACAACGGCCGTAGAATGTCTACGATCTCGACGGTCCTCCTCCGACCTCCGTACACCAGTCTTTATAAGTTAAGGTGACAATTATTATTATGGTAACATCGCCCAAACATCGCCAGCTTCGTCAGGTTTTTATTTCAGAAATTGTGCAACACGACATGCCTACTGTCTGCCGCAATTGAACAAAGTAAAAAGTCCCTCTCTCACGTTGTCAAGTCAGCCACGAGGTGCGTTCAGGTACACCACGCAAAACACAATCCCCACATTAGAACCCGAATCGTTACATTATTACAGGCATTATTATTATTATTATTATTATTATAACCATCATTATTATTCCAATTTTTATTCATAATGTATTTGTTTTGCTCTGTGTAATTGCTATTTGCAATAGTACCAGCAGCATTTACTAAGGATTTAGTGTAGGTTTTTCGTTTTTTTCGGGCCGTGGAAAGAATTAATGGACTCTTATGGGGAAAATCCTGCTCGACCCACAACCAATTCTACTTACAAACAAGGTCCTGGAACGAATTAATTTCGTATGTAGAGATAACACTGTACTATGTAAGCATTGTATACCTGCCAACGTGAAAGCTTCAGGAAGTGTTGCTTCGTCCCGACGCTCGTTCCTTGCCGTCGATTTAGCTTCAAAGTGGAAGAGTCGACGAGACCCACAAGTTTAACTACTTTTTTCATACCCTCATTGGGCCTTTCGCCTCGCGTGGCCCAACGCTTCTAATGTACACAATTGCACGAGCGTGTTGTAAAAGTTTTCTTCGATCAGGGGTGCAGGAAAATATCGCTAATTAAGAAATCATGTCGGTCATCTCCCGGAAATAGTGGCTCGTCTGCATTGAGTCTGCGCCAAAAGAGTCACTTGTGGCTGTCGGGGAATCTATAGATATCGCACATATTAGACTAGATGTCTAAAGGGGTAAATCGGCGGCGTAAGTGAACGGGCGGCCATCTTGCGTCGGCACCTCGGTTTCGATTGTAGCGCACGTAAAGTGAGTGATTTTCTTCACTAAAATACTGAAACTGAATTCTTCACCGATTTACAAAAAGTATGTTTCATAACAAACCGTATTAACATGACTATTATTCGGGCCGGGTGCTTAATTAAAAAAGAAAATCAAATTGTTATAATTACTTTTAAGTATCAACCGCATCTCTGAAGTTTATGAAAAACCAATGCATTTCAAAATTGGTTGAAAATTATGAATTTATAGCCATTTTGAAGAACATGCAAGAACTCAGTGAACGAACTGTTCGACGCAAAATGTCCGACAAGTGGCAACGCTCGACCCGATTGTCTTACACCGTGAAGCAGCCATCTAGGTTTATATATACGCTATCAATAGGATCATTTCCGGACTTCCGCAATCCAGAATGAATCCGTTCCGAATCATTAAATAAACATTAAATAACAGCAATAGCCATTTGAAACTGTTATTTTCAATGAAATTAATAATAAAGTAACACAAATAAATGTATTTTTATTTGATTTGAACATGGGGGGAAAAAAAACTCTTGCTGTGTTCCTATGGTTCTGCATGTTCCATTTGAACTGAACTACAAATCCAAGATGGCAGCTCACTCTGCAGCACTCTCCATTTCCAAAATAGTCAATCCTTTTCGGGCTGGATTTGCTGGAAACACATTGAAAGTAAGACGACAAACGTTTCTCAAAAATAGAACCTTAGCGGCAGTGCTTGGGTTTAAAAGAAAACTTGTTTTGTTATCGTTAACGTGTTACAAGGTCAAATGAGTTAAAATAACTAAGCCAGTAATCCAAATTACTTCCCTCTTTGAAAATATAATTTTAAAATATCCTGCAGGTATTTGGAACAACTGTTACCAGTCACAGGAATAAGGCCGTGTTAACTGTGAGTGGCTTTATTCTTTTCTTGGCGTGTCAATTGTGGCATGTCGTTTGCACAAACTGTAATGGCGTTTAATTTACAAGCCGTCAATGTTTCATGTTTATTACAAATAAGATCACTTTTTCTAACGTTCATCTGCTTTCTTTGCTGCCTGTCTACGTCCAAAGGGCGGGAACATTGTAAGTATGAGACATGGATTCCCATTTCACGCTACAATAACAATACAATACAGCAATACCACTTGGTCAATTGTCACTACATAGGAAATCTGTTTTTATGTGAAAAGTCATAATTCGTGCCATCTAAATCCCAACTATACAGCCTCCCCCAGCAAAATATGGCGGCAGACATACTGTCACCCTCATACCAGGAGATGGAATTGGACCAGAGCTGTTTAGTCATGTCAGAGAAGTGTTCAGGTTGGTCAGACTGAAATGGGAGAAGTATAGCATTTTATTCTAAGTAGAGATGGCTACATGATGTCTGCAGATTCAGCTGTGTGCCCGTGGACTTCGAGGTGGTACACGTGAACTCCGCCTTGGAGACTGAAGATGATATCAACAATGCCATCACTGCCATTCGCCGCAATGGCGTAGCTCTCAAAGGTAAGTAATTTTCTCAAAAGCGTTTAAAACTATAATGCTGTCACCACCCATTCACGTTTTCTGGTATTTTCAAGTGATCCATATCCAGCATCCCTATTTACAATTTATGAATAAAACAACCTGCTTGGTGCTTGCATACACAGCCCTTCTGTAATGAGAGGTGCCAATATTGAGTAGAGACAACAATGTAAACAATAAATGGTAATATAATAATAATAAACATAAACCATTATGAATAAAAAAAGCACAAATGTTAAATGTTGGGAAATTTTTAGTTGGCCTGGTCTAGCTTTCGTATCTGAACACTTGGACCAGGCCTCATTCCTACCTAAGGTTATGCAATTTCATGTCAAAAACATTTATGATACTAATTACTCATTGTGTATATCAAACAATGGCAAACATTTTTTTCAGAAAGCTCTGCACATTAATGTTTACATTCTCACCCAACCTTATGAAAAAACACAGAGCTATCATTGAATACTATATATATATATCTCTTTATATGGACAAAAGGCATGACCGTTGCCCATAACGGTGACTATGCTTAATTCTGCTGATAGGTAACATAGAAACCAAACACACCATGCCCCCCTCTGTCAAATCCAGAAACAATCTTCTTCGGTAAGTTATAACAAAATATATACCACAGCCTAACGCAGACTTTTCAGCTGTTTACTACTTTTCTGTACGCATCCACAGCACAAGCTTGGACCTGTATGCCAATGTGATGCACTGCCAGTCTCTCCCAGGTGTACAAACTCGCCACAAAAACATTGACATCATGATAATTCGAGAGAACACAGAGGGAGAGTACAGTAGTCTGGAGCATGAGGTAAGATGAAGTCTTTTTTTCTGTTTGATTCAGTCAACAGTACTTTATTTTAGTGAGACCCATTTGACCACATTTCCTTTATGCTGATTCTGCAGTTGTCAGAATTCTGAACAAATCAATTTGCCTGCCAGTGTTTACTTAAAGGGACAGGCAACACACATTATATACCTTTATGACATATTGACCTTTATGTGAAAGACAGTTGCCCCAAGTATTTATGGTAAATCGTCAATTTCTCAGACTGTTGATGATAGAGAAAATAGTGTTTAAACACAAAAGACGACGCTGCTTACGAGTGCAGCAACTTTGTGATGTCATTTATACCCACACATTTATTGTACACATGCATACACCGATGGGTTCGACACGGGAGGTGACGGACGTCGCTCAAGCTCAATTCATTTTCTATGAAACTAACACGAAGAAGCGAAAATCGCCTACCCTCCTGCGGCTAAGCGACCAGTGACGTTACTGCAAGTGAAATTTCCCGCTCGTTCATGTACACGTGCACATGGCGACCTGCGACGCGATAAAATAAATAGTTCTATGGCTGTCGCCTGGCAGTACAACCAATCAACAATTTTGTTGATTGACAAATCACCTGCGAGGACACTAGTCAATCCGGATATCATGTCCACACTCCACAATTTCTGAATATGGAGGAATGCATCATTTTAGCAGCACTGTTGTTAATCATACTTTAAAAAGTAATTAATTACAGTTACTAATTACTTCTCCCGAAAAGTAACTGCGTTAGTAACTCAGTTACCTGAATGCAAGAGTAATTTGTTACTTGGCAAAGTAACTGGTGATAATTTTCATGCTTTTTGTCTTGTCTTTGTTTTCTCCATTATAATAATGTTCATGTCATCATGAAAATTTTGGTTCAGTCAAAGGCAAATCTATGCTAATTCAACCACTAGTATTTTTGACCTACAAGTATTGAAAAACTGCATCGAATATGCTTCGAAAAATTACATATATATTATCGGTTATCGTACCGGTATGGGCCTTGAGGAGCAGGAAGTTATCGATGTCCGTATCGATTTCAAAAAATGGATATCGGGCACCCCTAGCGATAACTAGATAGTAACCTTTGCTATGTGTGGAAGTCATTTAATGTTGTGAATCAGCCGTTAAAGTTGTTAAAATTGCTCCCGTTAATTGCATTAGTTCCCTTCTGTCTACTTTCGACACGTGTAAGTTTTAAAACTGTTTCATCGTTTAAAGATAGATTTAAGTCAAGATTTTGCCGATTTAGGAGCATTTTAGATAAAAACACTTAGGTTTGCTTGGAAGTTTCTCTACAACAAAGAGTTTCTGAGAGGTCTACTGCTTTATTGGCGGCTGTTTACTAACGCATCTAGTTCTTTATACATGTTGCTAATGCCGCCATGTCTGTCATTTGCATCTAGTTCTATATTATGTGATATCTACCATAGCATCATGTGGGCGTAGTTTGTAGGCTATCAGCTACAGTCAGGTATTATTGGAGCCACCTAGCATCGCGTTTGCAACGCCGTCATAACTCACTTGCCTCCTCCCTACTCCTGCTCTGCTCTCTCGTCTCTGTGAGTCCATCTCTCTCAGACTTTACTCGCATCATTCAACCAACATAGTAACGCACACCTTTCACGCCTCAGTAACGGTAACGGCGTTGCCAAGATGAGAAAAGTAATTCATTAGATTACTCACTACTGAAAAAAATAACGCCTTTAGTATCGCCATTATATTCTCACACCGTTATTAAGAACACTGTTTAGCAGTGTGCGAACAGCAGATATTTTTATGTGTTGGGTTTCAGCTCAATGGCCATGAGTTATGCATTAAACAATCGCTCATTGCCTGCTGTGTGTACGTTCACACTGAGTGGCGAAATGTACAGATGCGCGTTCATAGGCAGAGTTACCAAATATATATCTAATTTGTATCTAGATATGAAAAAGGCCTTGGTCGGATTTTAAAATGTAAGAATTTGACTGCTCACACTGCATGAAAATGTCAGATACATATGTGTCGCATAGGGGCAAAAAAATGGGAATTGAACTGCAGTGTGAACATAGCGTAATAGACTCACACATAGGTGTGTGTGTGTGTAATAATAACGTCACGAGGAAGGGCGGGCAATCTGGAATACTCGCTTTTAATGGGATAAAATAGTACCCACATTGATAATATGTCTGTCTGCACCAAGGGTGTCCACTTCCTGGAAATACAGGCTTTTGTTTATGTTTTTCACCACCATTTCACATCATAAAATTAATGTGTCGTTTCCCTATTGAACAAGATAAGATTTTAAGATTCGATTAAGGTCTTCTCTGCCCCTTTAAATACATCATTGTGTGTTCTGGCTTTGTCTTTTTTAGAGTGTCTCCGGAGTGGTGGAGTCTCTTAAAATAATCACTAGAAACAATTCCCTCCGGATTGCTGAGTATGCCTTCCGTTTGGCCAGAGAGAAGGGCCGACGCAGGGTCACCGCTGTCCACAAGGCCAACATCATGTGAGTTGTATGCTCATCTCCATGGCTCAATATTACGTGGCTAATTATTCTGCACCAACAGGAAACTGGGCGACGGTTTGTTCCTGCAGTGTTGCAGGGAGGTGGCCTCAGGGTACCCCGACATCACATTCGACAGCATGATTGTGGACAACACCACCATGCAGGTAGTATTCACTAGGAATGTTTGCTACAGTGACCAAGAAGTGTCAGGCGAACTGCAAAGTCCAAACACTTTGCAAAAAGAAAAAAAGCACAAATGCAAAATAGCCATAACACAAACAACAATTCCAAACACTTTGCAAAACAAAAAAGCACAAATGTAAATTGGCCAAAGCACAATTGCAAATAGCCACAGCATTATTGCATATAGCCACAACACGAATGCGAATCGCCATGACAAAAACCCCATTTGCCCACAACACAAAACCCAATTTGTCTTTAACACAAACTGCAAATAGCTCACAACACGAATGCAAATGGCTCACAACACAACTGCAGATAGCTCGCAACATAACTGTAAAGGGTGCGCAACACAACTGCAGAAAGCCACAGCATGAATGTAAAAGGACAACTCGGAAGTAGACTAAATTCCACGGAAGTAGACATGAGGACTACAACTTAATATACTAAACTGTAAATTTGTGGGCAAATTTCTGTAACTTGCGTTTTCAAACTCTTCACATGGAGAATGTGACTTGTAATGTGGACCGCGGCAGCAACTGGGTGGGAGTTGTAGTCCTAATGTCTACTTCCATGAAATTTAGTGTACTTCCAGGTCATCCTATTGCATTCGTGCTGTGGCTTTTTGCAGTCGTGTTGCGATCAATTTGTGTTCGTTTCTCAGAAATTGGGGTAAGTTAAATGAAATCATTTTATTAAAATCATTCATTTTAATTAAGTTTAATTAAGTCATTGTCATTGACAGCAAGAGACGTCCAATCAATTTGAACTGGACGTATATCGAAGCCACCCCAGGTAAAATGACCATCCATTTGACTGTGCACAGCTGGTGTCAAACCCGCAGCAGTTTGATGTGATGGTGATGCCCAACCTTTATGGCAACGTGGTGAGCAATGTGTGCGCCGGCCTGGTGGGGGGCCCCGGCCTTGTACCAGGAGCCAATTACGGCCGTAACTATGCAGTCTTTGAAACGGTGAGTGCTTGCGGCGAGGAGGACTCCTCCATTTTATTACGATGGCAATTGCATAAATTGTATTTACAAGATTAGCTGATTACGATCTTTTTATTTTCAAGGCAACGAGGAACACAGGAAAAAGTATCGCAAACAAGAACATTGCAAACCCTACTGCTCTGCTGCTCGCCAGCTGCATGATGCTTGACCATCTTAAGTACGTGCCCAGGTTTTATCATGCCATCTGCCGTGCAACTGCTTAGACTGTTGTCTTCCATTTGTGCATGCCTCCAGGCTTTATGATTATGCAACTTTGATCCGGAATGCTGTACTCACAACCATGAATGAAACCCGGGTGAGTCCCATTTCCTCAACAGGTATGTGTGTCACTGTGAACCGTTTAATATATTTTTTTTCCCTCCTTCAGTTGCACACTGCGGACATTGGCGGCCAGGGCACCACATCAGAAGTGGTTCAGTCCATCATGCGAATCATCCAGAGTAAAGGACAACACACGGCTGAGATGTAAAGGCTGAAAGCATCAGTGATGCACATTCATTCATTCATTTTCCATATCGCTCATTTTGTATTATTGACTTCAGAAAGGTTATTTCTTTCCAACTGTGGAATCCCACCATGACCACATTGAGATGCTAACTTATCAATCACATTATTATACTGTATACTATTGTTGACCTTTTGCTAGCGAGTGAAAGCCTGGCGACATGCGCCGAGTTCAACAAGGAGCACTTTTTGACTTCAAAATTAATTTCTGCCCTTTAAAAGTAAATACAGTTATGCAATAGACTTAAGGCACCTGCACAAGTCCCTTGCAATATCCAGAGATGGCCGAAAATATTACCAATTTTAACCCCGGTAATTAAGACCCTTTACATTAAACTTCATTTGCTGTGCTGTATCTTTGATATCAAAGTCTACTGTACTCTGTTACATACTTTTCTATCTTGTATGTCAACATATCGACCACGTCATCTTCATGCATACTGTATAACTAGACTTAGCTTTTTGCTTGCATGACTGTACTGTATAACTACATGCACACTATTAATAAGTAGTTTACCTGAACTGAGCTATTAAAGTTGCTTCAATAGTATCAAATGATCAAGAGTCCTGTGGTATTTGTCGTTATAATTTAGTACTTTTTTTTTTTTTTTTTGCTTAATTGGTTCATTGATTTATGAATAATAAGATACAAACTACTAAAATATTGTTTTACATAAATTTCATTTTGTAATATTATTGGGGTAAATATACACAAAATTATATTGTTACAATATATTTAACAATTTAAAAACATTTTTCTTTGAAATTCAGATAGGCAAAAGGAGGTAGAATTTTTTATCAAAATGGCCTTTGCAAATTGTTTTATCTCCATTTTATCACTAGGAGGCAGAAGCTGCTTGTGAGGTTACCGGCAATCATTGGGGTAAATGATCTTAGTCAAGGACTCGAGGCTACAAACACACTTGTTGATCGGCGTGTGCGTGCGCGCCCGTGCGTGCTTGTCTGACTGGGAATGTGAGACTTACAACAGCTTGTTTAAACGTAATTGTCAAAATTAATTTCCCAATAAGCGAGCTACTACGAATAATTGGTTCTGAAAGTGAAGCAAATCTGAATAAATCTGGCGTCACAAAGCCCCCCCAAACCAAATATATTTTCTTTTTGACAGGAAAAATAGTATACTATAATAATGTACTTCATTAAAACACAGTAACACCAGGGGTGAAAGTGGGCGAGAACAGTCAGGAACGTAGTTCCGGTATAAGATTCAGTGCCGGAACGCTGTTCCGGTATACGGTGCTTTGATTCCGAAAATATGACGGCAACTGTCAAAATGCTATGTAAAAAAAAAAAAAAAAAAAACTGCCACACATGCATTTCATCTCCAAGGAGAAAACAATCTACCAACATCAGATTTACATACACAAGTGTTAACAACAAGCATAATAAAGTGCTTGTGTAATGTAATCCGTTTCCACCAATATTTATTAATTTATTCCACAGACGGCATGGACGTTTCACCAGCTGCTGCAGTTATCTGAGTCTGATGATGATGAGTCACGTCAATGTGCGAATGCACGCAGCAAAGCAAAATGCCTGGACTCATTTTTCCGTTCAATTGGCTGACATACTGACATGTGATCACCAGGGATAGTTAGCTCTCATTGGTTCAAATGTGCATGTTTTCTGAAACAGCAATAAATAAATAAAATAAAAAACAAAAAGGCAATGCAACAGAAAATGGATCAAATCTTTAAGAGCAAAGGAAGAGTTAAGGTGGCTTATTTATCATATATAGTTTTATTTGCTCTGATGGGGAGGTTCAGAACATCTTAGCTGTCAATGTGCACTTAGGACTTATATTTGTTCATTTATGTTCGGCTACTTATTTATTTCCTTATGATTTAAAAAAAGTCAATGGTTGCGCAATCTTCAAAATATTTTCCATTTCACTCTGCATAATATGTCATTGTACTCATTTTTCTGAATGTATGTTACTTTTATCTTTATTATAAAAAAACACAACAAAGAGTAAATGTTTACATTATCTTCAATTTTAATATACATCCTATGTTCTTAAGTAGTTAAAATTGAGATTTGGCATTTAGTATGTGAGGAAATGAGGGAAATCATTGAAAAAATACAATTCTGAATGAAAATCAGTTTTGTATGTGTTATAGAAATAACTGACCAAAACAGTTTTCTTTGCATTTCAGTAGTTTTGCCCCCCCCCCCCCCCCCCCCCAAAAAAAAACAAAAAAACAATTAAATAACATTTCTGGCTCCGTGGCGACCTTCACGATGGGGAATTCCGGCAAAAAATCCTAACCACTTTCACCCCTGAGTAACAATATATGATACGAACAAATTTTCGAGTGTATGGTGACTTCTGTGCTCATTTGTGTTGTGGTAAAGTGTAGGCTCGACGCAATGACATTCCTCACATTTCAGCCTACATTTGCTCATCCACTGGAATTCGCAACGAGTGTTATGGAGAGCGCTACCTCGTGTGGTGCTCAGCCTCTGCCAGCTGGCTCTTGACTCTCTTTTCATTCATGTCGGTAACTCACTCTACAGAGACACTCCTTTGGCCCGCACAAGCTGACTTGACTCTATTTCATTTGGAATCCTCGCTTTTATTTGTGCTTCTTTCAGGAGGCTCCCCACATTGGGTCAGCATTTTCTCACCATCCTCTTCCTCTCGAGTTATTTCACCTCACTTCGCCTCTCATCAACATGCAGACTCTGGCCCCTGTCACTCATCGGCTCACATGATCTTCTCCCCTCTGAGCCCCCTCTAAAGCAAAAGCTAGGGGCAGATGGCCAATGGATTGTACAGCCAGGGGGTCTTTGGTGGATGTTGCAACAGACTACCAGCCACTTGATCTTCTCGGGCCAGTGTACAGTATAAATCTGCAAAGGGCCTAGCTCTCTGTGTAACCCAATAGAGCGGGACCTTTAAATTCACAATCAGATGGGATATATTCCGGCTACTGAAGGCTTAAAGTGCAGATGGGTTCAAATGTAGCTATGCAAACGTATAGGGATGTGACATAGGCTTAAAATGTCTTTTGACCAGAGCACACCACAGATATGTTATTAATCACATAGGAATTCTTTGCTGTGAGAAAAGAAAGCACAAGAGGATTTTAATCTTTAACACCTCAAAATATATAGAAGTTAACCATTCACTTTAATAAGTAACCTATAGAATTTACCCAATAAAATTGAGGTAACAATTTGCATCTACTTTTTTGGGTAGATTTAATTCCATATATTGACTATAAAGTAATTGAAATAAAAAGCTATGAACTACTTAAATAAATTGGGTAAAATTTACATATTTATGTATATATTCAACACATACCTACTCCATAAAATTGTGTTAAATTTACCAAATATTTATGTATATATTCAACAGATACTTACTCAATAAATTTGGGTAAAATCATCTCTTAATTGCTTGTAGGTACCGTATACTAAAGTTGTGTTTGAAGTTGGCAATAGCAGGTCAAAACAGAAAAAAAAAATCAGCTTATATCTACCCAAAATCCTAAAACAAGTCACTGGTATTCTCTATCCACTACTCGTTTCATCAGTACTTCTTTACTTTTGCAAGTATTATTTTTGATCAATATGTGTATTTTTAATTACGTACATATAGTTTTGCCACCTATACTGTAAAATATTGTAACCAGTAAGCAACCAGGACATGAGACAAACATGCGACATCTCTACTTCTTTAAAGAATAGTAAAAATAATGATATTAATAGTAGTCTTTTTAAACACAAGTGAAGAGGTCAGGAATTAGCACCCTATGAAATAAAGCGAACAGTTCAGAAATAAGTAAATAGCTCAACCAAATCAAAACAGTATGTCCTCTACATACATAGTGTTTCAGACGTTTTATTATTTTACTGTCACGGCACACATGAAAAAGAAAAATGTCATGAAAAGTATATGAATACTCAAAAAGAGATTTATCTCATTATGATTTACTTATGCTGTGTAAAATCTAGGAATGTTATGTTGAACACAAAGCTATGATTCTGTTGTAAGGAATTGATAAAGCTGGAACAAATGAGGTGACAGTTGCCACGTGTACATGGAGCCACATATTCCAATTACAATCGGAATATTTGTTCAAACCGAATAAATGTGTTCCATATAAACATCTCATTCGGAATGAACAGGCCCAAACCGAATGGAATTTCATTCCGATTCACAGGGGTGGAATATTCCTTTTCCCAAACCAATTAGAAGTAAAATTATATCATGTAAACAGGGAAGCGGAATGGTGTCTGGTTGCGTTCTTTCTGCACATGCTCCGTACTGACGTGGTGACGTCACTTTGTGACGTAAGTAACGTCACTTGCAACATGGCTTCCAAGCACAGCGCACCAAATTGGAGTCCGGCGGAAAGATTGTATTTAATTCAAACTTTAAAAGAATTGAATATAATTGCTCGCTTAGACGGGCGTAAAACGAGGAACAGTGAACTATTTAAAAAAGTTCACGGAGGTTACACGAAGCCGGAATAGACCGGAGCGTTGACCAGATTAGAAACCGGTGGAAAACCGGCTACTACAAGGCAAAAGAGTAAAACAGCAGAAGCGGATACGACCCCACAAACACAACAAGTGGGTTAAAGTTAAAACAGCAGCCCTCCGATGATCGATCTCCATGTTTTGCAACGTGACGCTTTGTTTTGATTAATCTGCGCATGTCAGACGGCAGTTGTCAAACGTCCTTTCGGAATAAAGGCAGTCACATGTAAACGCTGGATCGGAATAGATGAAGTGACATGTAAACAGCTGATCTGAAATTTCCATTCGGAATGATTTGAATCGGTATGAATAAAAGTCAGCATGTAAACGTGGCTATTGTGCCATTTCCTGACAAGCTCTCGAGGCAATCACTGCTTTGCGGAGCAATGAGCACCCATCTTCGATTATCATGAAACCCTCCAAAAAGGTGTTTTATTTTCCACCATTTTTAACATGCACTTCTTCTCAACCACCGCAAAAAACAAACAATAGCCAAAGGGAAACAAAAACACACGCACAGATATTCTCTTGATAGCAGCTAAAATGATATCGGAAGGGTCACCTGACAATTGTGATGATAGTGTCGATAGGATGATGGTTCCAAGTTGAAAAAAAGTACAATTAACACTATTCTGTTTGTCTTTGATGTTGGGTGACACATCAAAAAGATCTGTTTGAATCTTTTTAATGGATCCTGTTTTTTTGGATGCCGTTTTTCTCTTCACATGACTTCCTATCCAATACCCTGCAAGCAACTTGTACAAAATATGACCCAAAGCAAATGATTGATGTCAGTCCAGCTGCCTCGCTCTAATCAGCCTCCACAGCTGCAGCCAGAACTCCATTCACCCTTCATGGGACTTGCCCCACTACACACATACTCACACTCACCCAGCTAAAGTAACTATATCTCAGCTTCAACATACACGAAATTGCATACTGTATGTCAGCGGTCTGCTATTCGCCATTAAAGCGGCTTTAGGACATGGAAGTTAGGTATGTTATTAGTTAGGGTGACCAAACGTCCTCTTTTGCCCGGACATGTCCACCTTTCACGTCGTGTCCTCGGTTTTATAAATTCATGAAAATGTCCGGTTTTTATGATTTTTCACAGGACCAATTTGAAGAGAATATCTCCGGCCGCTGGGGGGCAGCGCTTGCCTGTGTTGTCGTGGCTCCTACTAGTAGGGGCGGGAGAAGGAGTACAGTTTACACCTTGTATTATGGGCCATTACCGCCATCTACTAGGTTGACTGTTTGGCAAGAGAAGAGGCAGTTACAGACTACAATAAGGAGTAGTTGTAAGAGACGTTTATCGTGCTCCGTACACCTTTCTGTAAGTTTGTCTTCTGTTAATGTGGCTCATGTGTCTTAAAGTTATATATTATACAATATATGGGTACAAAGAGATGCAGTATGTTGTATTAGTCTTGTATTAATTGTTCTGCGTTCGTGTATTTGGTTTAATGTTAGTATTATATTTTAAGTAGCCCATTTGCCCAGTAGCCCAGTAGCCTGCCTAGTTGTTAAGAGTTTTTTTACGATAGATACGTATGTAATAGCAACTGTTGACTTCTGTTGGAGCTTTGTACTGGCGTGATCTGTAAAATCCCGTTTGATGTCAAATCGTTGCGCTACCAATGATTGTAAACTTAGATAGCAAAGTTTGATTTTGCCTCGCTAATAGGGTAGCTATCAGTGAGCTAAGCCGCGCTAGGCATTATGGGAAACGTAGTTTTGAACTGCTGTGTTTGGAAACATGCTGGTTGAATAGTTTGTCGGTTTATTTTGGTTATTGTTTGCGTGTAATCTAGAACATTGAATGGGAATAAAAATTGAGTGGGAATAACAATTTCTCAACGACAATTGTCGTGATAGTAATTTATACAAAATTTTATGTGGCACAAGCCTACTGTGTGTCTGTATTGACTGTACTATATTTCTACGGGTCTGCATGCTATTTTTTTTTTTTTTTTGCGTTTTTTTAATTTTTTAATTTATTTTTATAAGAATGAAGCCTGTTAAGTAAAAAACTCATTTCCATATAGTGTCTAATATATACCATATGACTTTTTTTTTTTTTATAAAACAGAATTTTTCTGTCCAGACTGAGGAGGCACACATTAAATATATTAAAGTGATATAGGCATCTTTGAGTGAACTGCGAGTAAAATTCAAGTATCTTGAGGCCGGGCCGAGTGTCCTCTTTTTTGGAAATCAAAATATGGTCACCCTATTATTAGTGGGAGGAAGCATTGTATTAAACACACACACAAACGGGATTTCAATGAGCACACAAACCTGAGTCGCACTACTTTTTTATTATGAAAGGACAATATAAAGCGTACGACTCCTTTTTTTCACATTAAGGCCCAATTACACAACCTGCACCACATCTTTTCTGTGTGCCAGTTTGCAGCATACAGAAAGGGAATAATAACATGATGCCATGACTCAAAGCTATTATCACCCTGTCACAGCTTGAAGGGCCAAAGGCACCATCATCCAAAAAGGAACAACTATTTGCAGGCCAGTGTATCCTGGTGAAAATGTATGTACATCTCTAGCTGGAACCCCTAAACTCACATCAACATAATCTTTTACAATAATTACAACAACTGTTCTACAAGAATGTAGTTTGGTCGGTCAGTTTGGTCACAGGCTGATTGGTGATCGGAAAAACAAATTCTTTACTTTGCAAGCTAATTTGGCAAATTCCCACAGATTCAGAACACCCGCAAAAATCCTGGAAATTTGACAGACTAGGTGCAACTCTTAAAGAATGTGATGAAGTCGAAAATCCTCTCCTCATAGGTCAAAGGGAAAGAAGGAGAGGGGTTGGATAAGATTGCCTGGAACTCCAGACTAGCTGCTGTTCCAGCGATAGAGTCTGGTGACCGTTCCGCGGATCAAATTCCCAGGGTGGAGCAAGCCACAACAAACAGACAGCGGAGTGGACCAATCAGCGATGGGCGAAAGTGACGTTGGTGAAGCGACAAGAAACTGTAGCACATCTTCTTTTAAAATAAATGCTTCCAGTGCTGTCAGTTGCTGGGGTTTTCGCGACCCGATGTTTTTTGGTCATTTCAAACTGAATCTACCGTGGACTGGAACATATTCTCGGCTCTCCCATTCGCCATCTGTGTTGTTGTGGAGATGACTTCCGACGCGTGGGTCCCAGACTCTTCTCACATTGTTTGAAAAATACAGGGAGAACAGTCTGGCCGTGCCAGGCAATAAATAAGACACTTAAGGTTGATTTAATGCTTCTGCGTTGTGGTGACGGCGGAGCCACGGCGTAGACCGTATGTCTTCATTGAGCATTCGAAATTCTGCGTCAAGGGAATGTGTTGCTCGTTAATTCACCGCCATGCCACTAGAGGGGTGTGGCTTTGTCTTTGTATGGTTTTGAGGGACTCTTGTCAAATTCCTTTAGTTTTCCTCCGGACATTGACAGCAATGGCAACGGAGATGGAACGCGTGTATTTGGAGCTGCAGCTAATCAAAATTGAACAACAGATGTTGAGGCGTAGGCGGCACATAAGAAGTTTGCAGAGATCTTTGAATGTTTGAAAATTGTGGTGTCGTTGTGTTGAACCGGAATCAACGTTCTGACAACCAATCACAGTCCTTTGACGTTCACGTCACAACGCATTGACGTGACTTATAGTCAGGATTTTTTGAGGTACACAGGTGGAACTAATTGGTGATTAGGGAGGATAAAACTTTCAAAATAAAGCAGGAAATTACGCCACAACACAACCTCACCACATTGTGACAGAAGCATACATAGTCGTTGATCAACTTTTCAAACACAAATCCGTTTCATGACAATAGGCCTGAATATGATCATTCACTGCTAGCCCTCCCCTTTTAAATGAATTAGTCATCCATCATAATCAGTGGCACCAAAACATTTCATTAGTTCAATGCGTGTTAATAGTGAGGAAAGCCTGAAGAGATGAGTTATAGTGGAGCAAATAAGTATTTAGTCAACCACCAATTGTGCAAGTTCTCCTACATCATTGGTGTCCAAACTATTCCACATAGGGCCACAGTGGGTGATGGATTTCATTCCTACAAAACAAGATGACATCTTTTCACCAATCTGGTGTCTTAGAAGTGTAATCAGTTGATTGCAGTCAGGTGCTGCTTGTTTTAACACAAACTCCATTGGTTAAACTGTCTGTGCTCGATTGGTAGGAACAAAAACCAGGACCCACAGCGGCCCTTGCGGACAGGTTTGGACACCTCTAACAAGATCTAACGAGGCGGCACTCGTTGCCTGTATTAATGGCACCTGTTTTAACTCATTATCGGTATATAAGACACCTGTCCACAAACTCAGTCAGTCACACTCCAAACTCCACTATGGCCAAGACCAAAGAGCTGTCGAAGGACACCAGAGACAAAATTGTATTCCTGCACCAGGCTGGGAAGACTGAATCTGCAATAGGTGAAACGCTTGGTGTAAAGAAATCAACTGTGGGAGAAATTATTAGAAAATGGAAGAAATACAAGACCACTGATAATCTCCCTCGATCTGGGGCTTCATGCAAGATCTCACCCCGTGGCGTCAAAATGATAACAAGAACGGTAAGCAAAAATCCCAGAACCACACGGGCGGACCTAGTGAATGACCTACAGAGAGCTGGTACCACAGAAACAAAGGCTACTATCAGTAACACAATGCGCCGCCAGGGATTCAAATCCTGCACTGCCAGACGTGTCCCCCTGCTGAAGCCAGTACACGTCCAGGCCCGTCTGCGGTTTGCTAGGGAGCATTTGGCCAGCAACAGTGTGTGAAAAGCTTGTGAAGAGTTACAGAAAAGGTTTGGCCTCCGTTCTTGCCAACAAAGGGTACATAACAAGGTACTGAGATGAACGTTTGGTATTGACCAAATACTTATTTTCCACCATGATTTGCAAATAAATTCTTTAAAAATGAAACAATATGATTTTCTGTTTTTTTTCCCACATTCTGTCTCTCATGGTTGAGGTTTACCCATGTTGACAATTACAGGCCTCTCTAATATTTTCAAGTGGGAGAACTTGCACAATTAGTGGCTGACTAAATACTTATTTGCCCCACTGTAGCTTTGATTTATAGAGCTGCATTGTTGCTCCGATAGCCACATTCTCTGCTGCAGACAGATACCACCTGTGCTACACCAGCTGGGGGCTAATCTGGGGTCACTGCAAGGGTTGCAGGGTGGACAGCGGCTATGCCAGATGCTTTATTGCATTGTTTCTAAATTGGACACCATCTGTCTTGCTCACTTTTCCAAAACTCCTTCACTCATTTTCACACTATTGGTATGCACTGAAAGACGCTGGGAAAACTGGGAGTGAGGCGAGTCTGCAGCTATTTCTGTTTGGTTTTGTATTTATGATAAATTGGCTGTCTTATGTTGCTCAACAGTTCCTTAAAAGCGTCAAAATGAGGCGTTTTTTTTTTTTTTTTTAAAAGCACTTGCTTCAACCAGATACCCATGAGATGGACAAGGTGGTGATTGATGGACTATTTGTTCTCTTTAAAACAATGCCAATCTCCTCTTGTTTTTGGATCTTAAACAGGGTTAAATGTTTTACCGTCTGCTGGGCGTTCAGGAGGTAGTGCCAGAATTACATTACAGTAAGGCAAGCACGCTGCCTTCATGACAAGCTGCATTACACTTGTCTGATGTCATCAGACTGCTCCTCTGAAACGGGAGCACCGTTGGCTCTCCAACAACCCGCCCCCCCGCCTTTTTTTTTTTTATAGTCCTGCAGATTTGTCTGCAGACCTCAATTTCAACAAGTGTTTGTTCCCAACGGTTGCCAAAACAAACCACATTTCCCAGTGACGTTGATGTTTAAGTTTAATCTAATAAATATGGTGGCCTGGGGATAAACTGAGGCTACAAACTACCAGTGTTGGGGGTCAACTGTTAGTAGCATTTTGGTAATATTACGGTACAAATGTTGCAACAAACAGACTTTAAAAATCAAACATAGGTGGGAAAGTAGTTTGATATGACTTTGATGAGGGAGTGATAGCTACTTCACTTGAAGACAGTATCCTATTGCAGTATTGAAGCTTGGTGACAACAAGGCATGCGATATGGACAACATAATAGAACAAATGGACAACATAAGTGAACAAAAGAAATATGCAAGTAAGAAACTGTACACCCTACTGAGTCGACATTTTGTTGCAGAATTATGAGGTAATTCGTACTTTTGTGGATTCATGTTGTAATTGCACAAGTAAAACATCGATACCCTTGGTCAATCCAAAATGTTAACAAGCTCTTCACTTTGTGCTGTAAATATCTTTCGCTTTGGGCACCTACACACTCTTTCAGGTCTTTGGGGAGTGTCGGAATAGGGCCGCACATTCCGGGCCGGCTCCTCCTTGATTTTAATGCATCATACAGCAAGGATATGGGGCTGTGGGGTCAGTTGGGTGGGAATGTGATGTGACAGTTGCCTCCCCACCGCTGGTTTCGCCATTCCAACACCTCTTTTAACGCACCACATACATTATACTCCAGGGGGGAGCTACGAGGAGGGACGGTGCGATGTGTGGCTGTGCGGCGGTCCCACTGCCCTCTCAGCTTTGCTTTCCTATTTTAATGCATACACTGCACTACCCTCCCTAGAGAATCCCATCACAGTGCTGAGTGGTGGCTGCCAGTCGGGTACCTGGCAGCCACAGTATTAGGGCGGTAGGCGGGTCTTACACTTTTCTTTATGGCGGGGCTCCCAAGGCACCTCCTCTACACCTGTCGGTTGCGGGGGGTTGGTCGGGGCTCCTGTTCCCACGCGGCCCCTTGGTGACCTCTCGGCATTCTCCTGCTTCCGTCTTCCTCTCTCTTTTCGACTCAGGTATCCTCCTTGGGCCCTGGCACAGATCATCAGCTGGGTGCCGGTTGGTCAGCGGGGTGTCGCCCATCTGGGTGGGGATCTTGTCCTGCCCTGGGCCTAGTGGGCCGTGGGGGTCCCACAGTGTGTGGGGTCGGTGGCTCGTGTGGTGATGTGTATTATTGCATTGAAAGGTGGAAAAGCGCTATATAAGTATAACACCATTTACCATTGACCGAGATTTAGACAATAATTATAGATATGATTAGTGCTTTATTGATGCCTCCTAAGAATTTGATCAAGTGATCATCAGTTGTTTTTTAAAAGAGTTTAAAATGAGAGTTCCTACCTCTTTTGTGGGAACATTAGCCTTTTGGTATGTTCAACAGACCATGAGGATAAATTGGGGCAATTCTACATGAACCTGTATGTACGTATGCGGAATGCTTTAGTCATATTCAGCCCATGTAATGATGGGCTACAACAGCATTTAAGCCCACGCATCCAGCATCGGAGGGACCCTGACATCAATTATAATTATAAAAACTAGAGCAACATTTTTATTGCGCAGAGTACAAATGATTCCATTAACAAAAGCCATGTTTTCACTTTATCTGGCTATGTCCTCGCTTAATGTGATTAAGTGTAAAAAAAAACAAAAAAAAAACATGATCTCTAATGGTATTTCAGATGACACAGATATTTAAGAATCAACAATTCCTTAAATTGTAGGCTCAGGCAAATTAAAGTTGTTGTAAACTTTCTTTATTCAGTTCCTATTTAAAAGCTTTTTTACACCTAACTGGAGTTGATCTATGGTGCAGATATAGACAGAGTAGCCGGAGACGACTCACTATAATTATAACATGAGCTGGTAGCCATGTTTGCCGGTGTCTTGATATTCTCCTGTGCTGCTTTGCTTCCAAATCTAATGTAAAAATTCATGTTAACCTGGTTAACCCATAGTTAACATGTCTGAAATTACCTTGTCTCAGCTTTAGCTCACCCTGGATCCAAGGGCGTAGGTTTGGTCTCAACATTGGTAGGGACAATATAACAGCATAACCTGCATGTACACTTTTTGCTGGGGATGGGACATTAATAAGACCCAACAGATTGGGTGAACGAGGGTCAGGGCTACATTTCTCACAAATATCTACCTAATTAATTGATACGATGAATCAAAGGTGCTCATTACATCGATCACAATCGACCAGTTGATCGCAACGCTAGTTTGGGTAGCTCGCGGCACCCTCTTCCCCCAAAAAATATATATTTTTTAAATGTACATAGTTAATTATTGATTGTGTTGTCCGAGCAACATATGAGGTTATGCAGCACCCCTCTCTCTCTAAACAGCTTTTTGCTCACGTTTTTCTAGTTCTGTAGTTTCCAACAGTTCCAACAGAGTTTACTACGTTTCTCACAGTTCAATTCACGTTAATGGTAGAAAACGCAAACAGAAGGACACTTCTCTCTATGCAGCTTCCTACTCGGGTTTTGCAGATTAGCAGGTTCACACAGTTTAATGTTATGCTAACTAATGCAGGTCGACCTTTCAGTAGCAAAATTAGTGGTGTTTTTCTCACCTCCACAACATTGGCGTATTTTTAAATTACTAACAGTTGCTGCTGCTGTTCGAAAAAAACTTCTAACATCCCTTTCTTCGAAAGGGGCGGAGGCGGCAGCATGTTGTCGACATATATTTCTGTCGGGGCTGTGTGTGTGTGTGTGTGTGTGTGTGTGTGTGTGTGTGTGTGTGTGTGTGTGCGTGCGTGTGGGGGTGGGTCAAGTCACCAGCCTATCAAATGTGTGTTTGAGGGGGAGAAACGGACCGGCACATTCAGCAAGTGAAATGGGGTAAATGTAAGTTTGAACATAATGAAAATAATTCACTTAATAATGGTAGGGTCAGTTCTATCCTTACAACATATGGGAAGACAATCTAAACGACCTATATAACTAAACTCATTATATAATGCATATAAGGTTGTTTAAGAGTTGGTGGGGGCAATTTGAGCATCCTGAAAAGTTGCTAGTGTTATTTCCCTACCGTTCCTATGCAAACCGATTGCTTGCCTGGATCCGATTTTATTAAGTGTACTTCTAAACCGTGAAGCCACTAGCATTTTTCTTTCTACTAATTTTTAAAAAAATCTTTACGTATTTTGCTCATCCCAAACACTTCACACTCTCCCAATGAGCTGATCCTGTGAGAATTAATGAAGCATGAAAAAAAACGAATCATCTGCAAGGAAAAGAAACAGTAAACCTGAGGCATTAAACCCCAAAACCTTGAGAAATTCTGTCCATAAAAGCTATGATGAGAATCAAAAAATAATTGTTCATTAAGAAGTCACTATGGAGGATAAAAATCAAAGACATGTGTTATCCCTTATGAAACAAATTTAAAAACAAGTCATTTCATTATCTTTTATATCCTTAAAGCCTTTCTTTCATTTTGCAAAGATTTTACATAACAGTTGTTGTTGGGCAAAGCCAGTCTGCAGCTCTTTGCGATTTCCTGGTCTATTGTGAGCCCTCCCTTGTCATGTCATGAGTGTCTGTTGTACTCTCCGTGCCCTCCCCAGGTGAGAGTGCATGTCTCAAAAGAGTTTTGATGAAAACAGATCTCTGTTAAGCCACCAGAAAACACTGCTTTGATTATTTTTCAACACTGCTTTTGGTGAACGCGGCTTGAATGAACAGAGGTCCCTAACAATACGTGATGTTGTTTCTCTGGCTCTCCGCGGCGCATGGTTTCACGCGCCTTTCCGTAACCGTTGCCAGTGGCTGCAAGCAACAATGCGTACGTCAGATGAGTGGATGTGACGGGCTGCAGGAGTTGGTCATCTGCTTTTCAAAAAAAGATGATACTGGCAATGGTGCTGATGTGGGGACTCTGTGTTACTTCGTAGGCTGGAGTCAGACATGATTCTCAAAGTAACAACTTCGATGTATTGATGAAAGAAAGAAAGTATTAATCAAAGTGAGGGCAAAGTATGTCAGCAGCTGGGCTTTCAACATAATGAGGCAGAAAACGAAATCATTCCAAAACATGAGGTGCTGGGAAAAACCCAGGGGAGAGAAAAATTAAACAGAAAATCATTAGTATGAACTCGGATGAAGGCACAAAGTAAAATGAAAAAAATATGATGAATAAACTGAGAACAGAAGAGTGGAGTACCAATATTAAGCATGAAAACGAGACTTTCTGGTAAGGATTGGTGGTATAAATGTTCAGGTTGCTGGATAATGGGAGACAGCTGCCTGTGAGGATCTCAGCAAACTTGACCATGCCCCGTCTCGCAAACAGAATAAACAAACAAACAACGAAACAGAACTGAAATTATTTAAAAATGAATCAGGACTTAACTTTTCCCAAGTGCAGCTTCAAAATGTGAAAAGAAAGAAAGAATAATAATACATTTTATTTGTAGAGCGCTTTTACCAATGCTCAAAAACGCTTTACAGTTAAAACAAAAACAGCAGACAAAGTGAACAGAACAAAACAAAGAAAAATAAGTTAAAATTTAGTTTAAAAAGGTGAGTTTTTAACAGTTTTTTTGAATGTGGGAAGGTCTGAACAGGTACGGATGGGTTTAGGGAGTGAGTTGCAAAGGGAGGGGGCAGCAATGGAGAAGGCTCTGTCCCCCCAGGTTCGGTATGTTTTTTGTTGGGGCCGTGCGAGGATGTTTCCATTAGATGAGCGGAGATGACGGGAGGGGGTGTTTGGGACAGAGTTGGTCGGTGAGGTAGGGAGGGGCCAAGTTATTGAGTGCTTTGTAAGTGAGAAGGATGATTTTGAACTGAATCCTGTAGGAAATAGGAAGCCAGTGATGTTTGTGGAGGACGAGGGTAATGTGGTTACTATAGAGCAGACATGTCCAAAGTCCAGCCCGGGGGCCAAATGCGGCCCGTGGTCAAATTTCATCCAGCCCCCAGCCTCTGTCATAAAATCAATAACGTCTGGCCCGCACACAGACTTAATAAATTGGTCAGCAGCACTGCTACCAGCATATGAAGTAGCTTACACACTAAATGCTGCTCCTCATTTACCCACTAAAAGGCAGCAGCATTCTAAGCAACATTACCCCGCGTTACCCTTTATTCCCCGTTTCTAAAATGGCGACAATCAACAAAAAAAAGAAAGTTGACTGTGACGGGCGACGCTTCAAGGATAGGTGAAAATTGGACTACTCTGTATTTCTTCTCTAAAATATGCAACAACTGTGTCTGCGTCATTTGCAAAGAGACAGTCGTTGTTTTTGAAGAGTTCAATGTGAGGTGATATTAACAAACAAGACACGCTGACATGTACGACAAGATTACAGGGAAGATATGTAGCGAGAAATCGAAGCAACTTGAAGCTAGTTTAATTTTACAGCAGCAGTATTTCGCAAGAGCCCAAGAGTCGAAAGAGAACGCCACAAAGGCTAGTTGCGAGATTGTTGAAATAATTAATTTAGGGCTGTCAAACGATTAAAATTTTTAATCGACTTTATCACAGCTTAAAAATGAATTAATCGTAATTAATCACAATTCAAACCATCTATAAAATATGCCATATTTTTCTGTAAATTGTTGGAATGGAAAGATAAGACAAGACGGATATATAAATTCAACATACTGTAGATAAGTACTGTATTTGTTTATTTTAACAATAAATCAACAAGATGGCATTAACATTAACATTCTGTTAAAGCAATCCATGGATAGAAAGACTTGTATTTCTTAAAAGATAAATGTTAGTACAAGTTATAGAAATTTTATTTTAAAACCCCTCTTAATGTTTTCATTTTAATAAAATTTGTAAAATTTTCAATCAAAAAATAAACTACTAGCTCGCCATTGTTGATGTCAATAATTAAACAATGCTCATGGTGCTGAAACCCATAAAATCAGTCGCACCCAAGCGCCAACAGAGGGCGACAAAACACCAAAAAACACAAGTAACAAGTGGACATGACAATGTGCTGTCATTTTAATCTGTTTGAGCGGGGCATGTGTGTTAGTTGCGTCAAATATTTTAACATGATTAATTTAAAAAATTAATTACCGCCCGTTAACGCGATAATTTTGACAGCTCTAAATTAATTTTAAAAAAAAATAATAAAGCAAATGTGACACACAGAATGGCTTGCTAAAATTTGCTTAAATTTATTGTTCTACGTAAAGGCCAAGGTCGGCCCTTCAGATTTTTACAACACCAAATCTGGCCCCCTTTGCAAAAAGTTTGGACACCCCTGCTATAGAGGGTCCGGCTGAGAAGGCGTGCAGCGGAGTTTTGGATATATTGTAGTTAATTGATCAAGTCTGGGGGTGATGAAGGCATGGATTAGAGTTTCAGCAGCAGAGAAAGTGAAGGAGGGGCGAAGACGGGCTATGTTCTTGAGGTGGACGAAGGCAGTTCTGGTGATGTGGTTGACGTGCTGGTCGAATCTTAGTTTATTGTCGAAAATGATACCTAGGTTGCAGGAATGTGTTGAGAGAAGCAGGGTGCAGTTGTTGATGGTGAGGGAAAATTGACAGTCTTTGATGTGAGCTGCAGGGTCGATGATGACTATGTCTGATTTTTTTACTGTTGAGTTGAAGATAGTTTGCTTGCATCCAGGATTTAATTTCACTCAGGCAGTTGTGAAGTGTGGATTCAGTGTTGTGCGAAATTTGTTTTGTGGAGATGTAGGTTTGGATGTCGTCAGCGTACCAGTGAAATTGAAGTCCATATTTACGGATGATCTGACCAAGGGGGAGGATGTAGAGAATGAAGAGGAGGGGAACAAGAACTGAACCTTGGGGGACACCTTGTGGTAGTGGAACAGGAGGAGATGTGCAGCGATTGATAGTGATGAATTGTTTTCGGTCATTGAGGTAGGAGCGTAACCAGGAAAGTGCAGTGCCAGTGATGTGAACAGATTCTAATCGGAAGAGCAGGATGGCATGGTTGATTGTATCGAAAGCAGCAGTGAGGTCTAGTAGAATAAGGATTGTCAGTTGTCCGGAGTCCGAGGAGAGAATATCGTTGATTATTTTGAGAAGGGCTGTTTCAGTGCTGTGCTGTGAGCGGAAGCCAAATTGAAAAAGTTCAAACAGGTTATTGTTGGTGAGGTGGGTTCTGAGTTGTGAGGCATCGGCCCTTTCCAGGATTTTAGACAGAAAAGGGAGATTGGAGATGGGGCGGTAATTGCTCAGTATATCAGGGTCAAGACCAGATTTCTTTAAGATGGGAGTGATGGCAGCCAGTTTGAGAGTTTGGGGGACAGAGCCAGAGCAGAGGGAGGTGTTGATGATGTCGGTAATAAGTGAGGAGATTACGGGGAGACAGTCTTTTATTAGAACAGAGGGAATGGGATCTAGGGTGCAGGTGGCAGTTTTCATTCCAGACATTATGGTAAGTAAGTAAGTAAGTAAGTTGAGTGGCTGATATTGGAGAAAGTTGAGCGAATTTCTTGATCAGAGTGAGCATAGAGGCAGATGGTAGGAAGGACGCAGGGGTAAGTGAAACATTGGGATGGATCTTGGAGGTTTTCAGGTTATTGTAGGTGTTGTTTATTTTTGGGGGGAAAATGAAAGAAATAATTGACACTTTGACAGGTGTTGTGATCATTACTTACATTATTTTAAATTTCACATGAAAACAACAACATTACTCAAAATTTGGTTTCACGTTTTGCCTCGTTTCCCAACTCTTCAGGTTTTCCTCCCCACCTGCTCTTGTCATCCCTGTAACTTGTTACCTTGTCACACCCCTCCAGCCATATGTGTCGTGTCCAGGCGTCTTTTCTTTTTGTATTTTCTGCCGTTTTCTTTCAGTCTCAGCTCGTTGTCCTGTCGCATTCCTTGAGTGCTGTCGTGTTTTCTGATGCTGTTAGTTTTTGTATCATTACCTGGTGGCACTAACACAAATGCAGCCAAAATGATGCTGATCAAAAGATGACCTCAAAGTTTCCGTCTTGCCGTTTATCTAGGAAAAGCTGGAGTCAAGCTAGTCCAGCGGGGATGAAGCAGTAAATCCAAAAGGAATGAAGCACTAAGCTGACTTGACTGTTCTCAGCCCATCTCCCGCCATTAGACTTTATCTCCTAGGATGTATTTCTTGGCAGTTAATCTGTTCTACAGCTTTCGATTGTCTTGTAAAGATGCCAGGAGAGTGACAAATGAACAAGGATGGTGCACAGCTACATCTGAAATGATTAACGCTAGGGGTTTTTAAATACTTGAAGGAACCAATGTTATTATCACCTCTGAGGGTGAGGCTTTGAGGATGTGTTTACAAATTCCTTCACTGATGCTTCTTTCAGCAGGTCTTTAAGTGAACGGTACATACCTGAGTGGCCCCCTTCCCTACTTCAAAGCCTTTCAGCATTTTTTTCCTCCTTCTGTGGCTTCCTATCGTCCTGTTGCCTAATGCAGCGAGAGAGAGAGAAAACGCAGAGAAGCTACATAAACATTAACACATTGAGCTCCTTTGAGGATATAGGTCAACATTTGGCCTAATTCATCTTTTAAAAGGGCCAAATATCACAGAACCTGCTACCTAAAAGCAATTAAGTGAATTAGGCTGGGCTCAAACATAAAGATTTGGAACAGACGATTGAAAGATTACCAAAGGCCGTCACCTCACATTGAAAGACTCCCTATGGCAGGGGTGGGCAAACTGGTCCTCAAGGGTTGCAGTGGGTGCTGGTCTTTGTTCCTATTGATCCAGCACAGACAGCTTAACCAACGAGGTTTCAGCAGAAACAAGAAGCGCCTGACTGCAATCAACTGATTGCACTTATAAAACACCAGATTGGTGAAAAGGTGTTCTCTTAATTGGTTTGAAAAAAACAACAACAAAAAACGCACCCACTGCGGCTCTTTGTGGAATAGTTTGCTCACCCCTGCCATATAGTCTTAAGTCTTGTTTTAGTGTCAAACTAAAGATTTCATGAAGACTGCAAATCATGCAGCTTCAGTTATTACAAACTACAAAAAGATTCTTTCAGCATTTATCTATATCCACCTGTACTTCCTGAAAAGTCCCTCTAACAAAATTTTTACCAGGGAACATACGATTGATACAATACCTGTCAGAGTTGACTGTGCCTGTGTCTGTCCGTTTTCTCGAGCGGCGGGCATAGTCAACAGGCCATATGCGTTCGCTCCACCCCAAAATGGTGATGGTAAATGTAAATGGCAGTGATATCGTTCAGTGGTAGAATAGTCATGTCCCAACCCAACGTTTGTGGATTTGGTCCCCTGCCCTGTGGCCTATACTACGAACTGAGTTCAACCTCCCCAGAAGTAATCCAGTTCACCAGCAGGGTAACCGGAGTTGACAAAACCTGGTTGTCTAGTTTGTGGTCAGTCGGTGCTACGACGCTGATTATGAGGTTGATTAGTCGAACCTGTGTCAACCCAGTCAGAGTTACTGCGCGTTCACATAAAAGGGGGCGGAGACCAGAGTCAAACACTACTTGTGACGATGGCACGGGCACCTTACTTCACGGAGGAGGAATGCGCGATGATCATACGGAGTTATGAGGAATTAAAATCCACCCTCACCACGAAATCGAACACCGTTTCAGCGAGTAGAACGCAACGGGTCTGTTGACAGCGAATTTACAGATCGTGTGATTTGTGAATGCGTCAATATGCCAGTTTACTTATGTCCATGCAAAGAAATAAAGCCTGCTGTCAGGACAATAAAATAAGATTTGGTACGTTAACAGTAAGAAATAATTTATCGCACATCATCACATGAAGCAGGATAATTGTATGTTTAGTCCCATTGACTGTATGAATACGTATGTCCTTTTTTTTACCCCCTTAGTTTGGGCCTAAAAAATCAAGCCCGACCCGAGCCCGATCAATTAACTTTATTTGCAGGCCCGAGCCCGACCCGACCCCCCCCCCCCCCATAATTTTATGTTATCTTTGTGAGGACTCAGGAGAAGAAGGAAATGGGGGGATGCCATGCGTTGTTGCGTGAATTAAAGCCCGTCTTTTGTAACGAAGTTTCACAGTTAAACAAGACCGTAAGATGAGTATTCAATAAACATTTATATCTTCTATATTTGTGCATCTGTCCTATCAGTGGATTTGACATTTAATTTAATCTCTTCGAGTTGGCAGAAAAAAACGCAAGTTTTCTCAATGTTTAAATAGTCTACATATTTCTATGGTTATTATTAACTCATTTACACAACGAAATAACGCTGGAAAAGTTCGTTAAATATATTTCTTGTATATGAGAGCAAAGCTCCGCATTCGTTTACATTCAGCAATTTCAACGATCAATTTGAAGCGTTTCCATACCCCACTTCGAATCGCACGGCATACAGTATTCTTACGCAGATATTCAGCATCACCATTGGAATGCACATATTGTCCCTGGCGAAAGAGCGCACGGAGAGGCACACAATCTGCCCATTTGTGAGGGCCTGACTTCGGCGGGTTACATTATAGTGACGTCCGCCTCGATCAGTTGGCACAGGTAAAGAATTCCCTCAGCTGAAAATCTATATCTTTCATGGAGAACATCTTCCGGGTACGCCAGCGGATTCTGGCGGTCTCCAAAAACCCGTGCACTCCGAAGAGAGCCCCTCACAATCTGCGCGCCAATGTCGTATGGGTCGTCCAGGTACGCTGTCATTGTCAGGAGGACACGTCCGCGGAGGAGTGCTGTTTAATTATAGCGTGGTTAATTAGAATTCTGGGGTTAAGCAAGATCTAACTCTGAGATGACCAGGTTTGGCGTGTGGCGTGTGTTGCCATGGCAACACTTCTTAGTTCCAACATATCCACCTTTCGTAGTCTCGCTTAGCTGCGAACTTAGGTCGCACATGATGAAGTTACTCTCGAAGTTACCCTGCTAAGCCAGAAAACTGGCTTCGTAGTATAGGCCACAGGTGATAGTGAGAAGGATTCTGATCACTACATTGCTCCTAATATGCTCCATCAGTAACTTGCAAAGTAACAAGGGCAACTTGCAACACTTTCCATTCAGTTAAGCACAAGTCAACAAGTCAATATTTATCTCTTTAAAACAGTATCAGATTCTTAGGATAAAGATGAACAGGGATGGGCAATCAATCTTATCAAGTCAATGACAAACAACAAAAACATAAACAGAAATTTTTAACCTAACCTATCCAAATAAAACTATTAGCACTCTAAACATGACTGAATGACATACTCTAAAAAAATCTCCTAAAAAATTTGGGCTTTTTAAACAACAAGGCATCGGTGTAAATCACACAATACAACAACAACAAGAACAACAAAATGGGGGGAACCTGTGCTGATAATGAAAACAAATCTGGAAGATGTAACAACTACAGTGGGGCAAATAAGTATTTAGTCAACCACTAATTGTGCAAGTTCTCCAACTTGAAAATATTAGAGAGGCCTGTAATTGTCAACATGGGTAAACCTCAACCATGAGAGACAGAATGCGGGGGAAAAAACAGAAAGTCACATTGTTTGATTTTTAAAGAATTTATTTGCAAATCATGGTGGAAAATAAGTATTTGGTTAAAAACCAAAAGTTTATCTCAATACTTTGTCATGTACCTTTTATTGGCAGTAACGGAGGCCAAACGTTTTCTGTAACTCTTCACAAGCTTTTCACACACTGTTGCTGGTATTTTGGCCCATTCCTCCATGCTAAGCTCCTCTAGAGCAGTGATGTTTTGGGGCTGTCGTTGGGCAACACGGACTCTCAACTCCCTCCACAGATTTTCAATGGGGTTGAGATCTGGAGACTGGCTAGGCCACTCCAGGACCTTGAAATGCTTCTTACGAAGCCACTCCTCTGTTGCCCTGGCTGTGTGTTTGGGATCATTGTCATGCTAAAAGACCCAGCCACGTCTCATCTTCAATGCCCTTGCTGATGGAAGGAGATTTTCACTCAAAATCTCTCGATACATGGCCTGTTCATTCTTTCCTTTACACAGATCAGTCGTCTTGGTCCCTTTGCAGAACAACAGCCCCAAAGCTTGATGTTTCCACCCCCATGCTTCACAGTGGGTATGGTGTTCTTCGGATGCAATTCAGTATTCTTTCTCCTCCAAACGCGAGAACCTGTGTTTCTACCAAAAAGCTCTATTTTGGTTTCATCTGACCATAACACATTCTCCCAGTCCTCTTCTGGATCATCCAAATGCTCTCTAGCGAACCGTGTACTTTCTTCAGCAGGGGGACACGTCTGGCAGTGCAGGATTTGAGTCCCTGGCGGCGCATTGTGTTACTGATAGTAGCCTTTGTTACCGTGGTCCCAGCTCTCTGTGTGGTTCTGGGATTTTTGCTCACCGTTCTTGTTATCATTTTGACGCCACGGGCTGAGATCTTGCATGGAGCCCCAGATCGAGGGAGATTATCATCGGTCTTGTATGTCTTCCATTTTCTAATAATTGCTCCCACAGTTGATTTCTTTACTCCAAGCGTTTTACCTATTGCAGATTCAGTCTTCCCAGCCTGGTGCAGGTCTACAATTTTGTGTCTGGTGTCATTCGACAGCTCTTTGGTCTTGGCCATAGTGGAGTTTGGAGTGTGACTGACTGAGATTGTGGACAGGTGTCTTTTATACCGATAATGAGTTAAAACAGGTGCCATTAATACAGGGAACGAGTGGAGCCTCGTTAGACTTTGTTAGAAGAAGTTAGACCTCTTTGACAGCCAGAAATCTTCCTTCTTTGTAGTTGACCAAATACTTATTTTCCGCTCTAATTTGGAAATAAATTCTTTAAAAATCAAGCAATGTGATTTTCTGTTTTTTCCCATTTTCTGTCTCTCGTGGTTGAGGTTTACCCATGTTGACAAGTACAGGCCTCTCTAATCTTATCAAGTAGGAGAACTAAATACTTGACTAAATACTTATTTAAAACTAAATACTTATTTGCCCCACTGTGTGCTTTTCAAATGTTTGAAATCTGATGAGAAGAACTCGAGAAATGAAAAGTCTAATTTAGATGTCTTTATGTAACTCCACCCCACTCAAGGGCTGAAATGATGCTCAAATGACATTTTCTTGGAGTGATCTCAAATTTTCAAAAATAGAGTGAGGTAAAACAAGCAGTTTTAGGAAAAGTCATGAAAGCACAACACTGTAAGTTGAACAGGCACAGAGATTTGAATTTTTTTCTGGGTGTTGGTTGACTTGACCCAGCCCCACTGCCTTATTTAGTGATTTATCGAAGCGTCACAAAAGTCATCGGCCATTTAAAAAGATTTATTAAGATATTAAATACTGCTTTCCCACTTAAATTTTTCTTTTTAAAGAGTTGATTGTTGTACAATAAGGCTGAAAAGCAATAATAGACTCTTAGAAAAGCAGCACACAGTCACAAATCATGCAAGTAGATCTATCATAACTCATGCGCTTACAGGTGATTATTAACGCATGCTGAGAGCGCTACACAACAGATTTTCGTCAAGCTGGGTCAAACTGACACCGGATGCCTCTTCTGCTTTGAGCGAAACATGCAACCGGATCATAGATATAACAATATAATGACATTCAATATGAGTTGTGGGAAATATTAGACTTGAGACGAGATGTTTAAATCAAAGTCAATTTGAGATTTCCACGAGCTTTAGCCAATCAAGTCACAATTCTAAATAGTGGCACCTCAAGTCATACTGGATTGAAGTCTTGCAACTGGAGCCCTCCACTTCTGCGGGGTATGTTAGCCATACAGGCTCATACACAAGTAGCCCACCAAGGAAGAAGTCTGTGAACCCGATACCAGCCAAAAAGACAATATGGTGACTGACACACTTAATGTTTCATTGGGTGTAACAGGAGAGCTGTACCATTTGCGTGTACCTAAGTGTTCTTGCGTGTGTTCGCAACCAAACTATGTGTGCTCGCCTTTTCTCATCGTGGTGGAGATTTTCCATGCTTCATCCAACTGCTTTCCCCCTTGGGGAAAAAACTGAAAATGGACCCCTTTTCTAATCACTGGTCTCATGTTTTATTTGATTTATTCTATCATCCAATTCTCCCTAAGTTCTTCCATCCTGCGGTGCTTTCTCTGTTTGCTTGTTGACTTAAGGAAAGTAACCTGATTTACTTGGCATCTTCATAGGGTTAACGCTTAGACAAAAGAAATCATTGTATGCTTCTCTAATTGTTGTGCGCTGGTGCTTTTTCTCCTTCCTTGGGATTTTATTTTTAAATCTGTCTTTAAAAAAGCAAGACAGTATTTAATCAAAGCAAATTCAATTCAAAGAACAAGCCTCTTTGAGGAAAAGCGGAACTAAAGAGCTCCTAATGTTCACCTTTTTCTCCAATAGAATCAACGAAAACAATGAGCACAAAAAAAAAGCAAGTGCAAGACTGACTTCAGAGGTCAAACGCATGCCATTTTAGAAAAATTAAGGCAAGAAATCATTTTAGCAGACTATCAACCAGAATATAACCGTTATTCAATATATGACAATGCAATTGTGTCATGCTTAACTGTTACACAACTGAAAAACCAACAACAAAAAGCTCCTTTTAATGTTCAAACTGAAAAACAATGAGTTCATCTCAATCCATGATGCAATTTGATGAACCGATTGGCCAAGAGCATAGTTTTCATACACAGTGATGAAGAATGAACCACAAATAAACAGTAAGGGAAGAAGGCCTTATAAATACTTTCCATGTAAAATTCTGTATAAAGTTGTTTTACCAACATTTATCAAAGTAGAGTTTATGTTTTAACTTTCACCACCAGCCGTTTTTCAGAGCAACCAACTCTGAATTAGCAGCCATTTTAGAGCATTTTTGACATTTTTTTTTTTTTTTTAACACAAATCAACCAAATGAAAGAACAGACTCCTCCCTTACACTAGAAAAAAAAAACCTTTTTTTTTGTAATTAGCATTAGAAAATGTTTGATCAAAATGCCGCAGTTTCTTTCTCACACATTTCATGTGGTCCACAAACCGGGGAAAACTCATAAATAAAGGAAGCAGAGGCTAGAGACTCTGAAGCAGACTCTCCTATCTCTGGGGTTGAAATCACTGAGGTGGTTAAAAAAGTACTTACGGCATGACCCCGAGGGTGAATGAGATCTAAAGGCTCTGGATGTTGTGGGGTTGTCTTGATTGACATGCCTCTACAAAATTGCATGAAAATCTGAGACAGTGCATCTGGATTGGCAGACCGTGGTAGTGGTCACTCTTTGTAAGATTCATTATATATTATGTATTATATATTATTTATAGGATGATCACACTTATCAGCATTCCTGGTAAGGTCTCGCCCAAGCAGTCTACATCTATTTCATGGACTTGGAGAAGGCATTCGACAGTGTCCCTTGGGGAGTCCTGTTGGTGTTGCTCGGGGAGTAAAGGGTACCTGGGTGGTTTTGTCCCTGTACAACCAGTTTGGTCCACATTACTGACAGTAAGTCGGATTTGTTTCCAGTGAGGGTTGGACTCCGCCATGGCTGCCCTTTGTCACAAATTCTGTTGATACCTATTATGGAGAGAGCCATTTCGACAGAAAAGACAACACTGGGAGCTGCACACACTTTTTGACTTCTGAAATGAAAGTGTTAGCACCTATAGACCCCACTCACATGACGTCACAACCACGCCTCCGCGCCATATTGTCCGTCAGCTCGTCGTGTTTACGCATTACCGCTACGTAAATTCCTCCAATTATGGCGTGTTTTTCTGCTCGTTAACATTAATAATCAAAATGGTGAAGGCGGGTGTGGCGGTTGGTTGCAGTAACAGAGAAGATAGATGGAGAGACTTAAAGTTCTACCGTATTCCGAGAGACCCGGAGAGGAGAGCGAGATGGACTGCTGCAATTCGACGAGAAAACTGGGCACCAAACGATCACCACAGACTATGTAGTAGTCATTTTATACCTGGTAAGATGCATTTAATACATATTTAGAGGGTTTGGGGCTGACAACCACGATTAAGATCTTTACGAGGCTAATCGCCGACAACATACAGTTTCAAATTCAAGATGTTTATTTCTTCCGCCATCATTATTTTTTGAATAATATTTAGCTGGTACCAAGTGAAAGAAGCTGGCCTCGTCTACGGATCATCAGTTAAACAGGGATGTCCAAACTTTTTTCAAAGGGGGCCAGATTTGGTGTGGTAAAAATGTGGGGGGCTACCTTGGCTGATTTAAGTAGAACAATATATTGAAACTATTTATAGCAAGCCCTTCTGTGTGTCACATTTGCTTTATTATTATTTTTTTAAATTCATAATTTCAACAATCTCGCCTTTGTGGCGTTCTCTTTCAACACTCGGGCTCTTGCGAAATACTGCTGCTGTGAAATTAAACTAGCTTCAAGTTGCTATAATTTCTTGCGTATTTTCCTTGTAATGTTATCGTACATGTCAGCGTGTCTTTGAAAACAGCGACTGTCTCTTTGCAAATGAGGCAGACACAGTTGTTGCGTATTGTATTGAAGAAATAGTCCAATATCCACCTATCCTTGAAGCGTCGCCCATCGCAGTCAACTTTTTTTTTTATTGATTGTCGGCATTTTAGAAAATTGAAAGTAAAGGGTCACATGGGGTAATGTTGCTTAGAGTGCTGCTCTTAATGTTTTTCAAAGTTTCGTGAGAATAGGCTGAGTTTCTGTGGACAAGATAGTTGTAGATATCAGGGTAGCAAATGTCAGGCAGAGACGGCGAAGACAGCGGGTCGAAAAATATCGATTTAGGCCTCAAATATGGATCTGGCGAATGGATAAACTGAAGCTTTTCCACATAACGCCTTTTATGTAACGCATCCAATGAGTTTACAGCGTCTGAAAGCACCGGTGCTTTCATGAATTGCACTATAAATTGCACGACAAATTGAAACCATTGAGAATACGGATAAACAATGATGGTCAATATGGTGGCCGGATACAGCGACACGTCATTGTGTGACGCTGGTGAGTGGGGTCTATACCAGAGGTCGGGAACCTTTCTGACCAAGTTCTGCTCTTGCACCCCTCTTTAAAATAAACTGCTGTATTTTAAGCCAAAAGAACTGTTGTGTTTCATAGAACAGTATGCCTATATGCTGCCATAGCAGTTTCATGGCACATTAAGCCCCCAAACTATTTTTAATTTGTCCGTTTTACCCTGGAGACCCCCGTCTACAGACACCGACACAGACGTATATCCATTATTCGAAATGTCAATCATTTTTAGCTTAGAAACATTAATTGATGTTTATATTTTGTTTTAAAAAAAACAATAAAATTATTTACTTGCATATTTTAAACTTTTAAACAAATTACGTCACAATAAAAAAAAAATGTTTGTAAATAGGTAATTGATTTCTCCCTCATAACTATCGCTTAATTGCATTTTTTTTTTGTTACTGTCACATTTTCCCCGATATTTTAGATGATAAATAATCGATCCAAACAAAGAAACATTAAAAAAAAAAAAAAACGTTTAAAAGGGTACCGTAATTATTTGAAAAAGAAAATCTCAACCACTCCTTGATGATGAATTTCTGGATTGCAATCCTTGTCATATTACATATTAGCCCCAAATCAGAGAACTCGGACATCAACCGGGAAGACTGTTATGAGTTGCATAGAAATGTACTGTGTGGTGGTGACTTAAAACATTTTTTTTTAACTTTGACTTTGCAAAAACCCGATGTTTAAACAATGTGTGTGTGATTCCGACACCAGGTACCCTGAAAGATTGAAGGGAGTACATTTTTTTTGGTACCTTTTCCAAATCCTAAAAGAAAGCTGGCCAAGTGCAAGCGATTGACAAGGCTTATGTTTGCTCAAAGGTAAATTATTAGGGCTGTCAAACGATTAAAATTTTTAATCGAGTTAATTACAGCTTAAAATTAATTAATCGTAATAAATCGCAATTAATCGCAATTCAAACCATCTATAAAATATGCCATATTTTTCTGTGAATTATATATATATATTCTGTAAAATAAATTTTTGGAATGGAAAGATAAGACACAAGATGGATATATATACATTCACCATACGGTACATAAGGACTGTAGTGGGCATTTCACTCTACTGTCATTTAAATCTGTCTATTCTGTCCTCACTCCGAAGCGTCTACTTTTTCCAAAGCTAGACAGCTAGTGAACGACGCCTTAATAATCAGACTTCTTCCTTTTTCATCTGATTTATTAATAAAATGGCCTCAAATCATTGTCCTCTTTAGACTGTCCTAAAACTACAAAAAAAAAAAGTACACAAGCATTACATTAGCAACAACGTTAGCTTAGCACGCTATACAGGTAAACATAAACAAAAAGCGTCTCATACAAAAAATATAACATTTCGCTAATTAACATAATATGTACATTCTTTACAACAACCATACTTACGGACAAATCTTGTCCAAGGATCATATAAGCACAACAGAGACTTTGTGCAGCCATACTGAACAGGCAAGAAAAGAAAAAACCATGTTGCAAAGCGACCACAAGAGTTCGCTGTTAGACAGCAGAAAAAGCCTTGCTGTAAAACTTACCAAAAGGCAGAATACTGTCTGAGCGGGACATGTGCGTTAATTGCGTCAAATATTTTAACGTGATTAATTTAAAAAATTAATTACCGCGCGTTAACGCGTTAATTTTGACAGCCCTATAAATTATATATATATATATATATATATAATAGTATATTATTTGATAGCATGTATTGGAAACTGACTTAACTAATTGCTAATATTTGACTGCCTACTTGTTTACTAGCTTGTCACTACATAAATAGAATGATATATAACTTATCTATCAAAACACCAGCACTAAACTACAGAGTAGCTAGCTAGTATGTACATGAATATATAAGCTGTCAAGATCCTGCCATTGATTGATTGGTTTAAATGATTTTGCTGTAAACTAATTTCTTGGGACAAGGGACAGATATAATATTGGTCTTATGTCTGCTTTTCATTCTAGATTGTAAAGATTGTTTATCTTGACTATATTTTCTAACATAAGGTTACTAAATAGCTAACATTATAGCTCGTGTTTTATGCAACTCGTACTTCACTAGTTGCTGTAATATTTTGCCTCGATTATAATCTGTATGGTTTAATACCATGGACATACCGCTTCGCTGCATCGTGCAACCCACTCTGTCTGTTTCAAGATGAAATATTTTGATTTTGAAAAATACAGGTCTATTGCCTGTAGTGGTAGTGCAAATTCAGAAATTTGAACTCCGCCATCTTCCATAAATCGTTCGTTCACTCAGTCACTGTCACTGAGAGAATTTGACAGGGCCCTGGGTTTTCCAAGTTTTCCAAGGTGGCATGGCTTAGCGATAGGTCCATTAGTTCAGTCATTAAATGCATAACTGTTCTGTTAATAATTGAGTTTAACATAAGTAAGCCTGACTTAGTATGCTGACCTCTGATCTAGATAGAGTTAAGGCATTGAGGGGTTCTGGTTTGGTGGCCTCAGTATTGCAAAGACCTTAATCTTATTTTTGGAGGTGCTTGTTTTAATCCTTAGATTTACTGTACCTCTTGGCTGAGAACCATTCAAGTGTGAGTTCAAATCTCACTGGGGCGATTCACAGCAGGGTTGGAAGTGATTGGGCTGAGAATTAGCACCTCCTAATGTTAGACCACGATCCTCAATTGGAAAATGGTTGAATGCCATTTCCGGATCAAGGAAAGTGTGTGGAAGTGTGGGGCAATACCTATCGCAATACAACAAATCCTGCGAACGAGCAGTTCGCATCATTCATAAGACTGGATTTCTGGATCACACCAATGAACTATTTCTTTAATCTAAATTGTTTAAATTTCAAGGCCTAGTCGATTGCAACACTTCCATAATTCTGTATAAAGCTTTTAATAATACATTACCGGCAAATTTACAAACACATTTCGCCATTCGTGAAAGAGCTCACAATTTAAGAGCTTACGGCGAATTTGTACTTCCTAGATTTAGAACTACACGTAAGAGCTTTTGCGTCTGTACGCGGGGTTAAATTATGGAACAATCTGAGTTTATCACTTAGAGAGTGTAAAAATAGTCACATATTTAAGGTGCACTATAACCAATTCATTTGGTCAAAATATATTCATACATGTTTGTGGAAGTCTTCTTACCATATTGGTATGGATACACGCAATATAAGTGTGTGTGTACTGTATATGTATATAATTACACACACACTGATACTGTATATATAAAAATATAATATATACAGTGTATACATATTTTTGTTTTGTTGTTCTTTGTTTTCTCTATTGCTGACTGAGGGAATCGGCATTGAGGGTTCTGCCCTCCCGTTACATGTGTCGGGGAATAATGTATACTATGTAACTAAAAAAAAAAAAAAAAAAAAACAGGTTGCAGGAAAATAGTTTATTTATTTTGATGATAATTGAGAACTCGGGGTCGGATTTAATAAGTTTTCTTCGTCCCACTCCCTTTCAGGCATTTGTTTTGTTTTGTTTTGTTTCTTTTTTTCTCTGTGTTTCTTGAAAGCAAAGAACTGAATTCGTGAAGATGAATGTAACTGCCTGAAATGAAATTAAATGAATTAAAAAAAAAAAAAAAGGATGAGGTCCTTCTCCAGGTGGAGGAGTTTAAGAATCTCGGGGTCTTGTTCACAATTATAGAAAGAATAGAGCAGGAGATTGACAGGCGGATTGGTCCAACGTCTGCGGACTCTGTATCAATTCATCGTGGTATAGAAGGAGCTGAGTTGAAAAGCAAAGCTCTCTATTTAGCGATGAATCTAAGTTTCTATCATCAGACATGGTGACCAGCTGTGAGTCGTGACCAAAAAAACAAGATCCTGGATAGAAGCAACCAAAATGAGTTTTCTCCTGCAAGGTGTACAGCTCATCCATAGGGACAGGGTGTGACGCTCGCGCTTCCAGGAGGGGCTTGCAATACAGCTGTAACTCTACATTTAGAGGAGCCAGATGAAGTGGCACGGACATATGTTTTGGATGCCCCCTAGATGCCTCGCTGGAGAAGCGTTCCGGGCACGTCACACAGGGAGGATGCCCTGGAGTCAACCTTAATTCTTTCGTAAACATCCCCCAGATAGCAAAATATAACTGGAGCGGACATGGGCCAGATGTACAACAAATTTCGGCCCAATTTCATGAAATGGATCAGCAACAGTGTCTTTTTGAACAATTTGCCAAACTCAGTTTGGATTCACTTGCCAGCACTGGGCCAGATGTAATGCAGATTCATAGATAGCAAAATATAACTGGAATGGACACGGGCGAGATGTAATGCAAATTTTGGCCCAATTTCGTAAAACAGATCTGCCCCAAACTCAGTATGGATTCACTTGCCGGATCAGAGAGCAGTTTTGGGCCAGAATTGTTCCAAAGTAGCAGACACAACATTAATGCATGGCCCGGGTATGGCACACCTCTCAACCAGTCTGGGCTAGCACTGGGCCAGATGTAGTCGAGATTCCAAGATAGCAAAAAATAACTGGATTGGACATGGGCAAGATGTAATGTAATTTTTGCCCCAGTTTCGTACAACAGATCCACAACAAACTCCGTTTGGATTCACTTGCCAGATCAGCAAACAGTTTGGGCCAGAACTGGCCCAAAATAGCAGAAACCACAATGTATGGCCAGGATAAAAAAAAAAAATATTTGGAACAAGCAATTCCATATTAAAGATGACCCATTTTTAGACTAAACAACATTTTTTAATGCTCTGGGGTATCGGGGAACTAAGGCGCACAGATGGGAGGCAAACTGGCAGTGGTAACAAGAGTTTATTGACGGTTACAGGTTGTGGCAGATAGTGTCCGAATAAATCTTCAAATTTCGGTGCAGTTTCATATAACAGCTCTACCCGAGTGTCTTTTTGAACGATGAGCCAAACTCAGTATGGATTAGCAAACAGTTTGGACCAGAACTGGTCCAAAGTGGCAGAAACCTCCTTAATGTATGGCCCGAATATGGCAAACATGTTACCCATTCTGGGCTAGCGCTGGGCCAGATTTTTATCAAAACCATTTTCAGTATTAAATTTGGGGTCTATTTTGTATAACGTATCGTACTGTAATGTGTTTATATTGGTCCACCACTCAGTATTTACATCTGCAATCAACATGCACGTGTGCCAAGTGAACGCAGCACTTGCAAACACAAGCACACGCCGATAAATCACAGCTGGGAAAATTACCGAGCTCATTTTTATTTTCCGTGCGATTAATTGACTTATTGCATATCGCGATCTGTAATTGAATAATTACCTTATTTAAATTAGACCTATACTTGCCTGTGACTTCAGTTTTGTACTGTGTCATTAACACAGACCCGTGCCGCCCATAAGGTAAGCTAGGCAAATGCCTCAGGAAGCAGCATTGTCTAAAAGGGCGTCGAGAAAAATATTCAAATAATATTTGATGATAGCAGTATTTTAAAAAACTATACAAAACAAAGGAACAACAAAACCGTTCGTAATAAGTCTTTAAATAATAATGAAATCATTTTTCTAGTGTGCCTTCTGCCCTTTTCACATTTTCCTGTGATGCGATAATTTCACCACGGACCCTAGTCTCATCACCCAGCAGACCAGCGAGCTACCTCAAGGTGCTATTTTTAGCCTCCACAATTGAGCGACGTTACGGTGACAAGTCAACTTTATGAAAAGAAGAAGAAAAAGAAAGAAGAGAGCATAAACGTGAAGAAAAACAGAGGTTTGTTGTGAGGATTTTTTTCAACAGTATAAGCACGCATACTTAGTGCAACTGCAAGCTAGCGGTTATTTACATAGAGTTTATATGACTTACTGCTAAAGCAAAATTATACTGTATCATTAGCCAGGTTGTTGTTTTAGAAATATTTCAGTATTCCGCCAGCTGTGAATTAGTTTCAGTTAAATTTACTCCCCCTCCCATTTTAGAGAAGTTTGGACAAAGTGTATGGGGGACTAAAATTGTCTTGCTCATATTTTCATGTGATGTGAACCACTTTTACCTAGTGTTAAATTGTGCTTTTCAAATAAATTTGACTTGCCTAAAAGTGCCAAGTTTAATTAAATAAATTCACCATTAAATATGCAATTACCGGTAATAATTTAAAAGTTCTGTGGTATGGGGGACTAAAAGTGCCACGGATTTAAATGCAAACATTTGTTATTAAATTTGTCTTTAATTCGTTAAAATGGCGATCACGTTCATGTAAAAAATATTCATTTTATTTTATTTTTTTTGCTATCTTATATTATTTGATTCATTATTATTGGATAGTCCTGTGCTTTAAGAATTTATTTTCTTTTAACTACGCCCATCAAAGATAGTGGCCGGATCCAATAGACAGGTACAGTAGGCTGCAAGAATTTAGGCGCTATTATGGTTATGTCATGCTGGTTTCACCATCAACAGCTATTTGAGTAATATATTGTAACATTCCACTTTCTTTTCTTTGTAGATGCTCTTCTGAAATATTTTCCTTCTACCTCCGTACATCCTGGGCCATCTTTTACAGCGATCTTATCCACATCAGCACCAAGTCCAAGTCCACCAAGTCCAGGAAAGAAGTGCACCTTCCAAAACAACTGTCATATGAAAGTGCAATAGATGCTTTTGCATCAGTGAAGACCAGTGTTGTTAATCTTACTGAAAAAAAGTAATTAATTATAGTTACAAATTACTTCTCCCAAAAAGTAATTGCGTTAGTAACTCAATTACCTGAATGTAAGAGTAATTAGTTACAATTACTTTTTTTTTTTCCCTCAAAAAAAAAAAAAAACATTGGCCACACGATGTTAAGTTTTTTTGTGAAGGTTTTTGGTACAATTGGCCCGAGCCCAATTCTTTACCTTAATTTACCCTTTACCCTGAATCAACTGTTAAAAGTTGTTAAAATTGCTCCCATTATTGCATTAGTTCCCTTCTCTCTACTTTCGACATATGAAAGTTTTAAAACTGTTTCATCATTTAAAGATAGATTCAAGTCAAGATTTTGCCGATTTAGAAGTATTTTAGATTAAAAGTTACTTAGGTTCGCTAGGAAGGTTCTCTACAACAGAGCCGTCCTAAAAAGTCTACTGCTTTAAGATGGCGGCTGTCTACTAACTCATTTAGTGCCATGTCTGTCATTTTGCATCTAGTTATATCTATGTACAGTACATGTGATATCTACCATGTCGACCATATCTACCATAACATGCGGGCGTAGTTGGTAGGCTATCGGCTACAACATGTATTATTGGAGCTACCTAGCATCGCGTTTGCTCGCCGTCACAACTTTCTTGCCTCCTCCCTACTCCTGCTCTGCTCTGTCGTCTCGGTGAGTCCGTCTTCCTCAGACTTTTCGACCAATAAAGTAACGCATAGTAACGCATGCCTTTCCGTCCTCAGTAACGGTAACGGCGTTGCCAAGATGAGAAAAGTAATTAATTAGATTACCCACTACTGAAAAAAATAACGGCGTTAGTAACGCCGTTACATTGTAACGCCGTTATTAACAACACTGGTGAAGACAAGGTGAGTAAGGTTATAGGTCAAGGTGGAGAAAAAAAAGTTGCGTTTTAAATTGTTCTGTGCGTCTTTATATAGCTTTGTGTGGGTAGGTGTTGATCATATTGTAATAACAATTGTAATTTATTTTATTCATTTATTTTTGAAGTGTTTTTTATTGCTGATTTTGAATAGTTATTGGAGCATTTTTCTTTTAATTTCTGCACTTGTTCGTTGTTGTCTTTTTTTATATAATAAATTACAAAGAGGTAATGTGCTTTTTCAATGTGAGTGTTAAATATATGTGGTTAAAATAGGGGTGGGGGCGTGGGCACGAACAAGTCAGGAACGGCCCTGCATTAACATATTGCCATTGCAATAAATCATTCCATGTGGCTCCCGTAGTCCTTTTCCACTGCGCATTTGGTTCCCCTTGAACTCAAAATGTACATCACGTATTCAGCAAAACAGGGGTCTTGAGAACCATTGACCCTACAAGAGGCTATTCATACAATGTGTCTATACGCACATTTGGACTGTATAAGAATTCTTGGATGGTTTATTCTCCTCTTTGTCATCTGTTTCCTGTTTGCTCTGCGGCCCCTTGCTTTGTTTGTAGGACAGTCCCCCCCACCCTTTCACTTTGTCCGAGTACTCTTACTAACAAGCCAAGCAAATATGCAAAAAAAAGAAAGAAAAGGAGAAAAAAATGCAAAGATAAGACACAGAATGCATTGAGAGAAGAATATAACCAAGCGAGGTAAAGAAAACATTATTTTCCTTCTTGAAAAAGCTGGTTAGACACAGTTGGAAAGCTTAAAAAGAGAGGGATCATGTGCATCCCTAAGGAAAGAATCTTGTTTTATACATTGGAAATACACTGAATTAAAAAAACAAAAAAAAGGTTTAAATAACCAAAATTTAAATAAAGAAAAGAAAATACACTAAATGTCTTTTTTTCAGTGTGTAATAGTGGAGAAAAACCTACAGTAAGTAAAAGGAAGTTGCCGATAGTGTGGGCAGACAGTTTATCAATGCCAGTACTATTTTAGCCAATCAAAGCGAGTATCACAGATTTCCCACCCTTCTTCGCGACATCAGTAATGCCCAGCCTGCCATACATCTGTGTTTGAGTCTATCAGTGTTTATGTGAATGAGTATAGCTGATGTCACAAAATGGCTGTGCTTGTAAGCAATGTGGATGTGGCCGTTGAGTTCTAGTTGGCACGCAGATGTATCAGAAACGTTTCTATTTGCTCTGCTTAAATGAAACCATGTTTAGCCGTCAATCAAAGGCAGCTGCAACACAAACATTTATCTGCCCATGCAGCCTCTCAGATCCGGAATCTTCTCCTTCACTATCAGGAGCAGGGAAAACTGGATCAGCTGCCAGTCAAGTGTAAAGAGCACTCAAAAAGCATCGGACACTGATGCAGTGTATGAGCATCCTGGAAAAAGGAAAACCGCCCTTGGGGGGGATTTGGGATCAGAGGGATTAAGCAGAAAGGGCAGGAGTTACGAAATTAAAGGTGTGCGTGTGTGGGAGGCGGGGGCGGGGGTGATGTCATATCGGAATAAATACGGCAAGACTTGAGTCTTGGGCCTGTAGAGCCTTGAACGTGATCATGCAGCAAAAAAGCCTGTGAACACAACGTGAAAGTTGTGGGAGGTTAGGGTTTGTAAGTGCGCATGCGTGTGTGTACCCAGCGCATGTACACAAGTGCAGCGCATGTTTCCATTCAAATGGAAGTTTGTTTAGAGTAGCATGAGAAGCGAGTTTGCAGATGTGTTGAATAGAACTCTGTGCATTACAGGGCTCTCCATCGTCAACTGTCACAGTCGAGATGTTGTTGTTTTTTCCCCCGCTCCTTCGTCTCACTCAACACCCGATGCTTGTGTATGTGCAGCAGGGGAACTACACATTTGCAAATGTACGACTATTATTGCGTCATTTGCAATCAAGACGTCTACTGGGCATTCCTTAAGAGGCCCAAAAAGCTGCTGCCTGATGCAGCATAATTGGGTTAAGTCAATTAAAAAAAAACATTCATGTCACATAATATTGCTGGGTACATTTTAACTTCATTTAACTTCCTTACCTACCTAACTCTGACTCCATAAAGATTGACTTGATATGTACCGTCATTCTTGGACGAAAAGACGATACTTTTTTTCTCTACTCTGAATCCTGTGGTTTTTAGTCCAGTACGATTTGTTTATGGATTCTTACATGCTAATGAGCTGCATGCCTTTTGGCCAAAATAATGTGAATGCCTGCGATTTATAGTCCAGTGTAGCTTTTTTCTGTAATTTAGTGGGTGTGACCTGCTGTCAGGCTCGGCTTATAGTCTAATGACAGTATTTAATTTGCATTTCAAGTCTCACGGGCGGGATAATAAGACTTTAAAAATTAAATGTCAGACAAAGGTTTTTGTTTTTTTAAGCGTTATTTTTGTCATCTTGGATGTCATTTTATGACATTTGTATGACAATTTGCATTTAAAGTACCCAGAAGTTAGGTACTTCCAACATTTTATGCAAAATTCTCATTAATATATAATAGCTGTCTATATATTAATTTGAATATTTAAATTCAAATTCCTTTCTCTGATTGACAGTTGGTGGACTATGTGTGTGGAAAGGAAGCTCTTGGGTGTTGGCAATGCGTGTGGTTTATTGACTTGACTTCGTTCTTCAATGACACCAAGCTTTGCCATTTCACAGTTACACAAAATAAGATCCCCTAATAGCAGGTGATTGCGTGCCAGATCCGGCCTCAGCTCGCCAGATCCGCATAGCAATCACGCCGACTTAACGTCAGTGCGCCAGGTGCAGCCCCGATCAGCACAATAACAGTCCAAACGATAGGCTACGCACTGTTTGGGTCGGACCGTGCAGACCGGACGCGTTCAAACTAAACAGAAGACCACGCAGGAGTCACGACACATCAGTGGACGGCAAATTTGTATGGTAAGTGTTTTATTCAAAATCATAATCATGTTTTGAAGTCACTGCTTGGCTGCGAAACAAGTTATTCAACTGAGCGTTAATAAAATGGCCGGTGTATTCAAGTGATCTGCTATGTCTGCAAGTTAAGTAATTCGAAATTTGTTACATAACAACAAATGAAGGGACAAAGCATTTACTCTGTGTTGCTGTAAATGTTTCAATGTTTGAATATTATCATTCAAACTGAGCCCCTCCTCCTTGTGTTTGTGTAGTTGTATCACTTTGCCTTAATTGTTGCCTTGATTGCACAGATGGGTGAGCGTGGGACCAGGTGCCGCTGATCATCGTCAGCATTTTACCGGTCCTTGCCTCACATAAGCACCAGATCAATAACTCACCTACAGGTATGTGACTTTCAGCTAACAAAGAATCTTGTAATCCTGGTACTGAGCTCATGTTTGGTTTTTTTCCCCCCTTAGATCCTGTACTGCTTGCCTGGCAAAACGCCTGCCTGTCCGTTCACCTGTTCTATCACCAAACTGCCCACCGGATTCTTCGGACACTATCTACCACTCCCTCTCATTGTCAGTGAATTAGGTCCCCCGTTACACCAGAACCTTAATATATACAATGTGTTGTTTACAGTCTAAAAATGGGTCAGTATAAGGTGGAGTTGGTTGTTCCAATTGAAATATTTTGTGAAAAAACAATGTTGTATGATTATGTTGTTGGAAATATATTAGCATTACTAAATGGCATGAAAAAGAAATGTTTTCATTAGGGTTGTCAAACGATTTAAATTTTTAAACGAGTTAATCACAGCTTAAAAATTAATTAATCGTAATTAGTTGCAATTCAAACCATCTATAAAATATGTCATATTTTTCTGTAAATTGTTGTTGGAATGGAAAGATAAGACACAAGACGGACATATACCTTCAACATACTGCACATATGTACTGTATTTGTTTATTATAACAATAAATCAACAAGATGGCATTAACATTAATATTCTGTTAAAGCGATCCATGGATAGAAAGACTTGTAGTTCTTAAAAAGATAAATGTTAGTACAAGTTATAGAAATTTTATATTAAAACCCCTCTTAATGTTTTTGTTTTAATAAAATTTGTAAAATTTTCAATCAAAAAAAATAAACTAGTAGCTCGCCATTGTTGATGCCAATAATTACACAAAGCTCATGGTGCTGAAGCCCATAAAATCAGTCGCACCCAAATGCCAACAGAGGGCGACAAAACACCAAAAAACACAAGTAACAAGTGGACATGTCACTGTGCTGTCATTTTAATCTGTTTGACCGAGGCATGTGCGTTAATTGCGTCAAATATTTTAACGTGATTAATTTTGAAAAATTGATTACCGCCTGTTAACGCGATAATTTTGACAGGCCTTGTTTTCATTATTGCTTTTAATAGACTAATTTGCAATATAAACACATTAAAGAATGTTAATTGTACAAAATAGACCTCAAATTTAATACTGAAAACGCTTTTGATACAAATCTGGCACAGTGCTGCCCCAGGTTGGGTAACATGTGTGCCACATCACTGGTCATATATTAATGTGGTTTCTGGTACTTTTGACCAGTTATGGCCCAAAACTGTTTGCTGATCCGACAAGTGAACCCATACTGAGTTTGGCCCATTGTTCAAAAAGAAACTGGGGCGGATCCGTTTTATGAAATTGGGCCGAAATTTGCAGTACGTCTGGCCCATGTCCGCTCCAGTTATAGTTTGTTATCTGGGTATTCACTCACTTGACAACTCTCCTTCTGTGGGTTCTTTGCACGTATATGCACAGAGAGGCGTATTTCAGTCAGGTCTGTCGCTAGGACTTTCTGGTTCCAAAGTTCTTCAATTTTCCTTATTTCTATTTAAATAAATCATTCACTCACTTGACGTTAACACACTGAAACGGTGCGTAAAGACAGGAGGTCATCATCGTATTGCAGCGGTCCAGAGGCGACGCCCAGGGGATAAGTAAGTAAAAAAAAAAAAAACAACATAAAAACCAGCCAAAGAGGCCGAGTCCTTGTGGCAACTGGTGATGCGAAATTAAAAAGTGACAAGAACTAGTTGTGTGACAAAAGTATTGTACCAAACTACAACAAATGCACGTTTACATTTAACTACCGCCATAGTTATAAGCTGTTCGTGATTCAGGTTCAGTTTAAAACCAGGAAGTGCCGACAAGCTTGCCCGCCTACTCGGCGCTCCCAATATTTGTGGGTGTGGAGGAAGAATGAAACGACAAATACTTACATAACAAAGCACGGTGTGTCGTCACACCGTGACCAATTTCAAATCCTGCCGTTTACAGAGAAAAATCACTTATTTAAGCAAATGCAATCAAACAAAAATTAGACTCGCATTTCAACCTGTCTTATGCATGAAACAGTGACAAAGATTACAAAATTGCTTTAGTACTTAAAACATTCACTGCCTTATTGCCATCAATGGCAGCATATTGTGTTAAAAGACGTCAACGGTGGCAGTGTTATTCATATCAATAATGCTTCTATTTCTTTCAAGGAGGCTCAATAATTTGTGATTGTCTATAACACAGTGAGACTTTTGTTCTATTTTTATTAAAATTTATTTTTAAAAAGGGCCACTGCTGAGAATCTACTGTTTATTTTGGGGGACAACAAGCAGCCAGAGAGTACCGTTAGATTAGTTGTCACGCTAGTAGCTACAGTAAGTATTTTATAAGTATTTTTATTTCTTAACAAATCATTAGTCTTCTGCAGCATAAAAAAAAAAGCAACCCGGCATACAAGTTGTATTATCTGATTGTTTCCAGAGCTACGGGGAACATATACATGTCTTTGAGAAGAGAAATCAGGAGTGGATATAAATACCAGATGAGCTATAGCTTTTTGTTTAGAAAGCTTTGCCTTTATCCAAAAACATCTCCTACTAGCCCACGTTAAAAAATAGAATGAGTGAGGCTGTAATTGATAAATGAAGAGTTGCCGCTGGAGGAGGGAAGCTATTTCACAACAGAAACTAATCAATCTAGCTTTGAAGTGGAAATCAGACTGAGCTAAAAGTGGATGGCAATAAATTGAACAATTGGCCAAAAGTCAAAAGTTGGGCTTCCGTGCTCAAGTCAAGGTACCATTATGTGGTGGAGTTCAACCATCATCAAGTTATACAAAATATACAACCAAAATTTGCCCCACATTGAAATTTCAACTGTTTGAAATGACACTGATCCCTTGATTTAGGATTTGAATTTGTTCCATGACTATGACAGTAAATCAAAATATCTCAAGTCATCTGTCCCCATTTAATTGAAACAAAATGTGTTCCAGCCTCCTGAAATACATAAAGCATTTTTTAAATTTATTTATTAATTCATTCATTCATTAATTTTCCATGCCGCTTACTCCTCACGAGTAGGGATGGGAATCGAAATCCGATTCCAATTCGGAACCGGTTCCGAGTGTTTCGAGGCCTCGACATCACAATAAAAAGGCCTTAACGATCCCTTTAACGATTCCTAAAGACGCATATTGCGTCGTGACGTGTGTTGTTGTCCAGACGCATCAAACTAGCATGGCGCCAAGAATCACTCGCTCCAAAGTTTGACTACACTTCACCAGGAAAGAGTGTGAAAATGAAAGGTTACGACGGGTAAGCACGAGCATTGCTGCCATAAACATAACAATGACAGCACGTAGGTTCAAACGCTCGAAAGTGTGTCTTCACTTCACTAGGAAAAATTACAACAAAGCGACATGCAGTCATTACAAGGTGGAGATAACTGCATCGGGAGGGAATACGACTGCGCTGTCCTCACAGAGAGGCTAAGGCTCAGTCCTGGCTATACAGCTAGCTAAACTCCCAAATGACGATGTAGAAGACGTTGGTATAATTTGCTGACTTTATTCAACCATCACTTGCAGAGTGAAACTAAGAATAGAAATGAAACAAATCAATTTCGTCCCCAATAACAAACAGGTTTGCATCAACGTAAATCAGCGATGATTAGCTGCTAATAACAGTATGGTTAGCATTCGTTCGCTAGCATTAGCACATCATTCAAACCACTACACAACTGGGTTTAAGTGTCCGATCGCGAGTGGAAACACAACAACAACAACACAAAAGATGATACATACAGGCGTTGCCTCTGTAGATATTAACATTAACAAAGAACGTAGGCTCGTAGAAGTGTTTCCCTCTCTCACTAACTCGCTCACTCACTTGGATGCGGCATTTCTTCTTTGGGTGTAAGCGCGCTCTTCTTCACGTGAGTGCGTTCTTCTTCGCGTGAGGAAGCGCAAGGGCGCCTCCACTTGAGTGTGTAAGCGCCACAAAAACTAAAAGGCATGCAATTCAATGTAATGGTAAAATAATACACGTTAACCTAGCAGTCCCCAAACTGCGGCCCGCGGCCCAAATACGGCCCGCCTCCACATTTGGTCCGGCCATTTTGAATTATTATTTTTTCTCAATCGTGTTATTTATTTTCTGGCCTTTTCCTTGAAGAATTCAGAGAGGGTTATTTGGTTATTATCTATTTAATTAATAGTGTTTTTATTATTAATTATTATTTTTATTATTTTAAAGAATCCAGAAAGGGTTATTTGATTGTGGCATTCTGAAAAACAATAATTTTTTACATTTATGCACTTCTGCAATCGTCACACTTTTTCTGTTACAAACTGACCCCGGCCCCTCATCAGAGAAGGGAAAAGTTATGTGGCCCTCACAGGAAAAAGTTTGGGGACACCTGCTTTAACACATATTGCCAAAGGCAGAACAAAAACCTATCTGCCAATATATACCAATATTTTTTATTTCTATTAGATAAATGTTTCAGTAAAATGTTAAACATTCTTGTGTATTTGCCACTTATTGCCACAGTTAACATTGAGGCTTTGGGCCTCTTTTGATCTCGTTGTGAGTTTGTAAGGTTGTGACTTCTGATTAAACAAACTCGATGCCAATCAAAACGTTTGTTCTTCTTTTTCTCCAAATTAGAATCGATAAGAGAATCGATAAAGAATCGAATCGTTAAGCAATATCGATAATGGAATCGGAATCGTAAAAATCCTATCAATTCCCATCCCTACACACGAGGGTCGCGGAGGTGCTGGAGCCTATATTTAATTTAGATTCTCTCTATAATATTGTAATTTACAGGGCATTTATTCATGCATTATAACTGTGAGGCTCTTCCTGGTTGTGAGGGGGCAGAACGATACCCACAATTAACGGTTTAAAAGTCCATGGCGACACTCACAGCTCTTGAGTATACTTAGGAAATAGCTTTTTTTTTTGCAGAGGATAAAGGCAAGGCAAATGTAAATAATGTATGGAACAATTCAAAACAAGATAATTCAAAGTGGTTCAAAGTGCAAAGTGCTAAAGAATGTATTTCTAAATATTGTTGTACCATTTGCTTACATAGGTTGTTCTACTGTATGTGTTAAAATATTTGTGATGATGGATGTTCAATCCATTTTAACAGTTATAATGGATTGGAAATCCAATGCAGCGAATAAAGGTTATAATGTCTTAACATTTACGCTATACATTAGCACATTTATGACATTTCCATATGGTAGCATTGAGTTCCCAGACTAGGAGGCAAAGGAAAACTGACTTAATTTAAACTTATAGCAAAAAAACAAAAAACAAAAAAACAAGCAAAAGGAATCATACATGTCCAAAGAACATGCCCTGTACATTTCTCAATATTAGTGGAGCATGCTTTGCGGGGGCTTACGTCATCATGCTAATGATGATTATGATGATGTTGTTTATTTATCTGCAGAAGGTGGAAAACGCTTGAATGAGGGTAGTGTCAGAAGAGGGAGACGAGCACATGAATAGCGTTCTGTGAGGGAAGGGAGAGAAAAGAGAGCACTTCTTATGGTATGTTTATGTTATTCTGCCATATTGATACAGCAGCAATCCCCAGTGTAATCGATGCAATCTGTCCATTACTTCGTGAGGGTCATGTGCTTGTGCTTTGAAAGCGCTCCTTTTTTTTCTTCATTATTGTCAATCATTAAAGTATGCGTTTATAAGTACATTTTATTGCCCTTTTCCAAGAAAGGAAAATATCTGACGTGCTTGATGGAAAACAAATAGAGCCACCACTATTCTTGCATTATGTAAGTGTCCAACTCGGTTAAAAAAATTACTAATTTTCGAGTTTCTGTTAAATCAGCTGCGTTAAAGAACATAATGTGAGAGCCCCCGGTCATCCCTAATGGTGTGGGATTTTTTTTTCTTCTTTTTTTAAAATTGTGGCCGCAATCATGAAATTAATTTGCTCTACTGCTTGGCGATTTTAACCCCTGCTTGCCAAATGTACCACATTTGATACACTTACATATTTTGAGACTAAAACAGAATTTTGAAATATCTTTCCTCAAAACAAAAGAATGGATGCAAGTCAACTCATGCATCTGCAGGTTCCATGAGAAAAGAAAAACAGGATTTAGCATGGGTTATAGATATTAGAGCGCTTATTACACTTTTTTTTTTCTCTTTTTTACAAATTTGAAAAAAGGTTTCATTAAGACCTTATTTTTTAAAAATTTGTGATTCTCTGACAATTCCTTCATATTGCAAGTATTTTTTTTTTTTTTTTTAATCTTTTTTTAATTGTTTTTCCATAACGAAGCAACATATAATAAACAATATAGAACAACATAGAATAAACAAAAACAGACTATTATTGCAATCCAAAAACTGACATGGAAGCAGCAATCAGTGCACACACTCAAACAGCATAGACAAACCATACACAAGTACATAGTCTGGGATATCAGATACAGCTACTTAATTTGATGATTCCACTCCAAATATTCAGGGGGAGCACAGGCTCTATGGGTAGGTAGGAAAAACTGGGCAGCACCCGAGAGTATTTCATGGGGGGCACATAAATTCAGCATTATTTTCAAAACAATATATGGGAATCTGAATACCTTGGAATATAGAGCAGGGGGGAAGGAGACTTATAGAATGAGTAAATAAACAAAAAAAGGGGAAGCAAGGCTGTTACACATTGGATGGTCGCTAAAGCTAGGTTTTAAATTCAGTCTGAAAAAAGGTTATAAATGGATGCCATGTTTTTTCATAGGTCTGGAGAGAGCCATTAGAGACATGTCTTAAGTGTTTCAATTTTAGGTTGGCCATAACGTCTTCAATCAAGCTCTTAAAATATGGAGGCTCAGTTTTTTTTCCAATTGCAAGTATTAATTATTATTTATAATTATTATTATTTTAACAGCCCCGCAAAAGGTGTCCAACGTTGAAGATTTTCAAGCAGTTTATAATACTTCAGGTGAGACAGACCGTAAAGGTATAAATACATAATAAGAGGATGGTACATAGGTTCCACTTTTCTTTTGGCATGCGGCCCCCTCCTCTTCCAAGTGGATGGTTGCTGTAGGAGGGCACCTGGGCTCCGCTCTAAGTCCGTCTTGCGGTGGCATCCTCTTGCTCTCCTGTCTCTGTCCTCGTCCCCTCTGTCCTGCTTGCATGCAATGTTCACGTCAGTTTGGTGGGGTGCTGTTGCTGTCTCTGGATGGGGTCCGCTCCCGCGCTGGGCCTTGGACGGTACACAAGAAAGCCTGCAAACATTTTGCCAAAGACATGTCAACAAAGCACATGGATTACTGGAACCATGTCCTATGGTCTGATGAGAGGGGTGGGCTTTCTTGTGTACCGTCTTCAGAAGAGGCTTCCTCCTGGGGTGACAGCTATTCACACCAATTTGATATAGAGTCTGGCGTATGGTCTGAGCACTAAAGGCCGAGTAATGCTTCCACGTCAGACCTGCGCCGTCAAGGAAGACCTGATTTACGACCCTGCGCCGTAGCCTGACGTCTACCTATTGATTTTTCAAACCCTAGCGTCACGTCAACGCATATGACGTGGTGGAAATGGAGTGTGATTGGTCCGCTCAGACCATTGTTCCCGGTTCAGCGCGAAATCACCACCATTGTAAAACATTATTTTTCAACACGCAAAAATGGACCAAGCCGACGGGAGTATCATCGAAGAGCAAGTCTGGTCAAGACATCATAAAGATTGCCAAATGGCAAGGTCGATTAAATAAAAGCGATTAAATAAAAAAATGGAAGAACCACCGAGACGTGTGTGTTCGGAATCGAGTGGCCACATGAAGCGGTGACCCAGTCGGCCAAAAACTGCCAGCTTTTTGTCACTTTATGTCATATTTTTGGTTGGTGCTCTTCATCATTTATTGTGTACATATGTTTGCTGTGAGTCTGTGACTTATTTACGTGTCACACTTCAAGTATATGAAGAATAAAGCACAGGTATGGTGTCTAAAGAGTTGTTTTGATGTTTAATTTTCAACAACAGACAGTTCACACACGATACATCATCACTGATTGAGAGTGCCTCGGTGCTTTTTTTTGATAACAGCCCACTGGCTGGTTGTAGAACACGGCACACAAATTGGGCTGGAGGACTTTGCAGACCTCGGACAAAAGTGCTCGACACCAGTTTGAATCTAGCCGCCACAGCTAGCTGGTTTTCACCCGAGGCTAGAACTCTTTGCGGCATCAAAAGTTGGACAGACCGCCTGTCTTCTGCGTCGCCTGCGCCTAAACATCTATTCAATGTTGATGAGCTGAAGATCCACATTCAAGCGTTCCATCTTGCATTGTTTATTTTTTTCTCCGTTAAACTAGACAAGAGGAAGTCAACAAGCATGCCCCAAAACCGTACAAACATAATGCAACACCCCTCAAGGGGCTTGGCGGTGAATTACAGAGCAACGCGTCACCTGGCCAGAGAACCATCGAATGCCGAATGACGCCGTAGTTGCTGCGCCGTCACTGCAGTGCGGGAACATAACTCAGGCTTAACAGGCTGACTCTCCACCTCTTCAATCTCTGCAGCAATGCTGACAGCACTCTTGTAACGAGTCACATGACATTTTGAAGGGGAAAAGACAAGCAGTACTCAATTTGGACATTTAGGGATGTACGTAGTTTCTAAGGGGTGTACTCAATTTTGTTGCCAGGGATTCGATATTAATGGCTATATTTTGAGTTATTTTGAGGGGAAAATAAATTAACTCTATTATATAAGCTGCACACACTACTTTTCACTGTGTCAAAGTGTCATTTTGTCAGTATTGTCCCATGAAAAGATATACTTAAATATCTGCAGAAATGCGAGGGGTGTACTCACTTTTGTGACAGACTGTATGTCGGCCTCTTTTTACCCTTCAGTATCCTCTCCCCACATGGTATCTTCTGGGTCATATCGATTTAGTAATGCTACTTACATGATGCAGAATGTACTGTTTATTCAATCCTATTCTTGTATCACTATTCCCTATGTTCTTTCTCTCTGTACCCCTAAACCACACATGTCCAAAGTCCGGCCCGGGGGCCAAATGCGGCCCGTGGTCAAATTTCACCTGGCCCCCAGCCTCTGTCATAAAATCAATAACGTCTGGCCTGCACACAGACTTAACAAATTGGTCAGCAGTACTGCTACCAGCATATTAAGTAGCTTACACACTAAATGCTGCTCCTCATTTACCCACTAAAAGGCAGCAGCACTCTAAGCAACATTACCCCGTGTGACCCTTTACCCGCAATTTTCTAAAATGGTGACAATCACCAAAAAAAAAAGAAGTTGACTGCGATGGCTGACGCTTCAAGGATATAGGTGGAAATTTGACTTTTTCTTCACTAAAATATGCAACAACTGTGTCTGCCTAATTTGCGAAAAGTCAGTCGCTGTTCTTAAAGAGTTCAATGTGAAGCGATATTACCAAACAAGACATGCTGACATGTACGAGAAGATAACAGGGAAGATACGCATCAAGAAATTGAAGCAACTTGAAGCTAGCAGTATTTCGCAAGAGCCCGAGAGTCGAACGAGAATGCCACAAAGGCTAGTTGCGAGATTGTTGAAATGAAGCTAGCAGTATTTCGCAAGAGCCCGAGAGTCGAACGAGAATGCCACAAAGGCTAGTTGCGAGATTGTTGAAATTATCTTTTAAAAAAATAAATGAATAAAGCAAATGTGACACACAGAATGGCTCGCTAAAATTTGCTTAGATATATTGTTCTACGTAAAGGACGTCAGCCAAGGTCGGCCCCCCACATTTTTACCACACCAAATCTGGCCCCCTATGCAAAAAGTTTGGACACCCCTGCCCTAAACCCTTTTGTGTGCAGCCATATTAAAACTAATCCAGTCTTTAAAGACACATAGATTTACCGTTATCCTTGTCTAGGCAGCTGAACAGGAAAGACAACATATATACTATATATATTAGTGAGAGAGGGAGAGCGATAGAGAGAGCGGTAAATAATTAAACACACATTGAGAAAATCACCAATATGGTCCACTAAAATACAACACACATTTAATTTTTTGAGCACCCATAAATTTCTAATTGTGCTCCAAAACGGATCATTAAAGGATTTACATTCAACACTGGATCGCAACAGTGCAACCAGTGGTCGTATGTCACTCGAGCTCAGTAATACGGTACCAGAGGGATTGAATGCTTTAGACAAACACGTTGGTGTTCTTTTCCATGCCGTCTAATAGAAGTGTCAGTGAAGGAAGGAGAGTGTCATTTGATTCTAGGATACGAGGTAAGGTGAGAAGTGGAAGCCGTCTGGAGGATTTAGGAGCAGACAGAAGAAAGTACAAAAAGACAGCATCATTACCTGGTGTGAGTGAGAACAATAAGCCTCCTGACTACAGGTTGTTTGTCTATATACCGGGTGCTCATTGTTTTTTGCGCCAATATCTACTTTTCAAGGAGACAACCTCCCACGATCTACCTCAACAGCGGTTCCCCACCACACAAAACTAACAAACTAACTAACAAAAAAAATGTATTTATGTTTTTTTTTTTTTTTTTTTTTTGATGCCATGATTTACCCACACTAGTGTTGCGATCAACTGGTCAATTGTGATCGACGTACTGAGCACCCGTGGTCTATATTTTCCCTGTGATTGAAAGACATGCAGTTCAGGGTGCACAGGGTGACCCTAATAACAAGACACCAAGACCAGAAGCCACATTGACTGAAACATCAAAACTCATGATCAAGTCCAATCAGGAAATTAGTCCCAAATAAGAACCGTAACAGACAGTGTGCCCAGGAGTTTTGATCATATCTACAGCATTTATCTGATTAACTCATTGGCTAACATTGATAGCAATAGTTGTCCAATCCATTTTAACTGGCAGTGATGCACACTGCAAAAAAATAAAACGTATTCATTTCAAGGTTTTAAGAAGACATAACGCAAATTCTTAAGTTCTCATAAGTAATTTTGGGTATTGTGAACTGGAGTAACCGAATGGAATTATCTTGCATAATCAGGTATTTGGGCCATTCTTAAATTTCTGTGCAAACTAAATTTTAAATGATAAGTTGTCTGAGCTTAAGGCTGAGTTATGCTTCTGCGGCAGACCTACGCCGTCAAGGCAGACCCGATTTAAGACCCTGCGCCATAGCCTGATATGCACATCCACAGAATCCTGACTGTGCGTCACGTCAGCGCGTGGTGACATGACGCAAATGGACTGTGATTGGTCCGCTCAGACTGTCGTTGCCGGTTCAGCGCGAAATCGCTGCCATTTACAAACATTTTTTAGTTACACTCAAAAATAGAGCTAGCTGACGAGAGGATCACCGAAGAAGTCTGCAAGTACGACCACCTGTACAATGTTTCGTCAAGGCTTTATAAAGATTGCCAAATCGCAAGCAATTCGTGAAAGGAGATTGGTGAAAATACTGGGCTGGAGGTCAGCGAATGCATAAAAAAAAGGACCTCCGAGACAAGTATGTGTGTGTTTGGAACCGAATGGCCACATGAAGCAGTGAGCCGGCCAGAAACTGCCAGCTATTTTTTTTTTTTTAATCACTTTGTGTTGTATTTTTGGTTGGTGCACTTTATCATTCATCCATTCATCCATCCATCCATTCATCCATCATCTTCCGCTTGTTCCAGGGTCGGGTCGCGGGGGCAGCAGCTTTAACAGGGTCGCCCAGACTTCCCTCTCCCCGGCCACTTTTTACGTATGTTTGCTTTGAGTCTGTGACTTATTTACATTTTACACTTCAAGTATGTGAAGAATGAAGCACATGTTTGGTGTCAAAACAGTTGTTTTGATGCTTAATTTTCAACTACAGACAGTTTACACACTTGATACATCATCACTGATTGAGAGTGCCTCGATGCTTTTATGATAACGTGTTTACCATCAAGGCTTCCAACGCAGTTTGGGAAGTTCCATAGCCGCCAGAAATCAGCTATGGCTTCCCACAGGCAGGACAAGGCAAAAAAATCGGACAAAACGCTGGACAATGCAGCTTGCTGGCTTCCACCCGATGCTAGAATTCTTATTGTGACTGCCAGTCTCTGGGCGGCATCAACAGTCCGACAGACCACCTCCGCATCCGTCTTCTGCCTCGCCTGCACCTCAACACTTGTATGATCAACATTTGTTGCTGAAGATCCACATTCAAGTGTTCCATCTCCGTTGGCATTGTTGTGTATGAAGGAGAACCTTTTCTCGTAGGCACCATCTAACTGTTTGTATTACTCAAACACAGGGGTCCCCAACCTTTTTTGCACCACGAACCGGTGTGATTTGGGTCTTTTTTTCAAGGACCTGTGTTCTGTCAAATTTTGCAACCTTATAAAATTTTACTCCCAAAGCTTTTGTGCCAGTGAAAAAACCCCTCTTTTATATTAAGTTGGACTCTCAATGTTATCCAACGGTGCTAAAAAACTATTTACATCATAAACATACACGTGTAACACGATAATGGCGTAAATTAATGCTTAACGACACGGCAAAGTCGTTAAGTGAGAGAGCTGCGTGCAGTTGTTGTGTGCAGCTAACATGGCAAATGTAAGTTAATGTTCCTTTTTTTAAAGAAAGTTTGTAGTGTGAACTTTGGAATCGCTGCATTCGTGGTTATTTTTAACGTTATGCGCATGCTAAATTTGTCAGAACACCGGCAATGTGCGGCAGAACGGCAGAAAACTACAGCAAATATGAAATAACATTTGTTTTTTGCCTTGTCGTGTTAAGTGCAGGGGAAATATAACTCACCCGCTGAATCAGTGGGAGGCCTGAGCTTGGTTTCGTTGAGACGAGATGGTCCCAAGATGGGAGAGTGAGAGAAGCCCGCTTCACAAAGATACGATATTGGAAATTGTGCTCTCCTTTCAGTGCTCTCCTAGCGATATCAGGATATTCCGAAATGAATTTAATCCAAAACCTCGGTTGAGTTGTTGTCTCAAATGTACGTTTAAGGTCGCCGTCATTTGCAATCTCTGCAAGCTGATATTCCTGTTGCACAGACAAGCTCGAATCACTCAGTTTATTCATATACGGCTCACAAATCCACTCCTTCGCAGTTCGTGGGTCTTTAGTGATGGAGAAGTAGCATAGATTTTGTTTTCTTCGAGGTTGTAGGCTCATCTTCTGGCTCGTCAGGTTCCCTTTTCCCCGTAAAAAATCTGTCCAAAGACGTCTGTTTTTTAGTCATTCTAGTGTGGGGGCTAATTATTTCCGAGAACAAATGTGATGGGCGACGACCTACGTCATACGTTATTATCGAGGCCAAGTTTACACAGATATACAAAACAAGATGTACTGCTAACAGTCCAATCAATGCATTTCTATGACGACCTACTATCCTGTAGTTTTATATCTAGAGTAGACAGGGATATTGGTGTGTTAGGCGGCACAGGCCAAAGTCAATCGGCCAGAATGCAGTCGTTAATAAATTATTTCTGCGCGGCCCGGTACCAAATGCGCCGCAGCCCCGTCGTTGGGGACCCTGGTCTAACACACCCAATATAAAATAAATAGCACTTATACCATAGTTTAAGGAAAACAAGCAGAATATAGGGCATAAGAGATAAACAAGGCCTTCTTATCATGGAAGCCCAGCGCGTGCGTCATACAACTAACTCAGCAAGCACATGTCTGCACCACCAAGTCTCGTAATCAGTTCTCCCAGACAGTCCACAACAAATAGCGGGACGGTTCGTCACATCCTGGTTCCCCGGACAACAGTAACTCCTGAATTCTCCTGTCCAATCCACAAACAGACAATAATCCAAACACACCCTTCTTCCTGCACACGGCCCATGAGAGCCTTCAAAAAACTGAATGTTTAATTAATCGTTGACATTTTTCTCGAGGACCTTTTGTTGACGTATGATAGGGTGACCTTGCCTCCCTGCCTGAGTAATTCTGTTTCGCCTTGCTGTCTCTGTTGACCTGAATAAATTTTCAACTTGTTTTCGGTGAGCCTTCTTTAAACCTTTCAAAATGGAGTCAGTAAATGGAGGTAAGACTAAGGAGAATGCATGGAGTTTGCCCTTCTGATCGGATTGCCGGGGTCCCGCCAGCCCGGGCCGTTGGAGCTATGGGTCTGGCAGTTCGGCCGGCGCGATTCTGGCAGTCTGGCTAGATGGTCAGATTCCTTCATGTAACCGGAAGAAAACTAAAATAAATCGACTGAAGTCCCCCAAAACAGTACAAACACAATGCCACAAACCTCTAGTGGCTTGGCGGTGAATTATAGAGCAACGCATTCCCTTGCCTACATCTAAGGGTCTACATCGTCACTACGCCTTCACTGCACCGCAGAAGCATAACTCAGGATTTAAACTTATCCTCATTCTCGATGCTCTCAAAAGAACGCACTAGCAACTGGTCAGTCAACCATAGTGTTTCACTCAGTGTGTTGGCCCTAGCTCTCTCGCTAATTTTTTCAAGTTTTGCATGAAAACGTGAAAATTCAAAAAATATTGGTTGACGGGAAATTTTTCCCCAGAGCAGTTATAACTCACTGCCACTGATTTAACTGAAATGGGTGCCTGACTTATAGGAAATAATCAATTTTCAGCAGCATCATACAGCATGTATGCTGCTCAGATCTCGGGAGAATATCGGGGTAAAAGCAGGACTTCAAAGACTACCAGAAGGCTTTTGAAGGAATATTGTTCAAGGCAAGTAATGAGGAATTAGAAACTGCACAATCAAGGCCTGCCATGACAACTTATACAACACAGGCCACATATACAGTACAGTCTCAGGGAGAATGTTGAGCAAATTCATGGAACTCATTACAAATGAGATCACGGCTATTTGTGACAAACCACATGCATCAATGTAAACTTTGTTTGCAACCTCATTAGTCCATGATGGGCATTTAATGGACTGAGAAAAAGCTGCAAGACTTCCCCAGCATTGTGGAGGGAAAGTCAAATGTCATTAGCACCAAAGGATGAAATCAACCACGAGCACAAAGTACAACATTAATAGTCAGCGCTCCCTGTCATCATTGTAGATCAAGTCAAATGCATGCACAACAAATTATCCAGGTCTTTTGTGCACAAAAAGCTTCTCGATACAAGCTGTTATTCCATCTCGGTATCCAGTTCTAGGCTGCTTGTTCTTATTGGGGTCACACTGATGGTTCACCAGCCAATTGGGTGGCACAAATAAACAAACAAGCGTTCAGTTCGCACAAACAATTTAGAGGCTCCAGGTCTTTAAAGGAACTAAGATGCATGGTTTCAGAATGTGAAGGTGGATTGCATAGTGGGGCAAAAAAGATTTAGTCAACCACTAATTGTGCAAGTTCTCCCACTTGAAAATATTAGAGAGGCCTGTAATTGTCAACATGGTTAAACCTCAACCATGAGAGACAGAATATGGAAAAAAAAAACAGAAAATCACTTTGTTTGATTTCTAAAGAATTTATTTGCAAATCATGGTGGAAAATAAGTATTTCGTCAATACCAAAAGTTCATCTCAATACTTTGTTATATACCCTTTGTTGGCAATAACGGAGGCCAAACGTTTTCTGTAACTCTTCACAAGCTTTTCACACACTGTTGCTGATATTTTGGCCCATTCCTCCATGCAGATCCCCTCTAGAGCAGTGATGTCTTGCGGCTGTCATTGGGCAACACAGACTTTCAACTCCCTCCGCAGATTTTCTATAGGGTTGAGACCTGGAGACTAGCTAGGTCACTCCAGGACCTTGAAATGCTACTTACGAAGCCACTCCTTTGTTGCCCTGGCTGTGTGTTTGGGATCATTTTCATGCTGAAAGACCCAGCCACGTCTCATCTTCAATGCCCTTGCTGATGAAAGGAGATTTTCACTCAAAATGTCTCAATACATGGCCCCATTCATTCTTTCCTTTCCACAGATCAGTCGTCCTGGTCCCTTTGCAGAAAAACAGACCCAAAGCATGATGTTTCCACCCCCATGCTTCACAGTGGGTATGGTGCAATTCAGTATTCTTTTTCCTCCAAACAAGAGAACCTGCGTTTCTACCAAAAGTTCTATTTTGGTTTCACCTGACCATAACACATTCTCCCAGTCCTCTTCTGGATCATCCAAATGCTCTCTAGCGAACCGCAGACTGGCCTGGACATGTACTTTCTTCAGCAGGGGGAAACGTCTGGCAGTACAGGATTTGAGTCCCTGGTGGCGCATTAATTTACTGATAGTAGCCTTTGTTACTGTGGTCCCAGATCTCTGTAGGTCATTCACTAGGTCCCCCCGTGAGGTTCTGGGATTTTTGCTCCCCGTTCTTGTCATCATTTTGACGCCACTGAGTGAGGAGGGAGTTGAAAGTCCGTGTTGCCCAACGACAGCCCCAAAAAATCACTGCTCTAGAGGAGATCTGCATGGAGGAATGGGCCAAAATAACAGCAACAGTGTGTGAAAAGCTTGTGAAGAGTTACAGAAAACGTTTGGCCTCCGTTATTGCCAACAAAGGGTACATAACAAAGTATTGAGATAAACTTATGGTATTGACCAAATACTTATTTTCCACCATTATTTGCAGATAAATTCTTTAAAAATCAAACAATGTGATTTTCTGGTTTTCTTCCACATTCTGTCTCTCATGGTTGAGGTTTACCCATGTTGACAGTTACAGGCCTCTCTAATATTTTCAAGTGGGAGAACTTGCACAATTAGTGGTTGACTAAATACTTATTTGCCCCACTGTATATCCGGCGCTACTTTGATTAAATTCTCAAGACTATTGAGGCATTTTGGCGTCAAATTTTTTGCCTGATGTCAGAAGGTCTGGACTCAGCCTCTGGTCATGGGATCTCTGATTGGATAATGAAGCTAAAAATAGTTAGGAATAAACAGACTGTTCCTCAGAATTCCGATTTAAATCGTATTGAACAGACAGATCTGGAACACGCCGCCTGGAGAAGGAACCCTTTGAACCTGAGACAGCTGGAACAGTTTGGTTGTGAGGAGTGGCCACAAATACCTATTGAGTGTCCCCTTTTTCGAATGCCGCATTTGTCTTCATACAACTCAGTATTAAATTAAGGGTGACTTCATTTTTACAATAATGTTTGTTTCAAATGCATTTCCGTCTGACCATAAAAAGTATTTTTTTCCCATCAGTTATTTGTCTGTATTGTGTCAGTCAAAGCATGCAGTATGTTAGTTTGAAGTAATTTCATTGACCATTGTGACCCTGAACAACTCCTCATAAATCCCCAGAGGAGATACTGTAATACAACAGTGCTTCCCAAGACATTCAGACAAGGGATAGAACTGTAAGAGGCTGGCAAGAACTGAGGAGCCACCTGACAAAATGAAACACTGAATGTCAAAAACAATCCAATGCAAACATAAAGAGCAGTGGAAAATCAATGGCACTGTGGCAAATGGATGGAAATAAAGCTTCTTATTACTGACTCAGCACACAAAGCATCCATGCTTATTATGGATTCACAAGAGGTGAATCCAGGAGTGGTCATCCGTCTCTGTTATTCATGGCTTGACTGACAGTAAATGGATCTCTCAGATGTTCCTTCACTTTTGTGCCAACAGGTGTTGTGTGCTGCACGCACTGCTCATGCCAAGTCATGGCTTTGTATCGTGTCTTCCAAAACAAAGACAAATAGCTTTGCTTCACTCCGAACATTCCACGCAAACCTAATCCCTTTTTTTTTCTCAAAGCCAATGGCAGCCTTGTTTGCAGAATGTGGCAGAATATGAAGGAAGCCAAGACAAACTTTGCAATGGAAATTAGCTTTGATTGAAGGACTGTGGGAGCGTGTGATCACTGATTGAGTGCATAGTCATCCAGTCTTACAGTAAAAATTGTTGTAAATGTCCTCAATTCTGTTTAATTCAAATGAATAATGGAGTGAATAAAGCTTTATTTCGAGCATGCACAAGAACAGAAATACAGTATAACTTACAATAATTATTTTCGCTCGAAATGGAGTGGGAAGAAGAAAACTTAATTCCACCCCGATCTCATCGTCCAGCACTCTTATTTCGTGGGATACTCCTGTCCTTCGACTTTTAGTTCACACAATGAAGAGAGAGAAAAAAGAACAAAAACAACAATAAAAAACAAAAACAATAAAACAAACGAAAACAACTAAACCTATAGACAACCAACTAGACTAAGACAGTTGGTTCATTAATAATATTTGTGATTATATACACATCAATTCTACAAGAACAGCAACAAAAATTGTCAGTAAATGTCATTATATTGTAACGAGACAATATCTTTATACAACAGTTTTGATTTTTGGATGTTTTGACAGTGCTTGAAGTGTTTGTCTAAATTGTTCCACAGTTTCACTCCACATAAACACACAAAAACGTTTGCGAGTTGTTGGAAATTTGGTTAAAATGAAATCTCCGGAACTTCGCAGAATATGCGTATACTCTCCTAAATCTTAAAAAGGTTTTGTATATTAGATGGCAGTAATTTATTATATGCTTTAAACAACATTACAGATGTATAATACAGGGTGTTCCAAAATGTTTGACCCCATTTCGAAGGCCAATAATTTTGACAATTTTCGTTGAAATGACCTTAAATTTTCATAGCTTGTGTAGAAACGTTTCAAGTTTTTGTGGGTAACGTTTGACATATCTATCTTTTCAGGTTAAGAAATGCCGTTCACTTCTAAAGAAAAGGCATTTTGCGTGTTAGAGTATGCTCGGACTCTGTCAGTGAAGACAGTGCAGCGTGCCTTCTTAATAGATTTTGCAAAGAACTCACCAACTACAAAACAAATTAGGACCTGGCACAAAAATTTCAAGAAATTTCAGCGAGTTTGGCAAGAGCTCGAATACCGACTCGACGTGTGCGGAGACACAGGCGGCGCTCATAATGAACATTTATGAAAATCTGTCAAAGAACCCACAAATACTTGTACTTTTCTTTGTAAATTTGACCATTAAAACTTTCAACATAAAGTGTATTTAGTTTCATTAAGATCCATCAAGTGGTTTCTGAGGTATGGGCATTCAGAATGGGGTCAACCATTTTGGAACACCCTGTATTTGACAGGATCTTCCATTTTAAGTAGTTTTGATAGAGCAAATAGATGGTGAGAGTGATCAAGAAATCCAACTTTATGCATAATCCGCACCGCTCGTTTCTGCAATGTGACTAATGGATTAATGGTAGATTTATAACTGTTTCCCCACACTTCAATACAATACGTAAGCTATGGGAGCACCAGGGAGCAGTATAAGGTGCGGAGTGCACAACCATCAAGGTATAATTTTTATTCAATTGAAGTGAATTGATTTAAGTGAATCTTTGAAATAAATCTGCTTGCTGAGGAAAAGAGTTGTCACTTTGATTTCTTGTGTAAAGATGCGCAAACCAGAAGGTAACTGACCAACATGTAAATTGGGTCATGCACTGAGATGATTTTCTCTAAACGAAACTCCCCAAATGACTTCAAATGTTTCCTTGAGACCAAGATGTTACCAGATCGTTCCAAAGCCATAATATTTTCCCAAGTGATGCAGTTCCTGCTTTTGCAAGCAACACTGACCTATTTGGTTTTTGATGACCTATCACACTAAACTAATTTTCATGATTTATTTCGAAATACGCGAATTGTGTTTGAAGATAGGTGTGGAGGAAATGTGCAACGATTGAGGACAATCAACGCTGAATCCCTGAGTTATAGCAATAAACTCTTTTTCACCTCCTTGGTCGCCGGGATTTTTTGGGTGGGCCTAAATAAGGTGTCATGCTGTGTGCGTTCTCAGACGTTTCTCGTTCAGCACCTGATTGAGCCGGACGGGTGAGACCATGCGACACACCTGGAGCGCATTAGGAATGCTTAATATTTAAGGACGCCTATCACCATCTGCAAGTGTCGGGCTATTGCTTGTTTACTTGCCTTGCTTACCGTTGTGTGTGCCTCATCATCTACGTGCTTCTGGACGTTTCTACGGTTGTGTCCTAGTTTGATTGTTTTTTTACTTTTGTGCTATTTTGGACTTTGTAATCAGATTTTTTTGTAACTTGTTGTGTTTACGTTTTTTGGCGTGCTCCCTTAAGGCCCAAGTACACTGCATGCGTGATCGTTGCGGTTCCGGTCCGGTTCAGTGTTGCCTGCGTGCCACGCAGTCCGTCAAAAACAGGCAAATCATACCGGCTGCTGCACGGCTGCGGTCCGCCAACCTCGTCCCCCCCGTGAGCTCTCGCGTGATCGCGCGCGATAATGTGCCATTTAAAACAACGAAAAACACACGGCGTCTATACTCATCAGAGAAGCAGAGAGAGAGCACATATTTTCTTTGCATATTGATATTTTAGTTAATCTGGAATTAAGAGACGGACATGACTGCATCATGATGAGATCAGGACAGAAAAACACACATAATAGGACACCTTGCAGCTTCCTTTTTTATATTGTCCTTATAGAAAGGATCTGCTGCATCATAAATGATTTTGTGGGTTTCCACCTCCATGATGAAGCGCTCATCATCCATCTTCGCTCGTGTTTAAACCGTGATTAGGCACCTGGGTTGTTACGTCCAGGCCCAGCTCCGCCCATTTTGCCGGATGCGTGTCCGGCAAAAATAGAAAATAGCCTATACCATACTTGCCCTTCCTCTTGTCATCTAATCACCGATTGTTTCCGCCTGTTCCGCATTACCTTGTGTGTATATAATGCCCTAGTTCCCCTTGTCTTTTGCAGAAGTGTCTTTCTACCCAGGTTAGTCACGTCAGCCTCTCGTCAATGAGGTTTCATAGTAATCCTGTATGTTATCCTCCATTTGGAGTGCTTTGAGTTTGTACATTTTTGATCATTGTAAACCTGAATTTTTCCTCCTTTTGGAGCGTTTTTCGTTTTTATCTTTCCTCCCTTTTGGAGTGCTTTGTGTTCAAACATTTTGATCCTAGTCACTAGACTCATTCCTTCGTTGGAGCACTTTTTGTTTGTACTTTTTCTTATCCCCGCATGTCAGCTGAAGAACCTTAGTTTTTATTAATAAACTTTATTGCCTGTACTCCGCATCTGAGTCCATCTCGTCACCACAGGCTGACATGTTATACTTATTAAATACAAACGTTCACTATTCCTGGTCTCTGGGTCTGTGAGTGGGATCCACATCAATGGCTTGCCGTTCACAACATAAGATCTGGCAACATCAGCAACGTCATCATTAAACTTGCCTAAAAGTTACAAGTTAAGTTATTTGGGCTTTGTGTTATAACATGCAGGGGCAAGCAGTGGTTGACACGTCACGGTCAATTATAATTCCAACAACTGCCCTTTGAATTTCTACATAAGCATTTAGTGCCATGCTTCAGTCGAAGGTGGTCGCTAAACAGCTGTGAGTTATGTTTTTTTTTTTTATTACAAGGCGCATTTGCCAACCATTATATTAAGCGATTAGGAGCAAACTGCGCCTTTAATCATAGTGTCACTTCCAGAGGTAGTCGCATGGGGTGGCAATTCATCTTAAGCACCTTTGCAAAAGCTTGCTGGCATGGAGGTGGGATTTACGCGTGCCAAAATTGTGGCCGAGAGACGTGCTTGTCCCTTTATACGTGCTCAGGAAGTCTCGTTGGGTTGTGTAGGCATGGGACGCACACTAGAGAAGTAGCATCCATTTTCCACGTCATAACATGTAGATGTAGTTGACTGACATTTTGGAACTTGAGTGGAAAGTGTTTTGAGCACAGTCAATGGACATGTCTACAGATTCTGAGACCTGATGAGTATATACAGTACTTATAATCTGTTTTATTAGCTCAGATTTAACAGGCTTGTTAACATTCTTTTATTTGGCCCGTCAAATGGTGTGATATTTGACTTACATTTTACTGGACCTTTAAGACAGGCTTGGCATTGTCTGTGAAATATTGACGTTTTCCGAATTAACCTTCGCCGCTCTGTGTACACCAAGGTCATGACCTACAGCCAGTCCAGCTTACTCAGCCAAATGACAAAACTGCATCGCGGAAGTGATCGAGTACCGCCGGCAACAAAGGACATGTCGGACCATGGTGCGCAAGACAGAGGAGTTTCTTCGAATCAAAACAAAACCAGCGTGTATGCACAGGGCATAAATCCTTTAGACGCAATGAGGGAGGCTCCCACCCCGCCGGCAAACATGAACCTTTATTTGTTCATAGCATGTGAGTGAGTATCCCACCTCTTTCTTCCCCACTCACACATCACAGATATGTAAAGCAATCGCACCCTTCCTCGACTGTTCGGACGCTCCACCCTCAGCCCTCGAGGACGGGCTTGACCTAGGAGGAGGGGATACCGTGGGGAGGCAGGGAGCTCAAATTCATTTCTGCTGCTGCAGCTGAAGGCAGAGCACATTGCCAGAGCATGAAGAAGTGACGCACAAGTCGCCGCTGATGCTGGGACGCACATGGCTCCCACCGGGGATTAGGAGCATTTGTGAACTCTGTGAGCAAGGAGACATCAGAAGAGGGGCTTCTGTTAAAAAAAAAAAAAAAAAAAAGGACCTAAAAATGCAGTGATATTTATTCCTATTTATTTTGCATTCAACCTGAGTCATAGCCTGGATTGATCAATTTGTAATTTCTTTCTTCTGACAACTCTCACACAGTTGCACAGCCAAAGTGGATTATACGTGAGTTTCCTTCATGTTCTCCCTTATTATTATTATTATTTTGACTTAAAGTTTATGACTCTGTGTGTGGTATAAATCCATACTAGTGATGGTTGTGCACAGTTCAACTGTTTGAGCATCAATGTGGGTCATCTCTCTGCAAACAAACAGCAGCTAAGGTCTCCTTGATACGCACGCACATCATTGTAGAACTGCTCTTTATTATTTGATCAATAATTCCACCACTTATTTTAATTTTTCCTGCATACATTACATAATGACGTGTCACAAGTGTGTAGTTAAACACAAATTCCAATACAGTTTCACAACAGTGTTTATTAGCTTGTTTTTGTAATTATAAGAACCAACAATTGTTCTGTGTAAAACCAAATAAAAATAGAAAGGGAATGAAGGGAAGGTCCTGATCAGCAAAACGAAAACACAGATGAGTGATAATGCGTTTAATAGCTTTGGCTCCTCAAAAGGGTTTGACTGGATTAGTAGAGCTCCAGGAAAGTGTCAGTTTATTCGTGTGAATCGCTGAAGCTTGAAATGTTAATGGACTGTAAATGGTGACAGCACTAATGCTTTGTCCCCCAGCCGCGGTCGAGAAAACACGCAGTAGGAAGACCGAGGCGAGGTGAGAGGCGGAATGTGTGTTGATAAATTAGTTAAGAATTCAGCAGATTGGATGCCAATAAGGGTTGTTTGATTGAAAGTGAGGAAGACAAAACAGAGACCACCAAGTTCTGACTTTTATGTTGAATTATTCTGACGTGGAAATTCAGAACATTCAGAGATAGTATCCCATTAATGGTCCATCAGAAAATCAGAAAAATTAATGATCACTTTTTTTCCAAAGTAAAATCAGATGTTTGGAAATGCCTTCTTTTAATTGCACATAAAGATGCTTTCACAAGGGACTACAAGAAAAACTTAAGATTATTTACAGTTGAGAGGGTGTAATGGATAATTTTACATTAAAAAAAACCTTTAAACAATTAACCATTTATTTAAAATAGATGCCAATTAACTTGATTTTGAATAGGTTCTGGCACAAGTCTGACCTCATTTATAATAAATTCAACTTGTGTTTTAAAGACCTAATTCATGTAAAGTTATGACTTTTTCACGGGGTAAAAATTCAACTTCAACATACATAACCTGATTATGACTTTAATTTTGGTAGTATAATTATTGTTTTTCTTTCCAGCGCAGGCTGATGGCTTTGAATGTTTATGAGGTGTAGTAAAAGGAAAACAAGAATTTTCCATACAAAAAGTGCTTTTCAGCTTTATGGAATATTTTGTTATTTTACTAGCTGAGGTGTCATGAAAAGCTTCTCAAAACACAGAAACAGCATATAATGACATGTTAAGAAATTATGTGATTGCGTTCTGATTTTGGCGCTCACTATTGATATCTTTAGTCAATCCAGCTCTGGTGATAGATTACACTTGACAAAATAAAAAGCAGAGAAATCACACCAGACAGTATTTGAACCAAACCAAACCAAACGTTACAAGTGCGGACACATCCTAACACCCAACCCAATGTCTCAATTTGTTTTCTCATCGAGTATGTGGAAGATGTGTGTTCTTGGTATCTTTGACACTGAAGAACAATAAAAGTGTATTTTTATCCTGCATGTGGACTTGCAGCACTTTCCTCCTGGAGTAATGGCAATTAATGCCAAAAAGCTTTTCATCTTGTCTTTAGAAAAAACATCACAGTTTGGCAGAAAAATTAACAACAGAGTTCAGGAATTTACATTTTTTTTGCATCAACTCTGGTGCTCCAAAGGGCTTGTTCCATTAATCATTTGCTATTTTTATTACCTCCAGCTCCCCCTTTAAGTGTTTGCTTTAATCCAAAACAAGCACAAAGTGGCTTCCTTGGTTATAGTCATCATTAGGGAAAAAATACCCTTCAATCGACTGACTTGTTTTGTTGTGTTCACTTCATGATGTGTTCTTCATGTTGCCTCACCCCTCCTCTAGTAAAGAGTTTGTTCAGAGCACGTGTTGCTGGTTAATGATACATAACAAAAAAAAGGTAAAGTTCTTCAGTTCTGCCTAAGGTGTACTGTATTGTGGAAATACACTGACGCTGTTTGTGACTGACACAAAGCACAGGTGGCAATGACAACACGGGTGATTAATGAGGTGTTGTCCCACATGATTAACATTTAATGAGCTCTTTTGCTGTGACGGTGAAAGAACAAATTGTTTATTTTTATGACTCCCACGTCGCTGCGGCTGATGAATAAATCACGGGTCGATGGACGCTACTCCGCATTCATGTGTTGAGCCTCCACCTGGCATTGAAGTACTTTATTCACAAAGTGTGCTGTGTTTGTGCTACATGAGGATCCAATTTAGTTCCATGCAGAGTTTCAAGAAGAAAGCTAGGTCAACTGAGCTTTATAATGCACTGGTGACTCACTCAGGCCTTTGTTGCATTGATCAGTATGTAAATAATGTCTCGTGCCATGCTTACAACAGCACCAAAAAAGCATACCATAGTGCATGTTGCAATGTTGTAAAGAAAGGTCTTATTTAGTGTAGTGTTTACGAAAAAATCCGCAAGGTGTTGAACAAGTATTTATTTAATTTTCGATTATATTTAAAGGCTGCGCGGAAATAACACCACAATCTATGCATTATAGGGTGTCCATAAAGTCTCTTTACCATTTCAAAAAAATTATTAAAAATGCAATTGATTAGATATTTTATTCAGATTTGTTTTATTGTATTCAGCGTTTATTGAAGTTTTATTTTTACCTCTTTTAATACACTTCTACATGGGCACCATTAGTTGCACGAAGCACATCAAGACGGTACTCGATTTCTTGCCATGTTCGCTGTAGCATAGCCTCGCCTCATCAGTTGTGGCAATGGCATCAGTAATCCTTCGCTTAAGGTCAGTAATGTCCCTTATCTTTGTTCGATACATGATATCTTTAACATAGCCCCATAGAAAGAAGTCCAGGGGAGTAATATCTGGTGAACGTGGCAGCCAAGGCCAAGGAATTGGCCCATCCCTTCCAATCCAGCGGTCCGGAAATGTTTGATCGAGGAACCCACGAACATGCAGCCCCCAATGTGGTGGTGCACCATCTTGCTGAAAAATGATGGTTGGTTGAAGGTCATTCAGTTGTGGTGCCACATATTCAGTTAAAAGGTCGAGGTAAACATTCACCTCTTTGTGAAATAGGATCCCTGAAACACACAAATGAAGTGTAATAAAAAACTTTAATAAACACTGAACACAATAGAACAAATCTGAATAAAATATCTAATCAATTGCATTTTTAATACATTTTTGAAATGGTTAAAAGTAAAGATGTCCCGATCGATCAGCATCCCGATCAATCGGGTCCGATTACGTCATTTTCAAAGTATCGGAATCAGCAAAAAAATATCGGACATGCCTTTAAAAACAACAACAACAAAAAAATATATATTTTTTTATTTTATTTTATTTTTTAAAAAATTTAAATCGTTTTCTAATTGTATTTAACGTTATGGACAAAATGTCTTACACTCATCCAGAGTAGTTTTGGCTTAAAGTAGGGCTATCAAATTTATTGCGGTAACGGCTTTAAATAATTTTTTCGTTAAATAATTAATGCATGCGCTGCACGACCCACTCACGCATTGTTGCGTTCAATCTATGAAGATGCCGTTTTACCTATAGATAGCACTAAAAGGCAGCGTATAATGAGTAGAGAGAATTTTGACAGCCTTTGGAGCCATTTTTTATGTGGCTAAAGCCTTACAATACCTCTCTCAGCAATTAAAAATAACGTGAGAGGCAATGTGGGGAAGACAGGTAGTAGTTGATCATTTTCTTAACACCCTATGTTCTTTCCCAACGCAGAGAAGATATATCAATTGGTGCCCCTACGCACAGTCATGGTTGCACTTCCCATCATGCATTTGGGCAGAAGTTAAATGGCTGCAGTATCATTTACTGAAAGCTCAACAAATACACTAGATGGCAATATTTAGTCATAATATACAAAGTCACATTTATCCTTTAAGAATTACAAGTCTTTCTATCCGTGGATCCCTCTCAAAGAAAGAATGTTAATAATGTAAATGCCATCTTGAGGATTTATTGTCATAATAGACAAATACAGTACTTATGTACTGTATGTTGAATGTATATATTAATCCGAGTTTTATTCATTTTTTTCTTAATGCATTGCCAAAATGTGTATGATCGGGAAAAATTATCGGGAATGATTGGAATTTAATCGGGAGCAAAAAAAAAAGCAATCGGATCGGGAAATATCGGGATTGGCAGATACTCAAACTAAAACGATCGGGATCGGATTGGGAGCAAAAAAACATGATCGGAGCAACCCTAGTTAAAAGACTATGGACACCCTGTATATTCACGTGAGGTCACCATCGCCATATTCTACACTGTAGCATCCGTGACATTGAACGTGTTTCTCATACCTTTGTTCTGTAGTTTTGGCAATAGAAATATGCCTATTTGTCAAATTAAGCAGTAGTAGAACTATCAGTATTCTTGTTTTCAGTAGTTTTTAGTTAACATTTTTAGAAAACAAAGCACAGATAAAAGAAAATTCTTCTGAGAGTAAGGCGAACATTACTTATTTACTGTCATTGACAGGGATAAATGTCCAATCCATTTTAACTTAGAATGGAGTTGACACCTCTCCTATCAATGGCAGCGAATCAGTTGAAACAAAAAAAGAAATGAAGTGATTTTTTAAAAAGAAAAAGATAAGAAATAAAGAGGAACTAAGCAATTAGGGAAGCGTAACACTTAAGTAAAATATGCTGTGGTTCCACTACAGTCATTTCCAATGCCTGTACTGCTCAATTTTCACCAAATTAATTTGAAAGAAATGAGCTCAACATTCTGTCGTTGATGTCATGTTGCGTTTCACAGCAGTCCTGTCTTTCTGCCATAGTACAGTGTCATGTAAAGCAATATTTTGATCGACTGGCATCGAGTATAAACAAAAACATAATAGCTGTAGACCGATAATGAGCCGGGTCAATATTTAGTCTTTTCCCTTGGTTCTTTTGTTTTATTTGGCTTATTGGTATCAGCCTTTTTTGTTACCAAGAGATCAATTAAAAACTGCCTTCACAGTAAACTTTAAAGGGTACCTTGGATAGAAAGACATGTAGTTCTTGAAAGACAAATGTTAGTACAAGTTATAATAATTTGATATTAAAACCCCTCTTAATATTTTTGTTTCAATAATATTTGTAAAATTATTTTTACTGGTAGGTCGCCATTGTTGTTGACGTCGCTCGGCGGTGACGTCAAAGGGCCACGCTGCCGTACTTCAGTGTCACTCTAAAAAAAACAAAAACGTGTCACTCTTTAATTATGTAAGGCAGTGATTTAAATACGCCACACGGTGTCAATGACGAGTTTTAAATTAATTAGATATCAAGCCATTGACTGCGTTTTGTCCCTTGACTGACGCAGAAGTTTTCCTTTAATGCACAATGGGGTTTAAGGCAGAAAGAGAGTGGACACGCAATCAGATTCGTAGCTTGGACCGCCCCACTTATTGGCATAAGCTTTAGCAACTCCTTCACAACAAACATAAGTATTATATATTGAAAATACAACAAAATAATATTCGTATCTCTAAAAAAATAATAATGTTCACAAAAAGAAAAGTGCTTCAATCTGTATTAAGGAGGCCCTATTCTCAAACAGTTAAACAACAATGCAAAGAGAACTGGCATTCACAAATTCACAATCAAATTATATGCATAATACACATAAAACTTACTCAGAGTTCGGTCAACTTCTATTTAAACATTTTAGCAACTGGTTTAGCTAAAAAAATACACTGAATGGCAATATTTAGTCACAATAAACAGATTATGATGCTGGGAGCCATTATCAGAAGTCCTGTTTGTTGTGATTGACTACTACGGCGTCAGTCGAGGGACAAAACGCAATCATTGTTTTGAGCTCTTATTAATTTAAAACTCGCCAATGACACCTTGTGGTGTATTTAAATCACTATCTTACATAATTAAAGAGTGACACGTTTTTTTTTGTTTTTTTTTTGAGTGACACTGTAATGTACGGCAGCGTGGCCCTGTGATGTCACCGCCGTGCGACGTCAACAGCAATGGCGAGCTACTAGTTTATTTTTGATTGAAAATTTTACAAATTTTATTAAAACGAAAACATTAAGAGGGGTTTTAATATCAAATTATTGTAACTCGTACTAACATTTATCTTTTAAGAACTACATGTCTTTCTATCCAAGGTACCCTTTAAAGGAGATGCTGCTGACCATGGGAATGTTTTGTTTCTGGGTTCAACTTCAAACAAATATATGTGAAGGATCAACATTTCAATTGTATTGACATTTTGCTAAACTTTATTTGCTGTTGCAAATTTAGGGAACTATTTATTTGTTGAAGTTTTCATTTCACGTCACAGTTCTTCTTCTGAGCTTGGGACACTTTAGGTTAGCATTTTTAAAACAAAGATGTCGATTATTTAAGATAAAAAAGAAACAAACAAAAAAATGACTGAATATTTTGCAGATGTGAAAAGCAATCTAATAAACTTATGATTATGGAAATTGAAGAAAGTGTTAACGTGTGAATTAGACTTCTGATGTCAACATTTTCCCATTTAATGCATATGAATGTTGGTTAATGGGCTCCCTGACAGCTAATATTTGATACCAGCCCGAGATCAACATGTCCATCTCCAGTAAAAACAAATCAGAAATACAACTCACCATCATGCTGACTGCGGTTTTAATTAATGGGAGGTTTGTGCTTATTTGACTGTGTGCATAGTTGGCTGATGAAATCATTTTTAGAGCTTTTGACCTAAACGTGTGCACAACATGTGCTGAAAGATGCCGAGTCTGTAGACCTTTTCTTGCGCACCTTAACTACCAGTTTCAGTCAAGCCTGAGGCACCGCAAGTTCCGCAACCAAATATGCCAAGCTAAGAGAGGATGACGATGACATGGAAACTGATGGATTACCACCAGTTTGTCTCTGCAAAGATACAACATAGAGAAGCAGACTCCTCCATTAATCTGAGTGAAAGCCTTAAAGTAAAGAGAGTGAGCAGTGTCGCTAGAGTAACGACCAAGAACAATCTCTGCAGTCCATCCAATCAATCAAATTGGATTTCTTAAACACTTTTAAAACAGCAGACATCGAACAAATTGCTATACCAGGAGAATGAAAGGGAATTACATGAAGATAAGGCACCAATTCAACTAAAACAAGTAAAATAAATATATATAAAACACAGAGTGCTTACTTGGGAATTTCGTATTAAATCAGTGGGATATATAGCATGACACCAAAAAAATTGCCTTCCGCAGATGATGGGACATGCAGGGAGTCTATAAAACTATGCAAGGATCAACTGTAGTTGTGGATCCATTTGAAAATAATCTACAATACTAATCTTAGTCTCAAGGATGCATGTGGGATATAAATAGTAGTAGGTCTGTACCTTATTTAATATATTTTGAGGGATAGGCATTTCCAGTTCACGCCTGGAAGCTGGACCGCTCTAATTTGCCAGATGTCTAATAGTTGCCAAATTCATATTTGAAAATGTTCAAAACAAATGGATTTCAGCTGCGTCAGTTCAACTCCATGACTAGGATGAGAAAAAAAACAATGAAAAAAAAACCAAGACATTGAGTAAGCACATTGGTTTTTATTGATCAAAAAAGATGTCATCCCGATCGATCGGGACATCCGATCACGTCATTTTCAAAGTATCGGAATCGGCAAAAAAATATCGGACATGCCTTTTTTTTTTTTATATATATATACAGTATATATATGTTTTATTTAAATCGTTTTCTAATTGTATTTAACGTTACAGACAAAATGTCTTACACTCATCCAGAGTGGTTTTGGCTTAAAATAGGGCGATCAAATTAATTGCATTAACGGCGGTAATTCATTTTTTTTTATTAATCCCGTTAAGTAATTAACGCATGCGCTGCACGACCCACTCACGCATTGTCGCGTTCAATCTATAATGACGCCATTTTACCTATAGATAGTGCTAAAAGGCAGCATATAATGAGTAGAGAGAATTTTGACAGCCTTTGGAGCCATCAATACCTCTCTCAGCAATTAAAAATAACGTGGGAGGCAATGTGGGGAAGAAAGTTAGTAGTTGATTATTTTCTTAACACCCTATGTTCTTTCCCAACGCAGAGAAGATATAGCAATTGGTGCCCCTACGCACAGTCATGGTAGCACTTCCCATCATGCATTTGGGCAGAAGTTAAATGGCTGCAGTATCATTTACTGAAAGCTCAACAAATACACTAGATAGCAATATTTAGTCACAATATACCAAGTCACATTTATCCTTTAAGAATTACAAGTCTTTCTATCCGTGGATCCCTCCCACAGTAAGAATGTTAATAATGTAAATGCCATCTTGAGGATTTATTGTCATAATAAATAAATATGTACTGTATGTTGAATGTATATATTCGTCCGAGTTTTATTCATTTTTTTCTTAATGCATTGCCAAAATGTGTATGATCGGGAAAAATTATCTGGAATGATTGGAATTGAATCGGGAGCAAAAAAAAAAAAAAAGCAATCGGATCGGGAAATATCGGGATCGGCAGATACTCAAACTAAAACGATCGGGATCGGATCGGGAGCAAAAAAACATGATCGGAACAACCCTATTTATTAATTTATTCGTTTATTCATTTCAAGACTGTGATGTTTTTTTTAATTATTTATTGCCATAGACAGCGATTGAAGGCCATTCCATTTGAACCGGGTAGGCCATTAATGGCCGTGAATGAGTTAAAAAGAACATAGGCAATTATGCTATTGGGCAAACACTCTGGTGACTGTGGGAAAGTTATTCCATTGTTAAGCCAATTTCTACATTTTTAATTTTGTTTTTAAAATTTCTGTATCCAATTACATACCGAATTACTGTTTATTATCTTTGGTTGTTATTGTTAAACCTGTCAGCTGGTATTAATCAAACTTTTTGTGAATCAAAAACATTGACGTGACTTTCTTTGTGTGGCGTCCTGCATTTGATTCCTTCTCTTTGTACCATTTGACACTGAGTGAAAATGTTTGCTGCTACGTTAGCGCCAACTGGCTAGCTGCCATATGCTTGTCAATCATGATCAAACAGTAGCCTGTTCTGTGTCTTGTATTTCCATGTTTTATATCACATTAGTGGTTGGCGTAACATTATACTTGTGATTTTTGCGACAGTCTTTGTTAAAAATAATCTAACAGAAATGTAAATATTCAGAACCTCTCATCTTTTCTGGTGAATTTTCAGTGGGTTTAGAGAGTTTTACCGTTTTTGCTAAATAATGATACCTCTTGCTTCAAGGTGGGGGGGGGGGGGGGGGGGATTAAACACCTGTCACATTGTCATACAGTATATAGATAACAAGATGATATAGTAGGAACAAAGAATCCACTATAGTGTAATTACAGAGAGGGGAGCAATACTTCTGGGTTCAAACAAAGAGGCCTGGAGTTACCTTAATGAAAAATAAGGCCACCGTGTACCATTAAACCTTAATTAAAAAATATAGGAACAGCCATTCACGTCACGCTCTATGCAAGCTACAGTATAAGTGTCACAAAAGGCCAACCAAGCTGAATGCTGCCTCGGTGTGCCATAAGGACAAAATATAGTAACAGTTAATAAGAACATTTTTTATCCATGGACAAGTCTAATAGAGATTTGAAGGAATGTTTGACAAGTTCTCTCTCACTCAGTTCCGCCTTGGTGCAGGCCAAAGAAATCCATCTGGCACGACTTCTCACGCATTCCTCGGTCAAAGCCAACATGCGACACTTGACAATATGTCATGTAGCACTATTAGCAGCTAATTGGCCAGCAGGATCCCAGTGGGGTAGTGAAAACCCCCACATACTATTAGGGCACTTTTACTTTCCTATTATTAGGACATAAGACAAGTATAAGCAGAACTTGGTCAGTCAAATATCAGTTGAAAACAAACACACCATCAAAGGGGAAGTTTGCAGAGTTAAAACATGCTAGCAAGATTTACATGTAGACTCACATCAATGTAACGGCCAGGTCAGCAATAGGTTTTGTTCTTATTTATCTGAAGTACCAGTACTTGATAGGGTTAAAGCCAGGCGTAATATATAAATATTCTTAAACTGACCAATGCAGCAAGTAGAATGCAGTCAAAATAAACATGATAAAAGCTCCAAACATGATTTCTGGCGGCATCGGACAGACAAGCATCACACTCCTAAACTGTCTGCCTTAAAAACAACCATGCTCACTTAAAGCAGAAATGTGAAGTAATTTCATAACATGCCAAATAGGGTCACAATTAAAGTATTTAAACATTGTCCAACAAATAAAGCATGAAAAAAATAATTTATATGTTGTATATTTGACAAAATAATCAAGTTTCCGAAGTTCAAGCCTGAAAGGGGATGAACCCGGAAGTGATACGTCACACCGAGAACAGCAATGGCAGCGCTCCATACGGCCGCCATACAAAGCCCTTCAAACAATGATTCAAACAGCGATATAAGCGATAGATCGAGCGCAAGGGAGGAGATCCAAGTTTTTGAGGAGTTGGAGGAAGAAGAGGAGGTTGGAATTTTATGTTGGACCTAACATGTATTAGCCAGACGCTAATCAGGATGCAAACAGTGCGCCTAGACCACCTGACATGGAATGGAGACAAGACCCATCGAGATTACAAGATTGATAAGATATAGGCTGTTATTATCTTCATGATTTGAAGATGCAGGCATTTGCACATAATTTTATGTTTTTGTCTATCTGATGACATTGTTTAAAAAAAAAAAAAAATCAGACTTCATGTTCATTTTGGCAGATCCAGCAGCTCTCGTGCATATAAAATAATAATATAAAAACGTTGGGGGGAAGAAGGAGATGAGTCGTTGATGGCTTTCTCCACTTTATTGTGGCAACAATAAGAAAACAAAATAATAGCAGACTGCCGCCACATTCCACCGCAAAGTTTTGCTTCTCGCTCATCTTCTCCTCGCCTCCTACTACTCACAGCTCTCCAGTCCCAGCGTCTCTTAAACGGATCGTGCAGTGTCTTGTTATGAGCTTTTTGTTGACAAAGGTATCGAGCACATGACATGCTGACAACTTTGTTTCTTTATTAACACATGGAGCTAACAGTACGAACACAGCTTGGGGCTCTCGGCAGGAAGTGGCGTCTAATGGCATGAGGAAATGTAGTTTTTTCACACAAGCAAACAGATTACAAAGCACCACTTCAGTGTTGTCCCGAGACTACATTTCCCATGATTCACTGCCTGACCTGCGCGCTCGCTGATTCGCTGCGAGACATTAAAACCAACATGCTTGTTGTCAATTGTCACCTGTCAGTGGCTCTCGTAAAACACAAACTAGAAGGCTATCAAGTGATCACCGTGAAAGAAACGCTGAACCGTACAAATGCAATGCTTGAAGCATGAAGGTGGAAATACATAATACAAATACAAATAAATGTGCACAAACTCACCGGCGGTGTGTGTCTCTTACGGCAACGTGACCGTGAATTACCGCGACGCCGACCCGCTTATATGCACATCCACACCCCTTTCCCGATTGACAGTGGATTAACCCTTTCGGACAAGATCGTAGATGAAGCGCAATTTAAACACGCTTAACCTAGCGAACGTAACAACAACTATGATCGGGGATTGCCACGAGTTAGCTTTGGGCTAACGTCGCTAGCTTCTACGGTTCATTCCACAACAGTTGGCAGCTCTGCTTTGACAAAGTCATCAGTCATGTATCCAAAAATCACACTTACTTTTTGGCAAATCCTTGATCATAAGCAGACCGGTTAAGGAAGCAGGCATCTTCGAAGTGTTTGTAGCAGAGAACACTACTCGATGATGGCGTGAAATTCATTCGCTTCGTGCGAACGAAACATGTCCATTTACGTGCCCTGCTATCCTTAGGCCACTCATACAGCTTTTCGCTTGAGTGAGAACAAAACATTGCCACGCAACGCCGTGGCATCTTACCGAGAAGCAATGCAACAAACAATACTGTTCTATGGCGGACTTCCCTCGCACTTCTCAGTGTGACGTAATTTCCGAAGATTTCCGAAGATTGCCGAAGAAAAGCATTTTCGTTGTCAAGGGCGTTGCTATGGGTTAAACAAAGAATCTGGAAGGGTTGCGTTAAAAAAAAATAACGAAAATATGCTTATAATTGTTTAGCCATTGATATTATTCAAAAACATGGTTGGCCAACCTTAGTTCACATTTCCGCTTTAAGAGCCTTATCCAGCCACATGCCCCTTTCTTATCATTGTGAACTCTTTGACTTTATCATGCTTTCTTTTTCTGCCATTTTTCTTTCAACAGTATCTCCATCATCTTCCTTCCACTTTTTTTTTTTTTAGTGTTTACATTTATTTAAGACTGCACCCAGCATCTCATGAACCCTCTGTTTCTCAAATTGTCATCTCATTCCACTCACTTGTGACGTTTGAGAAATTTATTTATAAGCAAAGAAAAACAAACATGACATTTATTGCATGCAAGAGTGACATGGAGGAGGAGAATCAAGATCTAAGTGGGGAAGAGAGATGGGAAGGAGGGCAGGGAAGAAAAACAAGGAAAAATAGGAATGCACAGGGGTAAGCATGGGATGATTATGTGGAGTGGAGGTGAAGGAATAAAACTGGAGGGATAGAGGAAAAATCTGTCCGTCAACCTTGAGAAAGTATGAAAGGGAAAATAAACCATACTTGCGTCAAACCGAACATACGAATATGAGACGTGGACAAACACTGAGACGCGCACTCGCCTGACTTATTAAAAACTCAAGATGTGATAATATTCACATGACAGCATGATTGCTACCCGTCTGTCAAATTGGATAAAGTTGAGGCCTCCCTTTAGCAAATGCAATCTATGCTAATGGCTCAAATTTAAGGCTCAGGTGCTCGCCTTTGGGAAAACGCAGACAGTTAATAGGCTATAATAAAATAATGTGAAGATAACAGATGCTTCATGACCCTGCATCACCTCACACCAAGCAACAAGACAATTTATCATGCTTACCACATGAGCACAATGTTTGTTTTGCAGGAATGGAAAGCATCAGTGTGGAAACGGACTGGGATGCTTTGGCCCTCTCCTCTCTGGTCGTGACGGGAAACAGCAACCACTCTTCCTCATCTTTGTTTGACCTCAACACTCTCAACGGCTCCCACAGTGGAGGATCCTTCTTTGGGATCTTTCCGGAGAATGCCTCAAACACCACCCCTTACCCATTGCCCCAGCCAAGGGTACGCGACCAAGGCCTGGCCCAGGCAGAGATCGCTGTTCTAGGGGTGGTGCTGGCTCTAACCACGCTGGGAAATAGCTTCGTCCTGTGGGTATTGCTCCGTAGAAGGAAGCACAATGCACCAATGCACGTGTTCATGGTCAACTTGTGTGTGGCTGACCTGGTGGTGGCCTTCTTTCAGGTGACCTCATGACTTCTTGTCATTAGTACTTAGCCTATAACCTTCATGTAGTACGATACTCACAAACTTGCTGGAGTGACTGTTTCTATATACAGAATACTGTATGCAAGTTCCCTATGGGGGACTGTTCTCACAAGCATTTGTTTGGCTTGTAAAGAAAGAATAATATCAGAAAACATATTTTTAGGGCACTTGACTGATAAATTCTGCATTTATTTTTTTGGCAAGTCAACCGGGCGTGTATGGCAGCAGCTCAAGCAAGGGAACCCGGGCTTCCCCAACCCTAGCTATTTTGTCCAGATCTTCCTAGGCCATACCAAGGTGTTCCTCTGCGAGCCTGGGTAGATTTTCTGAGAGGTACCCGGAAATCCCACCAGACAAACAAACGCATTTAGTTCATTTCAAAATAGAGGCCCATTTGACTGACAATGAAACAATTGTATTTTTAAGGATGAATTAGGAGTGCTATACATTTGTTTGTAACATGAAATTAACCACTTAGCAACATTACTGAACTTGAAGAAATTGGATAATCATGAACAAACTCCAGTTCGTTAGCTAGGTAATTGACTCTTGACCAATCTGAGGAGTACCAAGAGAGACAGAATGTGGAATAAAAAAACAGAAAATCACATTGTTTGATTTCTAAATAATTTATTTGCAAATCATGGTGGAAAATAAGTATTTGGTCAATACCAAAAGTTCATTTCAATACTTTGTTATGTACCCTATGTTGGCAATAACGGAGGCCAAACGTTTTCTGTAACTCTTCACAAGCTTTTCACACAATGTTGCTGATATTTTGGCCTATTCCTCCATGCAGATCTCCTCTAGAGCAGTGATGATTTGCGGCTGTTGTTGGGCAACACGGACTTTCAACTCCCTCCACAGATTTTCTATTGGGTTGAGATCTGGAGACTGGCTAGGCCACTCCAGGACTTTGAAATGCTTCTTAGGAAGCCACTCCTTTGTTGCCCTGGCTGCGTGTTTGGGATCATTGTCATGCTGAAAGACCCAGCCACGTCTCATCTTCAATGCCCTTGCTGATGGAAGGAGATTTTCACTCAAAATCTCTCGATACATGGCCCCATTCATTCTTTCCTTTACACAGATCAGTCGTCTTGGTCCCTTTGCAGAAAAACAGCCCCCAAAGCATGATGCTCCCCCCCATGCTTCACAGTGGGTATGGTATTCTTCGGATGCAATTCAGTATTCTCTCTCCTCCAAACACGAGAACCTGTGTTTCTACCAAAAAGCTATTTTGGTTTCATCTGACCATAACACATTCTCCCAGTCCTCTTCTGGATCATCCAAATGCTCTCTAGTAAACCGCATACAGGCCTGGACGTGTACTGGCTTCAGCAGGGGGAGATGTCTGGCAGTGCAGGATTTGAGTCCCTGGCGGCCCATTGTGTTACTGATAGTAGCCTTTGTTACTGTGGTCCCAGCTCTCTTTAGGTCATTCACTTGGTCCCCCTGTGTGGTTCTGGGATTTTTGCTCACCGTTCTTTTTATCATTTTGACGCCACGGGGTGAGATCTTGCATGGAGCCCCAGACCGAGGGAGATTATCAGTGGTCTTTTATGTCTTCCATCTTCTAATAATTGCTTGCACAGTTGATTTCTTTACACCAAGCGTTTTACCTATTACAGATTCAGTCTTACCAGCCTGGTGCAGGTCTACAATTTTGTCTCTGGTGTCCTTCGACAGCTCTTTCGTCTTGACCATAGTGGAGTTTGGAGTGTGACTGAGTTTGTGGACAGGTGTCTTTTATACCGATAATGAGTTAAAACAGGTGCCATTAATACAGGTAAAGAGTGGAAGCTCGTTAGACCTCGTTAGAGGAAGTTAGACCTCTTTGACAGCCAGAAATCTTGGTTGTATGTAGGTGACCAAATACTTATTTTCCACTCTAATTTGGAAATAAATTCTTTAAAAATCAAACAATGTGATTTTCTGTTTTTTTTTCCACATTCTGTCTCTCATGGTTGAGGTTTACCCATGTTGACCATGACAGGCCTCTCTAATATTTTCAAGTAGGAGAACTTGCACAATTGGTGATTGACTAAATACTTATTTGACCCACTGTCGCATTAAATAAAGCGCTTTTTTTTTTTTTCGTGAATTCCATTTACCAATCATGATTTGCTGTTAGTGGTGTCACTCCCTCAGCAGAGGAGTATGTTATTCTGTGTGTACAGTATGAACGAAATAAAATGTGCCTCTCATGCAGAACTCGCCAGTGGGCTGGTCTGGACCCCATGACAGCCCATTTATGGCCCGTGAGCTATACGTTTGACACCGCTGTTCTAATATATGGAAAACATTTAAAACCCTTCACATCTGGCTCACTCTTTGCGGATTTCTTCTTAGTCTCATTAGTATTTTCTAGGTAAAGCAATGCCGATATTTCAAAGTTATGACATGACAGCTTCAAGCGTCATTTCTCACAAATGTGAATCATCAAGGTTGCGGGTCTACGGGGATGTGTTTTCCCGAGTTTCAATTATAAATAATGTGTCTGAACACTTGCGAGGTGTAAGAAGCTCATTTAAGCAGCAGATAATCAGTCTGAGTGCGGGGAGGCTGAAAATGGTGTGACGACCTGAAAAGTGTGTTGTGATGATACACGCCCTCCCAAAAATGTGTGTGTGCAGGTTCTTCCCCAACTCATTTGGGACATCACTGACAAGTTTCAGGGACCCGATTTCCTGTGCCGTTCCATTAAGTACTTGCAGATTGTGGGCATGTTTGCTTCCTCCTACATGATAGTTGCCATGACAGTGGACCGGCACCATGCCATCTGCTGCCCGTTGCAGGCTTACCGTAGCGGGGCGGTTTCCCGCTGGAACACCCCGGTCATGGTGGCTTGGGGATTGGCGCTAGTTCTCAGCCTACCGCAGGTAAGGGCTACCAGAATCACCTTCGGGGCAGAGACAAATGGTCAGACAGGAAATTAGAGGCCAGGCTGGTGACTTCATACTAGAGAACTTAATCTACTTTTAGTACCTTGAGGTCATTGTCAGTCATTTTCATGTCAGTTTTACAAACGTCCTGTTCCTTTTGTCTTTATGTCAGGTGTTCATCTTCTCACGATCAGAAGTGAGTCCTGGTGAGTTTGAGTGCTGGGGTCACTTTGCAGAGGTGTGGGGGCTCAAGGCGTACATCACCTGGATGACAGTGGCTGTATTTCTCCTGCCTGCCCTCATCATCACCATCTGTCAGGTCATTCTTTTTTTGTCTGTTTGTTCGTTTTAAGCAAAGACTAGCATGTAGACTATACAAAGAATATGACCGCTTGTAGTAAGCTGGAGACTATCCCAGCGGACTTTGGGCAAGAGGCAGGATACATGCTGTCTCGTCACAAGCCAATCCGAGCCTGGCACATGTAGACAAGATAGCGCATAAGTGTTGGGTTACTGCACTTTGTAGCAGCAAGGCATTTTTTGGATTTTTCTCTTCCAGTATTGTTTTTATTTTTTTTAATACAACAAAAAGGAAAAAAAAAAAAAAACTGGATGCGTCATAAGGGCAAGGCACTGAAGCGCCACCTCCACAATGACTGTTGATGCTCAGATTAGTTTGGGACTTGGCTAAGCTTAGAGAGAGTCTGAATAAGACTATTCCATGGTGGGCGGGCCCCCCACTGGTTTGGTTCGCTGATCTATTTGGGGAAAGATATTTCCAGAGTCTAGCAATTTCCACTAATTAACACGACCACCACTGTGAGCTGCACACACTTTTTGGCAAAGAATCGAGATCTCAGCTAACAGTATCTTTGACCATTTTTTTATGGCTCTACTGCAATTTTCAAACATTTTTGCGAAAAAAAAAAAAAAAAAAAAACTTTTAGAAGTCCCAGTGTACAGTGGTACTTCGACATACGATCACTTCGACACCCGATCTTTTCGACATCCGACGTAAAATTTGACTCGCCGTTTGTTTTTACATCAGCTGACATGCTCGAAATACGACGATTTATGACATTGCCGCAGTTTCTTTGTTTTCCGGCTAGACGGATGCAGAGCAGATTTTCTTGTGAGAGAAATCAACATGGGTTCCAAGAACGTTAGTGCAGGTGGTGAAAAAAAAGCAAAAAGGTGAGGCTTACTATTGAAATGAAGATGGAAATGATGGAAAAATATGAGCGTGGTGCACGTGTCCGTGAACTGGCTCGACAATACGACCGTAGAATGTCTACAATCTTGCGGTCGTCTTCCCCCTATTTTCGCCAGTCTTTAGTTAAGGTGACAATTATTATTGTAGTAACATCGCCAAAAAATCGCCAGGTTCGTCAAGTTTTTAATCATTTATTTCAGAACTTGTGCAACACAACATGCCTACTGTGGGACGCAGCTGAACAAAGTGAAAGTAAAAAGTCCCTCTCTCACTCAGTCAAGTCAGCCACGCGTTGCGTTCAGGTACACCACGCAAAACACAACCACACAGCCAGATTAAACCCTATTCGTTACATTATTACAGGTATTATTGTTATTACGATTATTCCCGTATTGGCCCGAATATAAGACGGCCCTGATTATAAGAAGACCCCCTCGTTTTCAAGACTCAAGCTTGAAAAAAAGACTTTTTGAACACCAAATTAATTTTTATACAGAAAATAATTACAGTACATCTGAAACAAATGATTACAGCTATATATTTGAGAGAAAAAGCATGTTATTTTGCCTCATTCAGATCTTAATATCTGAACATTTAAATATGTAAACTGAAGTGCAATCACATTTGTAAATGAATGGCTTCTGGTTTTTGACATGTAAATAAACCAATCTATTGTGATAAAACAACAAAATTGCAATAACTGCATTAACCATCAAAGTGAAGTCTAACTAACTGTAGTCTTGAAACAAATCTGAATAAGGAAAAACATTGCAATAAAATAATGCAAACTGGTTAAACTTGAGAGTAGCTGAGATCTGTCATGACAGAACATCGCTTCAATGATATCTGGCGCCATCTAGCCTCGTGAATGGGTATAACGTCTAGACCGCGAATATAAGATGACCCCCACTTTTTAAGTGTTATTTCAATGCAAAAAACACTGTCTTATATTCAGGCCAATACGGTATATTATCATTCACATCTTTTTCATAATTTATTTGTGTTGCTATATGTAATTGCTATTTGCAATTGTATCAGCAGCATTTATTAAGGATTTAGTGTAGGTTTTCGGGCTGTGGAACGAATTAATGGAATTATAATGTATTGTTATGGGGAAATCCTTTACATCGAAATCCTTCGATATAATAACCAGGTCCTGGAACAAATTAAATTCGTATGTAGAGGTACCACTGTACTTACATTTTCCGTGTCATGTGTTTAACATAATGGCATTGTACTAATAATCTGTAGAATGTTGTTGAAAATTCCTTTCCTGCGATTTATACCTTGAAATGCTCCATTTTGTTTGCACAGTCTTTTTACCCACACAGTCTATTTCATTTTACGAGTTGTGCGAGTCAGGTCTCGTGATTGTCAATATCAGCTTCATTGGAGCTGACTCATTTCTCCAGCACGCCTATGATCGCTCAAATTGTTCAAAGCAGTCTAGAGTAGTCCAACTGGTCGGTATGGGATCAATCTTTTCAGTGATAAAGTTTAATGCCTTGGATTGCATCCCAAACGTCTCATAGGGTAATTTCATCAGGAACTTTACCACTGCGTCAGCACGTATCTCAGAAATCTTGTTTCAAAAAGATAAATGCAAAAAATTGTACACCCTCATCCAGCAGAAGTTGAGGATCAAAGAAAATATTTGTAGTTATTTTAAAGTTTATAGCTTTATGACAGACGTGAGCGTTTGGTCCTTCAAATCACCTTGCGGCCATATTGATTGGGCATATGTATAGTGTTTGGAGTAGCAGATGCACTTGAGTGTTGCAAAAGAGTTATATCTGTTGAAGAATGGTTCTACGCCAGTAAAATTTTATTGAATCCATTCTGCATCCAAATGAGAGAGTAACAAAATTGAATAACGCCACATGAAAATGTTTGGCTCTCCTTTTTCTTTCAATTTCCTGTTCCCCTCCTAGCAGAAATGTTCACAGAATAGCTAAACCTGGCACATATGTTTCCTAAAATTGAATACGGAGTCCATTTGCATGAGATAATGTCTTGGTGATGTAATTTCAACTTTGCTGCACATGGGAAAAAAACTATTGCCATCTTGCAGATAAGAATCTTCCGGGAGATCCACAATAACATCTACCTGAAGTCAGAGAGGATGGTGATGGCTGAGCTAAAGAGGAATGAAATCCTCTTTCACTTTCACAGCTTTAAGAAGGAAGAGGATCGGGCCAGAGAGAGGGGTCGAAGGTCATCCAGTGGCAGCGCTCGGGCAGGGCTGCACTTGAAGCCCATCAACGACAAACCTCACATAAACACCTATAATAAAATTCAAATGACAGATACAGCAGCTTCAACCGCAGTTTCTGCGGATGTGCAGCAAGTGAATGGTCCTGACTGTCAGGAGTCCTGCACATCCTGCCAGGTGACCTCAGGTTCACCTCGTTGCTCCCTCGATTACGCCCCCCCTCACCCCACAGTGGCGCCACCGCCAAGCATCACCAAAGCAATGTCCAAAACGGTCCGAATGACTCTGGTCATTGTGCTGGTCTACACTGTATGCTGGTCCCCTTTTTTCATTGTCCAGCTGTGGGCCGCCTGGGACCCCAACCCTCCCAATCAAGGTCAGTATCACACACATTTCAAGGGCTATGTAGATTTGCTTACGTTCTTCGATATGGCTTGATTTGAAATGGTCTACAACTGATGTTGTTGATATTTTGAAATCATTTGGCAATTGATAATTGAATGTGCTCCTTAGCGTAAAGATAATGTGCATGATTTATAGCTATTGTGCTGACTTTGTCGTGGGATCTTAAGCTAAAGTCAAACCACAGAAGTCAGTAAATAACCTGTTTGTATTCCTTACGTATTTTGCAACCTGACAAGATGTTGACATTTTGTCAACAATGATCTACGGTAGGAGCATGTACACAGTCAAATTTATAGTTGGACACATAGAGGGCATTGTGTTCTCATGCACAGCTCACCTATATTTTACAAGTGACCTTTGCCTTAAACGAGAAAATGTAATCTTAATGAATCTAACACAAAAAACTACACATAGGGCTGATTTTTATGGCAATGTAATCTCAAACCAGTTTTTCCGTCATTTGTTGTCTCCAAGCTTGTTTGGGTTCTGACGTAATACTTATTATTAGTTCCAAAATGCAACAGGATGTTGCCCATCTGGAAAGTTTACAATCCTATAGGGAAAAGTGAATTACAATGCTGAAAGGTTTTCAGTACGAGTTGAACTGACAGGTCAATGAGTCTAGAGTACTTTAGAGCAGGGGTCTCCAAACCTGTCCTTATGGGCGGCTGTGGGTCCTGGTTTTTGTTCCAAGTGATCCAGTACAGAAAGTTGAAACAATGGGGTTCACCTGACTGGCACCTGACTGCAATCAACTGATTATACTTCTAAAACATCAGATTGGTGAACAGGGGTTGTCTTGCTTGGTTTGAATGAAATCCTGCACCCACTACAGCCCTAGTGCAGAGTTGACTAAATCCGGACCTCGGTGCCACTTTTCTTTTTGTGTTTTCAATGTCTCCCTCCTCCAACACACCTGAATCAAAATGATCAGGATCATTATCAGGCTTCTGGAGAGGTTGCTGATGACATAATCATTTGATTCAGGTGTATTAGGGGAGAGAGACGTGGAAAACACGACAGGGAAAGTGGCACCGAGGTCCGGATTTAGTGAACCCTGGCCTAGAGTCCCTTAGTCTCCCTGAGTAAATGCATTCATCAAATCAATGAATGGATGTGCCAGAATTTTCTCCAGTTAAATGTGGAGAAGACAGAGGTGATCATTTTTGGGCCAAAAAAGGAAAGGTCAAAGATAAGGAGGCAACTTAGCTCAATGTCACTTACAGCTACAAATCAAGTCAGAAACCTTGGCGTAATTATTGACTCAGACCTAAAATTTGATAGCCATCTAAAGTCCGTCACTAAATCCGCTTATTACCACCTAAAAAATAAAACCCGAATTAAGGGGCTTCTGATTCAACAAGAAATGGAAAAACTTATGCATGAATTCATTTTCAGCTGATTGGACTATTGCAACGGTATATTTACAGGTCTTGATAAAAAATCAGTCAGGAAGCTGCAGCTAGTACAGAATGCTGCAGCCAGAGTCCTCACAAATACAAGGAAGCTGGACCACATTACACCGGTTTTGAAATCGCTACACTGGCTTCCAGTGAGTCAAAGGGTAGACTATAAAATACTACTGCTCATCTACAAAACACTTAATGGCCTTGGACCAAAATACATGCTTGATTTGTTAGATTCCTATGAGACATCTAGACCACTAAGGTCCTCTGGAACTGGTCTCCTGCATGTTCCAAGAACAAGAACCAAGCAGGATGAGGCAGCATTTAGTTATTATGCTCCTCACCTCTGGAACAAGTTACCTGAACGTCTGAAGTATGCTCAAACTGTTAGCTCTTTTAAATCAGGGCTAAAAACGCTTTTGTTTAGCACTGCATATCCATAACTGTCTATGTATTTCAATCTACTTGCTTTCTATTCCTCTTGTGCTTATCTCCATTGTTGATTTCAATTATTATTATTAGTAGTAGTTTTTGTTTTATTTTTATTTATTTATTTTTATTCTATTTGTCATTAAATGCGATTTTTATGTATAATTTTATTTCCGATTTTGATTGTCTTGGTTTTTACGTTGTATTGATTTAACTGTGATTTTTATGATCTTCATGTGATGTAAAGCACTTTGAATTGCCTTGTGTTGAATTGTGCTATATAAATAAATTTGCCTTGCCTTGCCTTGCCTTGCCTAGAGTATCTGGAATAGTTTGAAGACCCCTGCTTTAGAGCAAGACAACAAAATCGCTAATCATGTGTTTTTGTCATCTAGTCATCCAATCAATCACCATACAGAACCCTTGAAAAATAATCTGCCGTAATGCTCTGTGAAGTAACAAAATAACTAGCTAACGTGGTGACACATTTTTCATGTTTCGATGCTGGTCAATCAAAATATGTCCTCACATTGTAAGTGTATTGATGTCATGGAATTTGCAGGAGTTGCCTTCACTATCCTAATGCTGCTGGCCAGTCTCAACTCATGCACCAACCCGTGGATCTACACGGCCTTCTCCAGCAGCGTGTCTAGAGAGCTGCAGAACCTACTGCATTGCGGATCGCGTTCCGGACGCCGGGGCTCGCTGCCTGATGACTCCACTGCCACGCACACCTCTACCACCAAGGACAGCCAGTACTGACTGACTGAGACCACCTTGGAGACGTGTGTGTCCTTGCCTTCTCCTCTGGACAACAGAGGTGGCATACATCCACCAGATGTTCCAATCACAAATGACAGCTAGGCCGTGAACAGGAACCCGGTCGGCCCCTCCATGCAAACAGAAAAGGAGCGTGTCATTGGAGTTGTTGGAGTGGGATGTAATGCGAAGTGACAGAAAGTGCGATGCGAGATGACCTGGCCTCAGCTTTTGAGTGCCATGTTAATTCCCATAAGAATTTCTGATAAATAAAGAAGACAGGAAATCCAAAGTGTGAATTGGAACTGCGGACAAATTGCAAGCAAGCAGTAGAGACGGCGTGACTGACCGCAATAATGTGGATGTTCTGTTGGAGATCTAATAATGTGAACAAACTTTGTTAAATCAAAGCAAGTGAATTAACCAAGGCTGAATTAAATTCTCTCAGGAGGAATCCAGCTTCTCAGAACAATGGAGAACTGTAACCGAGCTGGATAGGGACTCATTCAAGAGCACAGTGATAAATCAACCCCCCCTTCTATAACCTATATATGCAATCCAGCTTTCTGCAACTGAGCGGGACACGGTGTGATTTTAATATATGCACACACAGCATGTGAAGTCAACAAAATGACCTTCCTGACTGTGAAATTCTATTCTGAAGGAACAAAAGGAAACATTTAAAACCATTCCATGTACGAGAACGAACTGTTTGAAATATATTTATTTTAAATGTACCACACACATTAAACACGGTTGGTTCCAGTGTGTGCAATGTTAAGGTTGTCGGATGTCACTCATGTTATAATTGTGCATAAATTGGAAGTTTGTACTTCAACTGAACCTGTGGTCTTCATCACTATATGTCAAGGGTATCAAAAGAAAGTGCTTGCTATTGAGGTAATGAAAGTAGTCCCAGTCCAAAGAACGTGCCTGTGATGCCCGTGGACATTTTTAGAGCCCCCCCCCGCTAGTTTAATCTCATGATGATGTCAGCCATGTTATTCTAGGAGGCGTTATCAGCACAGGCGGGCTCTTGTGCTCCCTCTTGCCAGTGCACGTTCTTTATTTGTCAATTGTGTTTCTTGACAGGTTCTACTTTACGTCCAAACCCGACAGTTTGAAATGGGAAATTCCGCCTCTTAACTGCTTGACAGATGTCAAGTAAATATTCTAAATTCTTTTGATTAAAGTATTGATATATATATAAGCTATTAAACATACAGTACAGAGATGTACGGCAACACTCAAAGGCTGGAATTACAACGTAGGTCTAAGAGCTCGATTCCGACATTTTGTCTTCAAATCACACAAAAATAACCATTGATTATTGTGAAAAATTGAATTTCATTTACTGCTACATTTTAATCTCCTTAGGGAAAATGAGCCAACATGCACACATTATTTATAACCACACCACCAGAGAGAAGACCAGATGACACACACGCAGGCATGCAATGTCAGAGTGATGAATCGTATCTGCTAATGTGAATCCAACGTAAATAAACAAATCGGTCGAACCCATTAATGTGAGTGTGACACCACTGAAGTGCTTTGTAAAAAAACGAAAGTTTAAGTATAAGCATTTAAATGTGCGTAATATGATATTTAGGGGGTGGTTAAACAAGGGGGAATGAATGCAAATAGCAGTCAGTGGAGTAAAATTCCCACGGGGAAGGAGTCAGCCCAAGTTACTAAATGCATAAACTAAATACTATGTAACATTTAATACAACCTGTATTTGCTCTTTGTGTGTTGTCACAGCCTTCTGTTAACATTTGTGCACACGGGTTGTTTCAGGTGTTCGGTAAAATGTAAACACTATGATATTTGCTGACAAGTTTACACACCCTCAAAGAATTTTTCAAATCTGTAACATTCCAAAGAGAGTAATGAACAGTCAGGCAAAACAAATATTATTTTTCAATGGCATTCAAATTCAACAATGTAATTGCCAGATCTGACAGTTTATGTAATTATAAACATATGGGCAAAACTGCATATTAAAATCTAACCCAAACCCTAATCCTAAGGTCCAATTGGTAACTTTGAAAAGTACGTTAAATCAGCATGATTAAAGAGCTGTAGTAAGACATCTTTCTTTGCAATCATAATATTGCAAATAATCAATAACAGTACTTCACAGGGTCTCATAAAACAGTAGCCCTTTTATTAGGGGAAATGCTAACACCTAATCTAGAATTCAAAATGGCAAATGAAAGAATTTATTTGTCTTTCACAAACAAAACAGTACATAAACCTTTTTTTTTTTTTTTTTTTTTTTTTAAAACACTACGCATTTTAGCAAGTGTTCGTCTGTCCATTTTGTTCTTTAGTAGGCAAATTCCTGGCTCAGTGAGTGAGAAATTTTTGTAACAGGCCACATTGAAGCTATTTTTCCCTCCTGAAGGCTGTTACAACCATAAACCATGTTTCAGTCATCTCTACCTCCATGGCTGAGGATACATTCCAGACCACCCTTGCAATACGTGAAATCGACAACACAGAAATCCCTTGTTGAAATACACTTCAGGTATGTTTTTATAGCATTTCCGACACCTATTTATCTTCAAGGTGTTAAACACACTTTTAAAAATGTTCAAACACATTTAAACACAGAATCTATTGAGGGAAAGTAACAGCAATAATAACACAAAAATATGTCGAGTACCAAGTTAAAGGGAAAGCTCAGAATTTTTGACATCTGGGTTAATCTTCAAGTTAGCGAGGGTTTAATTAGTCGGTGGAGTTAATTTCAACATATTCCGCTGGGTTTGTTAGTTATTTGTTAGTTTCAAGGCTCTGGTGTGGCTAAGCTAGCGCGAGTCAATTGGGCCATCCTAGCATGCCAATAAAAAAACAACATATGCACACATGAAAATCATCAAGCATGACCCATGCAATCAATACTGTTGGCAATGTTTTCAGGATAAAGTAATTAAAACTTACCATTGAACGTCAATATTTGCAGTACAAATAGCAATATTTGTAATCCAGAAGCTCGGCAGAAGGCTTGAAGCGCAAGTCGGAGAAATATCACATCGTTTTTTTTCTACGCTGATTTTTTTTATGTCGTGGCCAGCAGCAAGTAACCAGTTTATATTGTACCTTGTTGTCATATGGAATTTGTGGAAAGTTTCCTTTGCCAATTTCTTCTGTCCGCTTCCACAGCTTCTAAATGCACATTTCGCCATGTTGCCGGTTGTCAGCTAACTCAACAGACTGATGCTGAATTCGAGGAATATGGGAAGTCAGCGTTTCCAACCTCCGATCTGAAAAAATATCATTGGAACGCCTCCAATATTTGATTGCTAATGAGATGGCAGGTTTGCTGGAGGTCAAATTGTCTTTTGATGGCCAAAATAAAAAACAACTTGAATGTAAATAGCCATCTTTGCTGTTTACATTCGCTTGGAACGCATTGAGGTTGCAACTGGTACCCTCCGAGCGGGATAACTTCTACTTCCCACCTTCCTCAAATGCAGCGTGAGCTCGGGTGGCCGAAGCACTCCTCTCTATTGTGGTCGTATTACGCATCTAAAAAAAAATGTCCTGCAGAATGAAATGAATTACGACAGTTTTTTGAGACATTGTTTTGGCCTCATGTGTGTTTTGAAACAAAGATCTGCATTTAGAATTTTTTTGACTATGTTGGATCTGTTCGTAGATCGGTATCGTTTTTTATTGGCGTACTAAGTTCGCCCAATTGACTTGCGCTAGCTTAGCCACTCCGGAGCCCTGAAACTAACAAATAACTTATGAACTGCATGGAATTTGTTGAAATCAACTCCACTAATTAAATCCCTGCTAACTCGAAGATTAAGCTTAACTTTTGCTTTAAAAATTAATATTTTCCCCCTAACTTATAAAAAAAAAAACTTTTTTCGAGTGGAATGGATTAATGGCATTATAATAAATTTTAATGGATAAACCACTAGCAGAATGAGAAACACATCGTGTTGTTTGCCGAATTGTGACAGCGTCTCATTAGATTGTGGTCATTTAAAAGGCCAGTGAGTGTAAAAGATCAAAGCCGACATTGAGATGTTCTGTTTTCGTGTCCAAAATACAAAACGCTGAGGACAATTCTGGGATGCTTTCAAGATGTCTCTGGAATCCTCATTCATGTGGAAGGAGAAGCCTCACCTTTTTCCTCTTGTCCGGCGCGCTGTGCATTTGTTCCCCAGACGCAAGGCCCCACTTTGATGCTTCGCCAGACCACAAGTTACATCAACACCTTGTCGTGTCTGACTTTGCTGCATCAGGAAATTGATGAAGCTCTCCCCCAACTCCTTTGGGTGTTCATGTATGTTCCTCTTCCTGGTAGGAACAGCAAGGTCAATAGATAGTTCATCTCCGCTGATAGTATTCTCACTTTGATGAGAGTTGCCAGAAATGCAGTACTTTGAAACATCACTGTCTGTCTGTTTAGCCATTAGCGGGCATTACAGCTGCTAAATAATACACACGAGAGCTCGCAGACACTCAAATAAATATACACACTGGAGTCAGCCCCCTCACTACACACACTGGTGAAATGTTCCCTTTGATGATGTGAGGCCCTCTTCGCATAATGCTCAAATAGAAAGTCAAAACAACACCCATTTAAAGACAAAGTATTCTAAAGACGATCCAGACAACTGATGAACTCCTAATAAGTGAGTGACGAGCATTCTGGGTGGAATGAATTGTAGAAATGTTAATTAATGAATCAATTAACTCACCTTTACACCATGCACAACATGTGCAGTGGTACTTGAGATACAAGTTTCATTCATTTCACAACACACTCATAACTCAAAACAATCTTTTCTTAAATCATATTTCCCCACTGAAATGAACGAAAATGGCATTAATCCATTCCAACTTCTTAAAAAATAAAATTATGCATGAAAAACCCTGTAAAAATAAAGTATGATTGATTGATTCAATTTTTTTTTAAAACAATCCTTCTCATGTAGGGTTATAATAGAAAAAGAAGACACTTCATAATCTTTCGTAAAAAAAAATTTATGTGCATTTAAGGTCACACACAGTACAGACAATCCATCTTTTGACTAGATATGACGTGGATTGCTAATTGGGCAGCCATAACCTTAACAAGGAAAATGTAATTTTCTAATTTAACATGTTCAGACGCTTTTATCAAAATCTACTCAAACAACTTGTAATTTGCTTCGCTTATGAACTGTATGTTGGTTCTTATTAGATGCCTTTATGATGGTGGGTGCTGAAAATTGGTGTCATTTTGTTGAGTTCGGCTCTAGAAGTTTTAGCTACATCCTGCTGGTGATGCGTTTCGTCTGAAAAGGAGCTCATGTCATGAGTCAAGGTCATGTTATTACGCTGGGCTGGTGTTTCCTGACTTCCTGTCAAGCGAGGGCCTAAAATAGGAATGTATGATTCTTTACTTTGACTGAGGCAAGGTCAGTATAGCAGGTAAACCTCTCTCTCCTGAAATCATTTCAGTTCCAGTCGAGAGGTGCAGAATGATGGGCCCTCCAGCCTTGACCAAAGTCAGTATGAATAGAGGCACCAATCAGGAGCTCTGCAGACCTGTATTTCTTCACTTCACTTCTCACCAGACTGTGCGCACATCTGCACACAACCAGCCAGCCTTTTTGCGCTCTACAGCATTGTACTCAGAAGGCAGAGGAAGCCAAAGAACAACTAGCAGAGCCATCTACCATTGTTTTCGCTTTTGCTTCTGTTATAACAATCCCACAAGTATGAAATTAAATCAATCGCAAATTTCATGTGGGCAGCACATAGGAATTGTGGTTAAGTACAGTTAAATGGTTCTGAGCGCTATATTTTGGTTTCGTCTTGTGGGGTTCTTTTCTCTGTGCTTTTGTGTGGGTATTTTTTCTGGGTAATCAAGTTGGCTTCATTGTGCCTAGAGCAATTCCATTTAATTGGTACAAAAACTTTGATTTATTTGCTACAAATAATTTATCTTGATCTCCAGATGCCAGCGGCTTGTCGTGTCCGTCAGGACATTTAGATGCGCTTCCACTTGATGACAAAAATTACAATTAACTTAATCACTTCTACTGAGGTGATTGATGTCCAATCAATTTGAATTAAGAGGGCAGCCTTCCCAGCTCAATCAAATGCATTAATCCATCAATGTCAATGGCAGCTATTCTGTGTCTCCATACTGTGGCGACGCCGGCTCTATGCAGGGGCTAGAGGGTGCAGTGCTCCCTCAAATAAATCTCTTGCCTCCTCAAATCAAAATTTCGAAAATGAGAAAGCACATTTTTAATATACTTACAAAATTAATACATTACAAACTGACAGATAAATCTGCAGTAGTGGAAAAAAATCTGCCGAAAAGGGGACACAATGATGATATAGTATCAATTCTCTCTCATCTCTCTTTGCCTCTGTGGGTGTGTATTCACAGGATGGTCAGCGTGCGCGCACAGTAAAGTGTGCACAACCCCCAGTAAATATCCAATCACTGTTAGTATGTAAATGCACCCAGACGTCACCAGACAATGTGGTGTCAGGTTTCAGCATAGCAACGGAGCGGCAAGACTTTGAAGAAGCAGCTGCATTTTCTCAGTCACAAAAAGCACAGAAATAAACTAGGGCTGTCAAGATTATCGCGTTAACGGGCGTTAATTAATTTTTTAAATTAATCACGTTAAAATATTTGACGCAATTAACGCAGATGTCCCGCTCAGACAGATTTAAATGACTTTACAGTGAAACGCTCACTTGTTAATTGTGTTTTATGGAGTTTTGCCACCCTCTGCTGGCGCTTGGGTGCGACTGATTTTATAGGCTTCAGCACCCATGAGCATTGTGCAAGTAATTATTGACATCAACAATGGCGGGCTACTAGTTTATTTTTTGATTGAAATTTTTACAAATTTTATTAAAACAAAAACATTAAGAGGGGTTTTAATATAAAATTTCTATAACTTGTACTAACATTTTTTTTTTTAAGAACTACAAGTCTTTCTATCCATGGATTGCTGTAACAGAATGTTCATAATGTTAATGCCATCTTGTTGATTTATTGTTATAATAAACAAATACAGTCCTTATGTACCGTATGTTGAATGTATATATCCATCTTGTGTCCTATCTTTCCATTCCAACAATAATTTAAAGAAAAATATGGCATATTTCATGGATGGTTTGAATTGCGATTAATTGCGATTAATTACGATTAATTAATTTTTAAGCTGTAATTAACTCAATTAAAAGTTTTAATCGTTTGATAGCCCTAAAATAAACCCATGTCCACTTCACGTGGCAGACTGAAGACAAATGAGGGTCTTGGCCCATGAGAAGTCCGTAACAAATAATTTGGACATGGATGAATTTATTAGGGTTTTTTGCAAAGGGAAGTAGGAGACTGTTGTTGTCGAGTGGAGTGAAGTAATGGGAGATTTTTTAACTGTTTCGTTACGAACAAAAAAAGAGCAAAAAAAAAAAAAAAAGAAAGAAAAGAAAAGATGCAATGTTCTGTTCTTTATCTGTTGTGTTTTATAAATTAGTTTAAGAAGTATTCTTTTCATTATTATTCATAAGACTACCATTCAGTTCTCCGGTTACAATTTATCAGAGAATTAGGTCATCCAGTTAAGATATATGTAATGTTGTTAGTTTATAAAACCTGGATGAAGGATATTTATTCATTTTATTGTTCAGTTTCCCCCCTTGAGGGATTGCCACCTTATTGTGGTCAAGGGTTTTTTCGTGCCTCGATGACCTTAAGAGCTATACAAGCAGTAGCTTAGCCCTCAGGTGGGACACCCAAATTGGACAGGTCTGAAGGTAGAGGCCTGTTACGATAAGCACTATGATGGGGGGCTGGAGCATGATGTGTACATATGATGCCCCTACATATTTCTGAATGCCCCCACATACATCACCATGCCTGATCAGGGGACATTTACAGTATACATAAGAAGCCTACACTCTATGTGACATTTTTCAATGTAAAATGTGAGCATTTCTATAATAAAGGTCAGGATGTTTTAAATTGTCCAATGGAAAATCTAGGATTCTTCTTCTCTTACCATCATCATCCTTTTGGAGTAAGTGTCATAAAAAGCCAAAGTAGAGAGCAAAACACATACGCGGACCTGAATTTTGTATGGTCTGGTTCATCTCTGGCTCCTTTCAGATTTTCACCAAATATAGACATTCTATTTTTATTGTTTGTTTGCAATTCTTCAGAAATTCTCACCTGATTCCCTACATATAGCAGCTACTGTAGGTACTTATTGAAAATGGCTCACCCCAGGATCTGGCGGGATCAAGGTGAGATTTTATAGTGTTCACCCACCCTGTTTTCATTATTTAGAGAGCGGTTATGTTTACGCCTCTGCAAGGACACGTGCTTCTTCAAAACATTCATGTGATCGGGGACAGGCAAAAGCCAATTTACGGGAGATCATCGAACATGCTTTCATTGGATTTATGACCGCGAAATGGTTTGACGGGCGGCGTCTGAGCCCTGTTCATCTGCAGTTTTTCATGGTTGATGGCCAGCTGGGAGCAGTAAATGAGATCACACACCGTTACAGTGGCGACTGAGTGTTATAGGTGCTGGTGTGATGGCAGAAAGAAAAGCAAAATAAAAAGAAGAAGGGTGCAGTCTCCATATATGGCTGCTTTTTGACAAGCAACTAGCCCAACAGACAAGAGGATTAGTAGATGCTCAAACAGGATGAGTGAGATAAGAGTGGGGGGAAAGCATTGAGGCTTACACGACTCACTCACAGTTAATGCCCACTGTTGCATTAGCAGCTGCTCTACTGTACATATGGCACATACCAGGGCCCGCATGCTTCAACATCGATGATATAACTGCAACAATGGCTACGAACTGAGTGTGATAATAAGCCAAGCGTGGTGCAAAAAGACAGAGTGTGACTTCATGTGACAATCATTTGTGCGGAATCTCAGGACAGCTGCCGCGAATTTGAGCTGGAGATGTTTTACACACCTCTACCATCGGAGCTTTACTTGGCCTTTCACAAAAACACACTTCCTTTGCAGTGGTATTGGCTGCCCTTAGTGCATAGTCTTCACTATAAGTTGACAGGACCGATCCGTAGGGGGCTTATTTTCAAAAACTTAAAATTCAAATATTTTCAAAACCAAAGCCGCTAGCGACCCAAAACCAAAACAAGCACCTCCTATAGGCAGATACAGTGGGGCAAATAAGTATTTAGTCAACCACTAATTGTGCAAGTTCTCCCACTTGAAAATTTTGGAGAGGCCTGTAATTGTCAACATGGGTAAACCTCAACCATGAGAGTTAGAATGTGGAAAAAAAAAACAGAAAATCACATTGTTTAATTTTAAAGAATTTATTTGCAAATCATGGTGGAAAATAAGTATTCGGTCAATACCAAAAGTTCATCTCAGTACTTTGTTATGTACCCTTTGTTGGCAATAATGGAGGCCAAACGTTTTCTGTAACTCTTCACAAGCCTTTCCCACACTGTTGCTGGTATTTTGGCCGATTCCTCCATGCAGATCTCCTTTATGGCAGTGATGTTTTGGGGCTGTTGTTGGGCAACACGGACTTTTAACTCCCTCCACAGATTTTCTATGGGGTTGAGATCTGGCTAGGCCACTCCAGGACCTTGAAATGCTTCTTACGAAGCCACTCCTTTGTTGCCCTGGCTGTGTGTGTGGATCATTGTCATGCTGAAAGACCCAGCCACATCTCATCTTCAATGCCCTTGCTGATGGAAGGAGATTGTCACTCAAATTCTCTCGATACATGGCCCCATTCATTCTTTCCTTTACACAGATCAGTCGTCCTGGTCCCTTTGCAGAAAAACAGCCCCAAAGCTTGATGTTTCCACCCCCATGCTTCACAGTGGGTATGGTGTTCTTCAAATGCAATTCAGTATTCTTTCTCCTCTAAACACGAGAACCTGTGTTTCTATCAAAAAGTTCTATTTTGGTTTTATCTGACCATAACACAGTCTCCCAGTCCTCTTCTGGATCATCCAAATGCTCTCTAGCGAACCGCAGATGGGCCTGGACGTGTACTTTCTTCAGCAGGGGACACGTCTGGCACTGCAGGATTTGAGTCCCTGGTGGTGCATTGTGTTACTGATAGTAGCCTTTGTTACTGTGGTCCCAGCTCTCTGTAGGTCCTTCACTAGATCCCCCCGTGTGGTTCTGGGATTTTTGCTCACCGTTCTTGTTATCATTTTGACGCCACGGGGTGAGATCTTGCATGGAGCCCCAGACTGAGGGAGATTATCAGTGGTCTTGTATGTCTTCCATTTTCTAATAATTGCTCCCACAGTTGATTTCTTTACACCAAGCGTTTTACCTATTGCAGATTCAGTCTTCCCGCCTGGTGCAGGTCTACAATTTTGTCTCTGGTGTCCTTCGACAGCTCTTTGGTCTTGGCCAAAGTGGAGTTTGGAGTGTGACTGACAGAGATTTCTGACAGGTGTCTTTTATACCGATAATGAGTTAAAACAGGTGCCATTAATACAGGTAACGAGTGGAGCCTCGTTAGAAGAAGTTAGACCTCTTTGACAGGCAGAAATCTTGCTTGTTTGTAGGTGAGCAAATACTTATTTTCCACTCTAATTTGGAAAAAAAATCTTAGAAAATCACAGTGTTTGCTTTTTAGTTTTTTCCCCCTCACATTCTGTCTCTCACGGTTGAGGTTTACCCATGTTGACAATTACAGGCCTCTCTAATCTTTTCAAGTAGGAGAACTTGCACAATTGGTGGTTGACTAAATACTTATTTGCCCCACTGTATGAGTCTCCATGAACAGTGACATAAAAAAATGCAGTCGTTTCTGTTCTGTACTTACATTTATATGTTCACTTGTATGCATTATGTAGTCTTTTATTATCAGTCAAAGCAATCATGCATTCACATCCTGGTTAGTTTTAACATATAGCATTTGGTGTTATAGGAGTAAGCTCAGTTATCTTAGTCCTTTGAAGACCACAAAGGTGTAACATGAACCCCTCTCAGTCTACTCAAGTCTTTGTTCATCCAATCAGGGGAAGCCACAAGAAAACCCCCAGAACTGTTCCTTGTTGACCAATGGTTTGAATGAGAAAAGTAAACGCCAACTAGATTGTAAAATGTGAGGTATATATTGGAGTCACATACTGTAATGTGTGTGCCTCATTCATTAAAACATGTGTTTATTGTTTGACCACACCCTGAGACTCTCAGTATTTGTGTGTCGACTTCGTTTTTAGCAAAGCCTCCAGAACAGAAAAAGAATGCATGGCGTTGAAGGTACGAGGTCGAGAGCCAACGCCAACATTTCCTAATAAAATCCCGCTTAATTATTTTTGTTTACAAGTATAACAAAACTTAAAATAGCTATTAAATTCTCAAATTTTACGCCTGATGCACAAATATCACCAGATTTAGTGATAACCACCTATATTTTCAGGATCGATAGCAGTATTAACATATCATATAAGTATTTCCCCAAAATAGCAACATAATTGTTTTTTTTTTTTAATTTAGTGCAAGTTTTCAACAGCAACAACATAAATCACTTAATTTTCACATCAGAAACTTAATACTTGAGGAAGGGATGCAGAATCATCTTAATTTTACTCAACAAAAGCAAAATTTGCATTTTTCTATACACAATCACGACTTATTTAGGTTGAATTCCGGTAGTGTGCGTTATGTCAGGATAGGTGAAGCCAGTGCGGACGAAAATGCGACCCGGAAACAGGTAAAAATGTGAAGTGATATTTATTGTACACAGACAAGGTGTTGAGCGGCTGATGGGTTGAATGGTCAATGGCTGTGGCTGAGGCTGTGGCCGCGAGGGCTTTGATGGGTGGGTGTCCTGATGGCAAAAAACAGAATTAGTTAAGAGTTCAAAAATAAGAGTCACAAACTACAGGCTTAGTTGGCTGATGTTGGCTTGGTTGACTGTACCAATATCGACAGGCAATCACCTGGCACCTGCTTGATGCTGAGGCCGCTCCTTAAAGCCGTCTGCCAAGTTTGAACTTAAGCCACAGGTTAAAACAGGAAGTGTTACAACAATAAAAGCCAAAGTAGAGGGTATTGTAAGCATGGACCACCACAGTATCCCCCCTTCAACGGACGCCACCTTGCGGCCTGCCCTCTCTTCAGGGCCATAGCCAACCCAATCCACCAGAAACTGGAAACCACGGCCCCGAGGCCTGACATCCAGAATCTTGGAGACTGCAAACGCGGGATGGCCGTCGATGAGAATGGGTGGGGGAGGGGTAACAGCTGGAGGGTAGAGGTCACTGGAAGAAACAGGCTTGAGCAGGGAAACATGAAAGGTGGGGTGTACGTTCATAGATGCCGGGAGGTCCAACCGAACAGCGGAAGGGTTAATGATTTTCGTAATCTTGCGTGGGCCCACGAACCGGGGGGTTAATTTGCATAACTACACCTGCAGGGGAAAGTCCCGGGCAGACAACCAGACCTCTTGTCCCACCTTTATTCAGGGGCTGGTGTACCGTGGAGATCGGCTAGCTTCTTTTTTTTCTCACCGGTGCGAGTGAGGGCAGCCCTTACGGTCCTCCAAATGTCCCTTATCCTGCTGACGTGGTCCTTCATGGCAGGGACGGCTGCTTCCCTTTCCTGCTCTGGGAACAAAGGAGCCTGAAAACCATTACGGGTCGTGAAAAGGGAAATACCGGTGGCTGAGCAGATGAGTGAATTATAGTATGAGCATACTCCACCCAGGGAAGGAAAGTGCTCCAGGAGACTGGATGGTGGGCGGTGTCATAGCGTTGGGCGGCCTCTAGGTCCTGATTGGCCCTCATGGTCTGGCCATTGGTCTGAGGATGGTATCCTGAAGAAAGACTGGCCACCGCACCCACCACCTTGCAGAACTCTTTCCACACCAATGAGGAGAACTGAGTACCACTGTCTGATACAATATCTAGAGGGAGGCCATGAAGCCTGAACACATGCTTAACTAAGAGAAAGGCAGTCTCAAGAGCAGATGGTAGTTTGGGAAGGGGAACATAGTGAACAGACTTGGAAAAAAGATTGATGACGGTAAGGATAACGGTGTTACCTTCAGAGGTAGGCAGACCGGTTACAAAATCAATTGCAATGTGGGACCAAGGTCAACTGGGAACAGAGAGGGAACATAACAAACCAGCAGGTGGCTGATGGGAGGCCTTCCCTCGAGCAAAGATTGTGCAGGCTTTGACAAAGTCACGGGTATCTTTGGCTATGCCTGGCACCAGAATGATTGGTGGAGGAAACCGAGGGTCCTATGGATACCAGTGTGGCAGGTTAGTTTGGACGAGTGGCATTCCAGAACTTGAGATCGTGCAACAGATGGGACAAATAGGTTATTCAGGGGACCGTTTCCTGGATCCGGAACAGCTTTCTGAGCTTCCCTGACCAATGATATAATCTCCCATTAGGCAGCGCCGACCACGCAAGACGAGGGAAGAATGGTTCCAGGGTCTACTGAGCTTACAGAATGCAGCTGTGATAGTGCATCAGGCTTGCCGTTGCGTGAACCTGGGCGATATGACGACAAAAAAATTAAACCTGGCATGGAACAGTTGCCAGCAGGCTTGTCGGGGGTTGAGCTGTTGTGTGGATTGGATGTAGGAGAGGTTTGTGTGATTAGTCCAGATGAGCAACGGGATCTTAGCACCTTCCAACCAGTTACGCCATTCCTGCAGGGCCAAAACAATTCACGGTTTCCCACATCATAGTTCCTTTCGGCAGGGCTGGGCCGCCGGGAGAAAAAGGCACAAGGCACGCAGCCCTGTGGTGAGCCGGTGTGAAAGAATGGTGGGGGCCAAGTTTCACAGTCTGGTGTCTGTTGGACAAGAAGTCCTTGATCCAGGAGCATGTGAGGCGGGGGGAGGCCCAGGATGTCCAGCTTTGTAATGAGAATGTCCGGGATGATAGTGTTGAATGCAGTACTATAATCCACAAAGAGCATCCTGGCATAGCTCTGCTGCTGTTCCAATGTCCTGCAGGCCCCTACACACCTCCCGTAGTCTGTTGCTGTTGAAGTGGGGCTCTATTTTTCTCCTGTAGTCCACTTTGGCCTTTTTAATTCCCTTATTCAAGTCAGCGCGGGCCATGCTATAGAGAGCATGGTCTCCTGACCTGAAGGCAGCGTCGCGGGCTTTGAGGAGGGAGCGGACCTGGGTGGTCATCCAGGGCTTCTGGTTTGGGAAGACCTTGAAGGTTTTTTCCACAGCCACAGTTCCTATACAGAACTTAATGTAGTGCAGTACAGTCCCAGTGAATGTTTCCAGGTCCTGATGTGCAAATAGGTCCCAGTCCATGTGGTGAAAGCAGGCCTGAAGTTCACTGAGCGCTTTCTGAGGCCAGGTTGTAATAGTCTTTGTGGTAGGCCTGGATCTGCGTCTCAGGGGGGTGTATGCAGGAATGAGTCGTAGAGGGAGATGATCTGACTGTCCTAGGTGGGGGAAGGATGTGGCTCTGTAGCCGTGCATGGTGTTAGGATACACGACCATTTAAACATTTAACTTGCTGGTACAACTTGGGGAGTATTGCTTTTAGGTCGGCCCTATTAAAATCTCCCGCTACAATGTGGACGCCGTCGGGGTGGGCACTCTTGCTGCTTCGTCTGGGATGTTATGGGAGTAGTGAAATTCCCTTGTGATGGCTATCTTGTCACGGTAACCGATGTCCACGAGGTCCTAGTTGGTGTATTGATAGCTGGTGTATTGAAGTAGCGCCGAGGTAAGTGTGTAAAAAAAAACACAAACGAACGCAAATAAAACGCAAAAACAAGCACTGAATGGGAGAGCCATGAGCAGCTGCGTCCTTCCGCGCCGCCATTTTGGATCAGAAAAGAACGGTCAATTAGAGGCAAAGGACACTTATCCTTGACTGTAATCTGGTTCAGGCCATAGAAATCAATGCAGGGGCAGAATGTGGCATCTTTTTTCTCCACAAAGAAAAAGCCGCCACCAATTGGTGAGGAAGAGAGGCGTATGAAACCTTGCCTGGTACACCAGACTCACCGCTGTTCCAGCTATTGAGTCTGGCCGCACCATTCACGCGGATACAATTTCCAGGGCGGAGCAAGCCACAGCAAACAGACAGCGGAGTGGACAATTCAGCGACGGGCAGACGTGACGTTAGTAAAATGACAAGGAGAAGGACGAGGGACTTGCGCGCGGAGGTAAACATACGAAGAGAGCGGAGTTTATTCAACATGGCTAGCGCGAGACAGACTAGCCACGTTTACATGCTGACTTTTATTCATACCGATTCAAATCATTCCGAATGGAAATTTCAGATCAGCTGTTTACATGTCACTTCATCTATTCCGATCCAGCGTTTACATGTGACTGCCTTTATTCCGAAAGGACGTTTGACAACTGCCGTCTGACATGCGCAGATTAATCAAAACAAAGCGTCACGTTGCAAAACATGGAGATCGATCGTCGGAGTGCTGCTGTTTTAACTTTAACCCACTTGTTGTGTTTGTGGGGTCATATCCGCTTCTGCTGTTATGCTCTTTTGCCTTGTAGTAGCCGGTTTTCCACCGGTTTCTAATCTGGTCAACGCTCCAGTCTATTCCGGCTTCGTGTAACCTCTCGTGAACTTTTTTAAATAGTTCACTGTTCCTCGTTTTACGCCCATCTAAGCGAGCAATTATATTCAATTCTTTTAAAGTTTGAATTAAATTTGCTGCTGTAACACCGAGAATTTCCCCATGGTGGGATCAATAAAGGTCTTCTTATCTTCTTATCTTATCTTATCTTAAATACAATCTTTCCGCCGGACTCCAATTTGGTGCGCTGTGCTTGGAAGCCATGTTGCAAGTGACGTTACTTACGTCACAAAGTGAGGTCACCACGTCAGTATGGAGCATGTGCAGAAAGAACGCAACCAGACACCATTCCGCTTCCCTGTTTACATGATATAATTTTACTTCTAATTGGTTTGGGAAAAGGAATATTCCACCCCTGTGAATCGAAATGAAATTCCATTCGGTTTGGGCCTGTTCATTCCGAATGAGGTGTTTATATGGAACACATTTATTCGGTTTGAACAAATATTCCGATTGTAATTGGAATATTTGCCTCCATGTAAACGTGGCAACTGTTGTCAATGACTCGTGTCGATGTGTTTTTGGTAATTTAAAACTCATTTTACCGTGGATTGGAACATATTCTCGGCTCTCCCAATCACCATCTGTGTTGTGGAGACGACTTTCGACGCGCAAGAGTGACGTTGCGATTAAGAACACGTCACGCAAATAAATGAATCTGATTTGTCGATTGATTTTGTACCTGCTCGAGAGGCCGTTAATGGGCTAGTTCCCAGACTATACTCTCAGTGTTTGAAAAATAAAGGGAGAATAGTCTGGCAGAACCAGGCAATATGAAACCAGATGCCAAGGAGTCTCTGATGTAGTCTTCCATGGCTTTTCTCTCAGGACCGGATATGTTGTAGAGCAGGGGTGGGCAAACTATTCCACAAAGGGCCGCAGTGGGTGCGGGATTTTGTTCCAACCCATCATGAGGCTAGCCTTTCACCAATCTGGTGTCTTACAAATGCAATCAGTTGATTGCAATCAGGTGCTTCTTGTTTCTGCTCAAACCTCATTGGTTTTAACCGTCTGCGCTGAATCAGTTGGAACAAAGACCAGGACCCACTGCGGCCCTCGAGGACCAGTTTGCCCACCCCTGTTGTAGAGCCTGCTTGTGGAAGGGGAGTATCCAGCAGGAGATCGATGGCACAATCATAGGGGCGATGGGGAGGCAGAGTGTGGGCGAGGTCCTTAGTGAACACTCTCATGATATTCGGGGGTAAGTTGGAAAGGTCAGGTGGCTCTGGAGGATGGGCTGGCTCTTTGACCAATTTGCCGAGTGCGTGTGCCGAGCCAAGACACTCTAGGTAGCAGCGATTGGTCCACCCCACAATCTTCCCCCCCGTCCAGTTAATGTTTGGGTTGTGAAGTATGAGCCATGGGAGACCAAGGATGACATGTGCCACTGGGGAGGAGATAATAATTGTATTGGTTCGTGATGATTTCCCGAGACCTTAAGCATGAGGGGAACGGTGTGATGAGTTACTGAAAACAGTTTTCTGCCATCCACTGCTTGGCTTGATTCGCAAAACCTTCGTCCATAAAACTGTCGTCAGCACCAGAATCAATGAATATCTGAAGTGGCATAGCGTCTTAACCATGGGAGACGCTAGCAGGGAGTATGAGTTGTGACTGAGAGCAGGAATCTGAGGAGGTTTGACTCACCAGATAAAAGGGAGCACCCTGGTGAGCCCGGTCTTTTGGCTGTGCATGGCAGGTGATTGCAGGTATGTTGTCCTGGGCCTCAGGACCATAGGGGCCCCTGATTGACCCTTAATTGATTTTACTTTACATCTACGTATTTCTTTTTTATTTAAATCATTGTCTGATTAAATATTATGTTCTACTCGATATATACTTTAACATGTTAAACATTTCAAATATATTTTCTTCTTTTTTTTTTGTTGCATTTTTAGGGTGTATAGTAGTTTATTCACCTGATTTAAGTGCATGGGTTTCAATTTCCACGCAGTGACAATATAAATGTGAGTTAGTCTATGTGGGCCTGTGTTCGACCAGCAACCCATTGAGGTACAAGTCTAGTTCTCGACCCCAGTTCTCAGCAACCCTTAACAAGAGAAGTAAAAGGATAGATGGATATCATGGGGAGGATTCAAAATGGTAAATACATATTTTGGTGAAACTTCTTGAAATTCAAACTGTAGGTCAAAACATCAATCTGATTTTATTCAGATGTTTTAATGTGAATGTTTGTTGATGCAACTGGCATACAATAGTAAAATATAAACTTCCCGAGGCTTTAGTTACAATGAAACAATAACAAAAAACAATATTTGATATCTAATCGTCACACAACAGCAAGCAAGAAAGGCAAGCCCGAAGCCTTTTGTAGTGTTTATTTGTTCTATCCATCCAGTGATGCGCCATTCCTTCCCACAGTCTCATTGGTGACTCCATGTGAGAGTGCCTGGACTCCCTCCAACTCACGTCTCCTCTTTTATCAAAACCAGCACATCTACATTGTCCTCCAGCCAAGGTGACTTGGACACAAAGAAAAAGGTTTCGACGTGCGTGTACCATAAGCTTATGCGGACAAAGCCAGGTAAAAATGAGAAAGGTGTCTGACTTTTGGACTGTGTAAAGCAATGGATAATGTTACATACACAAGTTTGCATGATGGCAGTTGGCTAAAATGTCAATACCACTCTCTCTCTCTGCATACTCATCCCATCAATGAGAAGAAGTGATAAAACTTTCTCTAGAATACAGTGTCTTGCATGATTTTAACAGTTCGGTCGTTTTTGTTCACATCTCTTGGTGTGCAGTTGGTCTAGGTTATGGAACCCCAAAGAGTCATAATTAAATAAATAAAACCAACATTTTGAAATAAATGCCATTTGGTAGCGTCACTCTCTGAGTTACTCAGAGAAGTTGGTATCGGTTGGATAGTAATGAAAGGCTGAGTGACGATTTCAGCATCAGTGTGTTTTTGATGAGATGTTTTCTAGACGTTTACCTAACAATTCATCAATGCTACCAAATGCTAACGCAGTTAACCAGACTCCATGATCCGGCCAATCATTTAACTGACTGTGCCCTATGTATTTGATTGATAGCACACAATTCATTGTAATGGAAAAAATGATTATTGTGCAGAAAAACCATGGAATATTTTTTTTCTCAACACAACTTCATCGATATGAACTGTGATTATTATTATACTGTATTACAAGTAGGGTTGCCACCTTTCAGAAATAGAAATAAGGGACGCCCCCCCTCGCGCCCAAAGCCTTACGGGCGAAAAAAAAAGGGGCATCCCCAAAACTCCTAAAATGCATCGAAATGTATCTGTTTTTAGATGAGAAAACTGTATTGTGCAATATGTGGGCATGGCAGTTTCCTTGCAGCAGATTGTTTTTTTTTTTTTCTCCAGGTTATTAAAAACAAAGCTGTGAATATCGTAATTAACATTTGTGTTGTCGGCACTGAATCCGGTCACGTGATCCATTGACAAGCCAAATTTCTTTTGGGAATGTTCCAGGACAACTACAATTCCAGCAGCTGACTCGTCTGCATTCTCTATGAAGTCCAGCATTTTGTTGTTTTCGAGGCATCGGTCTGTATGGAGAATGGGATGGGTGACGTTAAGATCTTGAGCACATCCCCCACTGCCTTTGGACCTAGGACTTGTTTCAACAGTGCCTCTTGCTTTGTTCTCCCCAAAGTCATTTTCTTCATCATTTTGGAATCACATAAAAATCTTCTGATTGAGCCTGTGTCCACAGTCAGCACTATTGTAGATCTGGCTGGCTATGTTTTACTGTGTGGTATACCTGTGTCACCTCAGCTCCAGTAATTTAGGGGGTAGGAGTGGGATGATGTCAAATTCACTATCAATCAATCAATCAATCAATAGATAGTATATAACCGCAGTAGGACTATTTATTCAGTGTTTATTTACTGTTAATCTATTAGGAATAATTCCAAATGAGGAGCATTAGTTAGCGTAACAAAATAATATGTTCTTTATGGGTACATAAATTCATTCCATATTGATTGATAATAAATACATGTTTCCAAAAAAAAAAAAAAAAAAAATCAACATTCCTGAAAAATAATCAACCATAGTAGCAACTGAAATAGCCTAGCTATGCTCCTATCAATGCAAGATGTATGAAGGTAAATATAAATATAGCCTATATAGTATCCATATACAAGAGCATAATAACATACCAAATCAAGCTCAGGGGAAGTTTCAGGTACAAAGAATTGTGATAAACGCTCTTCTGGGATCTTATATTCTGTTTGTGGAGGTCCCCTGCAGCATGCTGTTTTACCCTGTCCGTGAGATGCTGCAAAAGCTTTCCTGCCTGCCTGGCAGTTCGCGTTATAATAATCATCAGTGACTCTATAGAGCCACGGGTTCCCTTCTTCCCACTCCACTCTATTTTTTGGAAACGTTTCCCCTTTTGAGGATGAGGTGGGGTGTCCTGAGTTAGTGCTGTTGAAGAAGACATTTTTGTTTTGAAAACGCGCAGGGCGGTGGATTGAACAGAGAGAGCGAGGTAACTAGGCAACGAACCCGGAAGTGGAGCGCAGTGCAGGGCAGACAGCAGCGGGCAGGCAGATAACTATCTTGCTGTCTTTAATATCTCCTGCCCTTTTTGTTCATTATTGTTGGCTCAGTGGTCACTCATGAGCGCAGGAGATGTTTGACAGATGTGCATGGGCTAGGCGCACTACCGCCCGCCACTCCCCGCCACCGGAGCCGCGGGTCGCACGGGGTCGCCCAATGGGACAATTGTGAAATACGGAATAAACTGTATAAACTATCTATCTATCTATCTATCTATCTATCTATCTATCTGTCTGTCTGTCTGTCTGTCTGTCTGTCTGTCTGTCTGTCTGTCTGTCTGTCTGTCTGTCTGTCTGTCTGTCTGTCTGTCTGTCTGTCTGTCTGTCTGTCTGTATGTGTCAATTTTTTAACTTTTTACTTTACCCGTCACATGACTTGTTCAAAATTGCACAAGTTCGCCATCGTGTGCTGAGTTGGTGAAACTGCTTAACACCCGATAAAATTAACATGGAAAGAAAGAAAGAAAGAAAGAAAGAAAGAAAGAAAGAAAGAAAGAAAGAAAGAAAGAAAGAAAGAAAGAAAGAAAGAAAGAAAGAAAGAAAGAAAGAAAGAAAGAAAGAAAGAAAGAAAGAAAGAAAGAAAGAAAGAAAGAAAGACATACAAGCAGTAAATCAGTGTTGGTTTGTGGGGTGATTTCTTCATCCAACCTTTAGAGGGAGCTCGCGTAAAACGAATGAAATTCCCCCAGCCAGTGTTAGATTGTACTTTTACGTCGACTTGACCATTGACCTATGAAAAGTGCTTGAATTCTCTGTTGACTGCTTTGGATTGGAACAATCGACTCTAACTGGGTGTCACTGAAATTGCTATGATTGTATTTCGTCAATAAAAAACAAAAACAACAAACAAACAAAAACAAAACAGAACTCAAAGCAGTGTCTTTTTGTGGCCTTGAAGCCAAGGTCCAAAATGTTTGCTTTAAAAATGTCATTAAGTAGCAACGTAACAATTGATCTCCATTTTAAATGAGCGAGACCAGCCAAAAATGTGTTTTCTGTTAATTTATGGTAGCTTTGCATGTACTGTAATGCAAAGGTTACTATCTATAGTATTCATATTTTTTTAAAATGTCATTTCTTCGGCGCGCCACCCAACCAAAATCGTTTGACCCATCAGCACCTTTTACTCCTCAAAACAACCGGAATTCTTTCATTTCACACCCAAAAATTACCGTCTGCCCAAAAACGTGTCTTTTATTTATTTATTTATTTTTGTAAGATTTTTTTTTTTTTTTTTTTTTTTTAACATATAAATTATTTCAGGATATTGAAGCACACTACGTTATTATTTTTCTTGCGGCAAAAATGTTCGTTTCCACCTAAATTTGCCCCAAAATTTCCAAATACTTTCCTATGGCCCTTTTTGGCATTCCGTTGACTTTTACTCAAATGACCCGTGATCAACCAGAAACGCCATGAAATGCCCCCAAATCAACAGGAACTGTGGCGATATCAACAGGAAGTGACACGATAGCAACAGGAAATTACCCCAATATGCCCCCTAATCAACAGGAAGGGACATGATATCAACTGGAAGTGACCCCGAAATGCCCCCCAATCAACAGAAAGTGACCCTGAAATGCCTAAAAAAATTAACAGGAAGTGACCCGACATACAGACCATCACAACAATGCTACCATCGCAATTTCTGCAGAAATTGCATTTTCTAGTTTGCAGTTGTCACTCAACACCCCCTCATATGGAGTCCAATTTGCCTTTGTGTGAAAGACAACGTCAACGTTACGAAATAATATTGGCTTTATGTTATTAGAATAGCCGTGGACTGCACTGTGTGACTCTGGACTATTTTTGGACCACCCAGAAGGAGGTCTCAAAATCTCAGATACTTTGTTCTTGTTGTTCTTGTCGGGGAGGACACAAACTAAAATTGCTACTCCTCCATTATTCATGCTCGGACCTCTTTGGTCTATGTATTCTAGACATGCATATGCATCAATCCTCGGAGCCCTTTCATTTGTCACAACAAAGATCAATTGCATTCATTGATTGCAGAATTAACGTTGCTGTCTTCTACATTATTCGTTGACGGTTTACAATCAAATTTGGTAGGTACAGTTTCCGAGATACTTCCGCTTTACTTCCGCATTCCTGCTCGCGACTTCTGTTTTACGCTTTCTCCATCCAAAACAACAGTGGAGTTGGAGTGGCATCACTTATCAAGATCCCTCAAAAAAGACAATTTGGAAATACTGCATCCATCTGCCGTCATCACGACATGGAAGGACAACATGTTCATGAAGGCAGATGTGGAACCAAGCCCGTGCCACCACAAAGACCGGGTCTTTATGTAGCCATGTTGTCACTAGTGTTATGGAAGGTATGTTCTTCCTATCCCTGAATTTTCATGTGTCTGGTTCTCAAAAAATACTAAAGCTAAAATCTTGCGCATGAAACGACGTGTTGTCTTTGATATTGTTATAATGATGATGTTTAATATTCTTTACTACGACTACTGTACTGCTGTGGCTGCAACACATGCTATATGCTGCTAGCTAAAAAGTACGCGTAGGATGGCACAATTATGTAAACACATAAATGCAAGTGTTACAAGTTTTCTGTTCGTTTGTTTACAGGTGGAAAACACTGTTAGGCAAGGGAAGAAAAATTGATATGCCTCAAAAACAACATTTACTATAGGTTGATGGACATATATCGAGACTACGTGCGTTCTACTTTGATGATAGAAGGCTCGACTTATGCTCCACCTTCGTTAATATTTTTCTAATAATTTTATAAATTGTGATTTATTGACCTGTTTTGCACATGCACTAATCGTTTTAAATGAAACAAGAAATGGAACCCTGTTGTCCAAAAGGATTATTGTGATCAATATCCACACTAAAAAAAGAATGACATACTATTTTTGTTTATATGTACATACCTTGTAGTATTTCCCTGTAACAACAAAATCCGTGTCAGCCCTTCTGAATTCGGCATCTGTAATATCATTTTTATTTTCACCTCATTTTGGTCACATAAGTGGCTGGCGTATCATTCTACACCTCATGATAACACAGGCTGCACAGGATTTTATGATTTTTTCCATGAATGATCAACGAAGTGATAAGAACAAGCATAAAATCTTTTAGGTGTATCCTTAGCTTTAAAGCATATCTTTAATTTATTGTCTGCAGCTGGTTTCGATTTAAGGCGTATGACGTGGTAGATCCACACTGGCGGATTGTAGCTACTAGCTGGTCGTTGAGCAAAACATTCCCCTTTCAACCATATAGGCAATTCTAGGAGTTGACGGACAGCACAGAAAGTCTCAGAGTCTCATCTACGTCGTGCTGAATCCATTTTCGGAGATTCCGTGGGTTCCTCTGGTTTGATTTTGCAGTTTTAACTTTTTTAACACACTGCTTACTTCAACCACACTTCATGTTGTTCTGTCTAATGTTTGGAGCAGAAATTGTAAAAGAAGGTGCTGCCCATGTTTTGCTCAGCAACCTTGTTTATATCCATTGATCCCTGTTAGTATTTTTTTTAATCTCAGGGTTAATTACTTACATTTATTAATTGCAGACTTATTGTTACCTGTAGGTTCAGAGTTCGTCAGTAGGGGGAGCTGGGCAGTCAGAGTTCATTCTGAACAAGTCACACCCAAAAACCAGTTAAGAAGCAAATGAATATCTTTTCATGAATAGATTTTGAAACATGTAATTGATTTCTAATAAAAAGATCAAACCACTATGTCACCATGATGCAAAAAAATGGATGGATGAAATGACATTAGCTCATTCATTGCCATTAACGCTGAATGGGTTGGATGCCTATCGCCATCAATGGTACCGAATGGGTTAAGCCAGACATGTCCAAAGTCCGGCCCGAGGGCCAAATGTGGCCTGTAAACAAATTTCATTCGGCCCCCCGCCTCTGTCATAAAATCAATAACGTCTGGCCCGCACACAGACTTAATAAATTGGTCAGCAGTACTGCTACCAGCATATGAAGGAGCTTACACACTAAATGCTACTCCTCATTTACCCACTAAAAGGCAGCAGCACTCTAAGCAATATTACCCCGTGTAACCCTTCCAATTTTCTCAAATGGCGATAATCAACAAAAAAAAGAAAGTTGACTGCGTTGGCCAACGCTTCAAGGATGGGTGGAAATTAAACTATTTCTTCACTAAAATATGCAACAACTGTGTCCGCCTCATTTGCAATGAGACAGTCACTGTTTTTAAAGAGTTCATTGTGAGGCGATATTACCAAGACACGCTGACATGTACGTCAAGATTACAGTGAAGATACGTTGCAAGAAATTGAAGCAACTTGAAGCTAGTTTAATTTCACAGAAGGATTTTGCAAGAGCAAAGAGAGGCTAGTTGCGAGATTGTTGAAATTATTAATTAAAAAAAATAATAAAGCACAGAATCGCTTGCTAAAATTTGCTTAAATATATTGTTCTACGTAAAGGACTTCAGCCAAGGTCGGCCCCCCACATTTTTATCACACCAAATCTGGCCCCCTTTGCAAAAAGTTTGGACACCCCTGGGTTAAGCCTTTATACAAGGAGACAATGGGGTGCTCTGGCTACATTTTCAGCCTTCAGTGTGTTTCTCACAAAGAAGTTGAACCTTTTGCCCTTGTCAGACAGTCATGGAGACAGAGGTTGATGACCAAAAAAATCAACCTTAACAGAAGAGTTCCACACATGCTCTGTAATTCCCCATTCGTCGTCCGTCGATTTGATGCTATTTAAAGCCGCTGCATTCCTGTCTGAGAAGACGCTGATCTCTTGGAGACATTGCAGTGCCAGAAATAACAGGTTTGGACAAACACATGGCTAAGGCGTGGTGGGCTTGGCTGACCATGACTGAGGTTTTTGGTCCACTGTTCTTTTGCCCGCATCTATTCGTCTGTTTTTCTCACAGGCAGCGCAGTTTGCTAGGCGGGAGTAAGTAGTATGTGATGGTTTGTCAGCGTAATCACAAAGAAAAGGATCGCACACCTTCAAGTCTGAGAATGCGGGTGACTTTCAGCTGGTTTCCGGCCTTGAGCTGCCAGTTGGACTTGTACTTATTTACCAGTTCTCGCTCCAAGTGACATTTTGAATAAAATATCCTTCATCAGGGAGTGACAACGACTGCAGGGGTGACATGTGTTGTCCCGGGACTGCGGCATCATGCATTATTTGGCAAGAAGATAACACTAATTTTGCATTAGATTTACGGCCCAGTGCACCTGCAAATTTGTACCCCCGACACACAAACACACGCTTACACGTTTGTAGCCTCTCTCAACACTGTTTGTGTGGAAGAATGTAGGTCATATATTGTATATGAGCATTGGTGTTTGTGTGCTCTGGGGGTGGATGTACAGGGCTGATCCAGCGGTAGGTCAGTTTAATATTTCATTGGGCTGATGGACGGGGTCTGTTGCTCTGTGAGACAAACATCATTATGACACACTAAGTGACTTCAATCTAATTAGAGCTGAAAATCACATTATAGCCGCTCAGTGATATATGAAGCTGCTTGCAAATTTATTACACAGATCACTGTAGTGCTGATAGTAACAGTAGAAATAATAATAATTGAGGATCAAAGATTAGACATGTTTATGACTAATAGATCAAATAGTCAAATAGATCTCAATGAATATGTGCTTGTGGTGAATTTTCAGTCACGCTCAGAAGTGATACAGTGGGGCAAATAAGTATTTAGTCAACCACTAATTGTGCTAGTTCTCCCACTTGAAAATATTACAGAGGCCTGTAATTGTCAATATGGGTAAACCTCAACCATTAGAAACAGAATGTGGAAAAAAAAAAAAAAAGAAATATCGTTGTTTGATTTTGAAAGAATTTATTCGCAAATCACGGTGGAAAATAAGTATTTGGTCAATACCAAAACTTCATCTCAATACTTTGTTATGAACCCTTTGTTGGCAATAGCGGATGCCAAACGTTTTCTGTTACTCTTCACAAGCTTTTCACACACTGTTGCTGGTATTTTGGCCCATTCCGCCATGCAGATCTCCTCTAGAGCAGTGATGTTTTGGGGCTGTCGTTGGGCAACACGGACTTTCAACTCCCTCCACAGATTTTCTAAGGGGTTGAGATCTGGAGACTGGCTAGGCCACTCCAGGACCTTGAAATGCTTCTTATGAAGCCTCTCCTTTGTTGCCCTGGCTGTGTGTTTGGGATCATTGTCATGCTGAAAGACCTTCAATGCCCTTGCTGATGGAAGGAGATTTTACCTCAAAATCTCTCGATACATGGCCCCATTCATTCTTTCCTTTACACAGATCAGTCGTCCTGGTCCCTTTGCAGAAACACAGCCCCAAAGCATGATGTTTCCACCCCCAAGCTTCACAGTGGGTATGGTGTTCTTCAGATGCAATTCAGTATTCTTTCTCCTCCAAACACGAGAACCTGTGTTTCTACCAAAAAGTTCTATGTTGGTTTCATCTGACCATAACACATTCTCCCAGTCCTCTACTGGATCATCCAAATGCTCTCTAGCGAACCGCAGACGGGCCTGGACGTGTACTGGCTTCAGCAGGGGGACACGTCTGGCAGTGCAGGATTTGAGTCCCTGGCGGCGCATTGTGTTACTGATAGTAGCCTTTGTTTCTGTGGTCCCAGCTCTCTGTAGGTCATTCAGTAGGTCCCCGGTGTGGTTCTGGGATTTTTGGTCACCGTTCTTGTTATCATTTTGACGCCACAGGGTGAGATCTGGCATGGAGCCCCAGATCGAGGGAGATTATCAGTGGTCTTGTATGTCTTCTATTTTCTAATAATTGCTTCCACAGTTGATTTCTTTACACCAAGCGTTTTACCTATTGCAGATTCAGTCTTCCCAGCCTGGTGCAGGTCTACAATTTTGTCTCTGGTGTTCTTCGACAGCTCTTTGGACTTGGCCATAGTAGAGTTTAGAGTGTGACTGACATGTGAACATGTGTCTTCTGTACAGATAATGAGTTAAAACAGGTGCCATTAATACAGGTAACGAGTGGCACCTCGTTAGACATCGTTAGAAGAAGTCAGACCTTTTTGACAGCCAGAAATCTTGCTTGTTTGTAGGTGACCAAATACTTATTTCCCACTTTAATTTGGAAATAAATTCTTTAAAAATCAAACAATGTGATTTTCTGTTTTTTTTCCCACATTCAGTCTCTCATGGTTGAGGCTTACCCATGTTGAAAATTACAAGCCTCTCTAATCTTTTCAAGTTGGAGAACTTGCACAATTGGTGGTTGACTAAATACTTATTTTCCCCACTGCATATTTTTTTAACCCATTCACAGCCAGAACTCCCAAAGTCCATTGTCAGTGAGTTCATCTAAAGAACATACTGTAATGCTCATAATCATCACCTTCCTGTGTTATTACATACCGTAGCAAAATTGTTAGTGTGTGTGTTTGTCCTATAATTTATGCACAACGAGACCGTAAACAGCTTTCACTTTGGTTACATGCTTTTGCACTTTGTGTGTATTTGCGTGTGAGTGTCGAGCTCTGGCATAGATGAAGCAAAAGCTTTGTTTTTTTTTGTTGTTGTTTTTTTTTTATTCAGCAGCATCTGCAATTGGAATTTGCTTGTGGTTAATCAAAATAAGGAAAAGTCCAACGTGAAATTAGTTCAGTATAGTATCGGATTTTGTATTATGTGTCTGAGAACTTCAGACGTTAGAAAGGATGGGAAAATGTTCACTGCAATTTTGAGCAGCAAAATCAACAACAAAGCTGTAATTTGGTCCAATGCTTTAGGGTATGTGACTAAATGCATAAAATATGTGACAACAATGAAAATGCATAGAAAATCATAGTGCCAAAGACTTCTAAATTTAGGTTATTACAGGCTTTGCTTTCCACTGTTGGAAATCTATATTTTCTGCTTGCTCGTATGTGAGATGTCTTTTTCATGAAAGACCTTCCTTGTCGGAATCTCTGCTCCTTGAACCGCATTCTGTGATCTCGTTCATAGATGGAACCGTATTAAGACCCATCCTTGTTCCGCCCATCGCAGCGCCATGCTTTAGCACTGGCGATATGCATGCAGCTTGTCCTTGTTCTCTCCTTCCATTCCTCCCTCCCTTCTTCGCTGTTTGAACTGAACAGATGCCAGCATTGGGTAAAGCCCTCTCTGAAGGGGCCACCAGCAGCATATTGGTTTATAATTAATGAAATTAGGGCCCGTGACTGCTGTGGCTTTTTCAGTCATGTGTATAAAAGGATGCTCCTTTCAAGAAGGTTGATGGGAAGATACAGACCGTACATCCATGGAATTTAAGGAAAACAAATGTGATTGAGTCTATAATTTAAAAAAACAAAACAAAAAAAACATTAAGCCTCGTAATGTAAAGTCACTTTGGAAAGATAAGTCCAACACAAAAGACACAAACCCATTAACATTCACACCTTATTAGCTCAACTTGTCTACTTGTGAATACTTTACAGCATTTCCAACGATATGACATGAAATATAAAAGCTAAAATTTTGAAAAATTGCAGCTAGACATTGGAGAAACTGATAGATCATCACTATTCCATCTCTTCTTTAAGTTAACTAGATGAAAATGACATTTTCCAAAGTTATGTATTGCATTGTGTGAAGTGCTACTGGACATATGCATGCATCACAAAGGTCAGAAGACACCAACACAACGAATGATTGCCCATAGCACCGCTAAATTTAAAGCAGATAAATTCATAAAACATTGAGGAAGACTTCACAAGCACGATTGAAGAACAATTGGTGCAAATGCTCTTATGATCCCCAAAGAAATCCATACGACAATTTGCCAGTGAGATACGATTCCCGAAATTGAGTGTTCAATGCATGTAGAAGAGAGCCTTTTTCTCAGGAAGAGTAAATGAGACAACCCTTGTTTCTATTTCTCTTCAATAGATCATCTTTAATTAAGAGCTATATTCTTATAATAATCTATTAGACTTATATCTACCTCAACAAACACCTAAATCATTCCTCTTCAATAGATCATCTTTAATTAAGAGCTATATTCCTATAATAATCTATTAGACTTATATCTACCTCAATAAACACCTAAGTCAAATATAGCATGCACTGTCAGTAAGGGCATCTTTAAAGGGGACCTCGGACTTAAAGACTTGTAGGCTCTAATAATAATAAGGCAGAATTGTTATCTTTTACTAAAATATGTTATTAGAAACACATATATTATTGCCATTTATTTAAAAATCTATAATATTTAGTATATGATTTTGACCTACGGAGGGCGCCATGTTTTACACACGCAATGCACGCTGGGGTGATGACGCGGTTGGGTTGGACTGCGAGAATAGCTGTGCTAGCTAGCAAGTGAAGCTAGTATGACGACTGGCATGATTTTGTCACAGTCTGCCACTTGTCAGATTATTTTGTCACAGGTAAGTTAAGTTCCCAACATCGTACCTACAACCAATTCCAGCTCATCAGCAGTGTCTTTAAACTGATCCTAAGTGGCTTGCCCAGATATTGACTTGCAGCCATTTGACAATTTGACTTTGTTGTGAGTTTCATATTTGCCCTGGTTTTTCAGTTCGTCTGCCTTTCACCGCGGTTTTCCCTTGGTTTTTTTTTATTTTTTTTTTTATCGATCCTGACCTAGTGTCACGAACCCCTTATGTGTCCCCCTTTTTGCGATCGCGTGTTTTTCTGCGTGTTCAATAAACCCTTTTACGCAATCCCTATGTCATTGTTCTCTGGTTGATTTTGCATTCGCGGATCCTAACAGAACAGACCTGAGGACTTGTTACTCATTGCATCTAATTGATCAAATAGATCTTAATAAGTAAAGTCTAGACTCTGACGACACATTTATTTTGTAAGAATTACATGTCTTTCTATCCGTGGTACCCTTTAAGGAACAGCCGCTGTTAATCGTCCCTGTATAAACGGTTCAGCAGACTGAGCAAAGGAACCTGCGAAGGAATGAAGGTGGTATGAAATCTCAAGACACACGCGGAGTGTGCAGCTGGTGTGGAAAACCGTAACTGCCTGGGCAGCTGTGGCTCCTGAGACTTGGACTGGTGCAAGACTGGTGCATGGACTGATTACATCACCTTACTGATTCTAAACTTTAATAGTAACTCCGGCTTGATGTGATCCCAGTTACTCAGCGAGCGTGATGTAAGCCTGTTGCCTTACATAACCAGCGAGTGCTTCAATAGCACATGAGGCCAAAGCTCATGGAGGCATTCATTTAGAGTCATGACATGACACAGAGAACAAAATAACAACTTAGTAAATATCTGTAATTTAGTGCGTTCCCTCCTATGTCTTGTTTCACAGTTTATCTAGTTCTCAGCCACTGATTGGTTTCATTTCCACTTGATCTTGTCAGCCCTCCCCTTGTATAAGCCAATCAGCTTCCTCCCGTCATCCAAATATTACTCGTCTCGTTAGTTGGTTTGTGGGTTCACTTTTATTGCTATGCTGCATGGTATTCTGTTTTTTTTTTTTTTTTTTTTTTTTTTACGCTGAATTAAATTTATTAAATTGTGTTTATTTAGTACTTTTAGCCTATAAAAAAAACTTGCTTTTAGATAAACATTTTTTAATTTGCACCTCACTCCAGCCGACAATGCTGTTCATTTCACATTGTTGCACATAATCATTCTTTTGTTCTCGTAGCTGTGTGTTTATCTGAACATCTATCAGCGAGAGTACTCTTGCTCAAGGTCCTGAGCAGAGAGTTCTCCTCTCCCTAGGTTGGTCTGATAAGGCTTTCGACTTTTTTTTTTTTTTTTTATCCAAGGGGTTAGCACTAGGCTACCACTTGAGAAATAGACTAAGATAAACGGTATGAACTGAAGAATCGAAGCACATTGTCTTTGGGGCCCCTCAGAGGGCTCCCAGGGACGTACAGTGGGCAAATAAGTATTTAGTCAACCACTAATTGTGCAAGTTCTCCCACTTGAAAATATTAGAGAGGCCTGTAATTGTCAACATGGGTAAACCTCAACCATGAGAGACAGAATGTGGAAAAAAACCCAGAAAATCACATTGTTTGATTTTTAAAGAATTTATTTGCAAATCATGGTGGAAAATAAGTATTTGGTCAATACCAAAAGTTCATCTCAATACTTTGTTATGTACCCTTTGTTGGCAATAACGGAGACCAAACATTTTCTGTAACTCTTCACAAGCTTTTCACACACTGTTGCTGGTATTTTGGCCCATTCCTCCATGAAGATCTCCTCTAGAGCAGTGATATTTTGGGGCTGTCATTGGGCAACACGGACTTTCAACTCCCTCCACAGATTCTCTGTGGGGTTGAGATCTGGAGACTGGCTAGGCCACTCCAGGACCTTGAAATGCTTCTTACGAAGCCACTCCTTTGTTGCCTGGCTGTGTGTTTGGGATCATTGTCATGCTGAAAGACCCAGCCACGTCTCATCGTCAATGACCTTGCTGATGGAAAGAGATTTTCTCTCAAAATCTCTCGATACATGGCCCCATTCATTCTTTCCTTTGCACTGATCAGTCGTCCTGGTCCCTTTGCAGAAAAACAGCCCCAAAGTATGATGTTTCCACCCCCATGCTTCACAGTGGGTATGGTGTTCTTTGGATGCAATTCAGTATTCTTTCTCTTCCAAACACGAGAACCTGTGTTTTTACCAAAAAGTTCTATTTTGGTTTCATTTGACCATAACACATTCTCCCAGTCCTCTTCTGGATCATCCAAATGCTCTCTGGCGAACCGCAGACGGGCCTAGACGTGTACTTTCTACAGCAGGGGGGACACGTCTGGCAGTGCAGGATTTGAGTCCCTGGCGGTGCATTGTGTTACTGATATTTGTTACTGTGGTCCCAGCTCTCTGTAGGTCATTCACTTGGTCCCCCCGTGTGGTTCTGGGATTTTTGCTCACCGTTCTTGTTATCATTTTGACGCCACGGGGTGAGATCTTGCATATAGCCCCAGATCGAGGGAGATTATCAGTGGTCTTGTATGTCTTCCATTTTCTAATAATTGCTCCCACAGTTGATTTCTTTGCACCAAGCGTTTTACCTATTGCAGATTCAGTCTTCCCAGCCTGGTGCATGTCTACAATTTTATCTCTGGTGTCCTTCGACAGCTCTTTGGTCTTGGCCAAAGTGGAATTTGGAGTGTGACAGACTGAATTTGTGGACAGGTGTCCTTTATACCGATAGTGAGTTAAAACAGGTGCCATTAATACAAGTAATGAGTGGAGCCTCGTTAGACCTCGTTAGAAGAAATTGGACCTCTTTGACAGCCAGAAATCTTGATTGTTTGTAGGTGACCAAATACTTATTTTCCACTCTAATTTGGAAATAAATTCTTTAAAAATCAATGTGATTTTAGCTTTTTTTGTTCCACATTCTGTCTCTCATGGTTGAGGTTAACCCATGTTGACAATTACAGGCCTTAGGAGAACTTGCACAATTGGTGGTTGACTAAATACTTATTTGCCCCACTGTATGTCCCGGCCGGCTGGTTTCTTTCTTTTCTTTCATCACTAAATGTAAACTCGGAACTTTCTTTTTGTTCCTGAATTGTGTGTTGTCATCTCCTGTTCGTTAAGATAAGAACCTGTAAGAAGATTAAAAAAAACTTTTTTTTCCACTTTGTACCCAATACCATGTCTTCTTTGTTTCCACATTTGAATCAGCGAGTTTAATAAGTTGCACACAAAAGTCATTAAAGCAAAAATATTCTAAATGGTGTAGTTTTTTTTTTTAATTTTTTAAATTTTTTTAATGAGGTGACTTTCACATATCTTTTTTTTTTTTTTTTTTTTTATTTATTTATTTATTTTATCCATTTCTTAATTTATTTTTTGGTTTTAATTGTGTCTTGCTGATTTTTAATGCCATGCTAATGTAAGGCTTGTGTTCCATTGATCTGTACAAAAACATTGGCCTTGCCTTGTCTCATTTGAATGTGTTAGACAAGCTTACGTACCACAACATAGACTTTACCACACAAAATAGTCTTTTTTATTCTGTATCTATAAAAAGAATATTAATATTTTTTAATCATTGCGGATTCAGGTGTGTGTAAACTTACAATACATGCGACAGGGAAATTTTTGGTTACTATTCATCTTTCACTGCCAGCCCATTCCTGTTCAAATGGATTGGACGTCTATCACCGTCAATGGCACTGAAACATGATCACTCATTCACAACCCTCCTAAATCAAAACTACTACACTTCAGTATACAGTACCATCAAATGAGCAAGTCACATCCTGCTGGATGTGGTAGGGCATGCTCGGGTTGGGGGTTCCGGTGCCGGGATTGGCGATGCGGCGGCGTAGGGTTGGTCGCCAACGGGCTTACACTCATAAGAGATTCACACGATTACTGGGTTCTAGATCACAGAACTGATTTGTGTACACTCTACCCCTTTCAATCACTTAGCTTATAGTCTTATAGACACCCCCACCCCCATTCTCCTCTTTCACTGGCCAATTGGCCCCCACATGGTGTAAACCGGAAATACATCTCGCTGACGATAGCACCAGCATATTAGTAACTAGTTTAGATGTTCAATGTATTTCTTGTTGTTGTTTCTGTATGTGTTTCTTTTCTTTCTTCTCTTGTATTTCTTTTCTTCTGTCCCCCCATAATCCCTTCCTGTTCGCTGCTTTGTCATAATAAAAAGGTATTTTGAATGATCACAATGGGAGTATGTCAGACTCTCCATGTGAAACATTAAAACTGTTCAGAATCCGGGCACTTAGACTTCCATTCTCTGTGTCAAACAGCTGAACAGGACAGGTTTTAAAAAAATAAATAAATTTAAAAAAATGAGCAAGTCAAGTTATTTAATGTGAGAGAACAGTGTTCCTAAAGCCAACACATACGTAAGCTAGCACTCGGTGTTTGCCGTTGTGTTGAGCTCAGCGGTTTGTAAAGTTCTGGCGCTCTGAGTATTAGCCTGTTCATCAAAGTGTGTATTAACATGCTGTAACTCAGGGGAGCGTGTGTTTTTGTGTGTGTGATAGAAAGTACAGAGAGCGTGTGAGCAGAGGATCACAGGTGTGTTTGCAAGCTCCACAGAGAGCCTCCTTCCTCCAAAAGCCCTCCGCCCGCGGCCCTGAGCATCCTGAGTAATATCAGCGCGCAGAGCACCTGCGTCCTCATCCCACAACACACACACACTCTAATGGTCCTTTATCAGTCTGCCATACGGCTCTAATAGCCAGCTGTGTGCAGAGAGCCAACAGAGCGTGCCGACAGTCACTGATGCAGTTGTAATGTGCTATGAGAGCAAATTTGACATGAAACTTTGCAAGCTTCCAAATTCTGACTCAACCAGGGCCGGATGTATGGGTGGGCCACCCAGACGAGAGTCGTGCCCACCCAATCAAAATGTCGGGAATATCTATTGTAGCGTCGCACTGGATATAGAGAACGCACGGAGAGTTGGTCTCACCTACTTTTTTATTGCAGGATTAACGGTTACTATAGACCCTACTCACCTACGTCACAAAAATGACGTGTCGCTGTATCCGGCCGCCATATTGTCTGTATTTTTTAGACCTATTCTCATTGTTTTCAATTGTGCAAGTTATAGAGCAATTCATGGAAGCCCCGGTGTTATCTGACGCCGTAAACTCATTGGATGCGTTGCATAAAAGGCGTTATGTGGAAAAGCTTCAGTTTATCCATTCGCCAGATCCATATTTGATGCCTAAATCGATGTTTTTCGACCCGCTGTCTTCGCCGTCTTTGCCTGACCCTGATATTTACAACTATCTTGTCCACACAAAATCAGCCTATTCTCACGAAAGTTTGGAAAACTTTAAGAGCTTGGAGGCTTATAAATGCTACGTTGCTGGTTGGGTGAAACAGGTCCTCGTACACGAAAATTCGGCAGGAATCATGTGCTCGGGAAGGTGAGTTACGAAATTTTCAATTCAAAATCTTTTGTTCTTGCTAACATCCAGTGTCAAGTCTAATGTATTTCATGTCATTTGTCAATGGAGCTAGGGCTTTTAATGTTTATATGGTTTAGCGATAGCACTCTCACTACATACATATATAATATGTCATAAATATGAAGTGCGATAGCACTACTCCAGATTGTCCCTAGTTGAATTTATTTTTTGGCTTTTGACCTCAATAGTGAAATTGTAAATTAATTGTATGACAACTGTCTTATTATCCCCTTATAATTATATATTTTCAGGTAGTTCATTCACAACGTCTGAGTGTATGTTGTCGGCGATTAGCCTAGCAATGATCTTAATTGTGGTTGTCAGCCCAAAACCCCCTAAATATATATTAAATGCATCTTACCAGATATAAAATGACTACTACATAATCTGTGGTAGTCGTTTGGAGCCCAGTTTTCTCGTCGAATTGCAGCAGTCAATCTCGCTCTCCTCTCCGGGTCTCTTGGAATACGGTAAAACTTCAAGTCTCTCCGTCTATCTTCTCTGTTTTTGCAACCGACCGCCACACACGACTTCACCATTTTGATTATTAATGTTAACGAGCAGAAAAACACGCCATAATAGGAGGAATTTACGAAACGCTAATGCATTAACATGACGAGTATACGGACAACATGGCGCGGGGGCGTGGCTGTGACGTCACGTGAGTAGGGTCTATTGGCCGCAACCACGCCAAACAAGCAATCACCAAAACAAGCTGTTTTTCCAACCTCGTTTGTTATCCGCGCACTTCCTCTCTCTCCTCCAGACACATTCTCACAGTCGGACATCCGGGCATTAATGACGTAACAGCCACAGCAAAGCATCACCATATTGAAATGGGGGCAAAACACGAGTCACAAGCAGTTGCTCTGTCGTGCATTGTAGTACAAACGCGTTGAACTTTTGTCTTATTTGTGGTCTTTTTTTCCGTCGGAATGACGAAAAGTTGCCGTGTTGCGGGTTGTAACACAAGGAAGAGTTCGGAGCCGTATTTGAAGTTCTTCATTCTTCCTCGTGAGAAGAAAAGGACAAGCAAATGGCTGAAAGCAGTCAATCTAGGAACAGTAAAAGAAGACGGTTCCGTGGACCATTCTCGCCAGAGGGAACCTAAATCCAGGCACATTTACTTTTGCAGCTGACATTTTATTACTGGTGAGTAAACTTTAATCAAAATTTTTTTTTTGCCCCAATTAGCTGCGAAGATTCAATAGATTAGGCAGTGGTTATTATTACCGTAACCGACAACTCGCAAAGTGTTATTTTTCTTTTGCCGTGAACTGCTCTGATCGGTCAATCGGTATATTATTGGCCTGGTGGGAATTGGTTATTTTGCCGTGAAGTGTGCACGGCTAAATAACGCTTGGAGGCGAATTACCGGTTACGGCAGAAATAATCACTCCGTATATACTACCAGTTTTCTTAGTTCCACACAGTACATATTTCACGTAATTGATAAATCTCAACTTACTGGGTGACTCTACGAGGTAGTTGTAGATGTTTCCGAACTCCACTGCAGGCAATTCCTTTGGATTGTTTATCCAGCTATCAGCTGCGACTTTGTATGGGCAGATTTGCAGACCAATACACGCTAATTTTAAATTGTATCGCTTCCTCACGTCTGTCGGCAGTGACTCGTGATAATAATAAGTCATGTTTAAGACGTTTTTATGAAAAAAAGACGCAAAACACAGCTGAAATATATGAATTTCAGACAACGTTTGTCTATGGCTGTTTACCTGAGTGCCCCCATCTCAAAATGGCGACACGTCATTTGCACACGTCAGGACGTCATGACACGCCAGATGTGAGATGACGTCATCGTGACATCATGCCGACTGCGAGAATTTAAGTAGATAGATGAATGAAAAAACAAAACAAAAAACAAATAAACCCCCCAAAAATTCATGCAGCCTCAGCGGGACACCAGTGTCCTAATTGCACTGGTCCCAAGCCCGGAGAAATGCAGAGGGTAAAAAAAAGCCTGCATTGGGGGTGCCCCCTCAAGATTTCTTAGTGCCCACTCTGGTTGGTAAACCTAGATCCAGGCCTGGACTCAACTTGCCCACAATTAAACATATTTTCTTCTCTTAATATGAATTTTGCTCAGAAATGTGAAATGTAAGCCGAAAACATATGTCTACTAATGGTGTGACAAAATATCGAAATGGTGATATATCGTGATACTTTGTATCTCAAAAGGTTATCGATATGCTCTAGCCAAGAATAGAGATATCGTTTTAAAAAGGTGTCAATGTTTACCAAAAAACCAAAAATACTAAAAAGGAACCGACAAGTTGCTACCAAAATCTTCCACCGTAATAGTGTCTCAGTTAACTCTAAGGCTGCATTGACGGTGCTCGACGCCCAATCCATTCAGACTGGGAACGTTCGTTCATTCGAAACCAGAGCATTCACAGTCATTCTGTCCGATTTTCCGGGCATTTACAGGTCACTTGGTGTTCATTTTAGGGCATTTGCAGGTCATTTTCTTTTGAGTTTGAGTCACTGCCTATTCATTTGGGTGATTCCCAGATCACTTCCTGTTCTGTAACTCAAAATAAACAGAAAGTGACCCATAAAATACCCGCAAAATAAAGTGGAAGTAACTGAAAATCAACAGGGAATTGACCTTAAATGGCCCAAAATTACCTCACTGCCTGGCATTGGCTTCCACTACCGGCCATAGAAGATCAATCTGTTTGAAGTGGGAGGGATGGCAGCAAATCAACAAATGTTCATTCGCTGCCACCCTCCCACTTCAAACAGATTGGACGTCTACTAGTGATAAACTCATTCCAATTCGCAGCAGAAGCTTGTTTTTTGTTTATTAGTTGTTTGCAGATTATGCTAGAATGATTTCCTGACCAATGCATCAATAATCGCCATATCGTTAGATCATCGTTATCGTGAACTTTGTATTGCAAATCGTATCATGAGGTACCAAGAGGTTCCCACACCTGCTGTCTACAAAGTGTCACAGAAAGGAGAATTGCACTTCTTTATTTACACCATGGTATATAAAGTTTGTAATAAATACACGTGTTTATTGTTGAGTTTCACATCAAATTTTTTTGGTGCACCAACAACGGAACAATAAATTAAATGCAAATGTCTACAATATGCAACTGTGGCTGCAGTTGATGTGGAGGTTTTCCTGTTATTGTGGCCAAAACAATTGCTTTGAATGTGAAAGTAATAAACCAATATGACAGGATAGGATGTAAAATCTTTTGTTATCTCTGCTGTCCCGTAGAACTTGGGCTATCTAGACTACTAAATGGAGACAAGGATGATGTCGCCATTGCTGAGGCTTTCCCATCATCTCTCTCATCCAGATCCATTTCTGTCTCTCTCTCAGTTGCATCTGCATCTTCACCAGAGTCCAGAGACACGCAGAATCGTTCTTCTTCTTGTCCCAGCTCGGAGAGAGACTCCTGATTGTCCTCCTTAGGACCAGACTCCTTGGAATTATGATGCTTATAGTTGTACCGCTGGTTCTGGAAGAACTTGACAATAGTGTGCTTGGGCAGGTCCAGTTGAGCTGACAAGGTGTGAATGGCCTCCTGGTCAGGGTAGAGCCCTACGTCACCAATGAAGCTCTGCAGGATCCCCAAAGCTTCCAAGGAAATTCGGGTTCGTGAACGGGCCTTTTTTGGTTCTCCGAGGCTAGGGCTCATTCTGTGATCAGAGCCGCTCTCTGAACCACAGAGGAGAGGTAATGTGATGAGCTGTGGGTCTACGTGAAAAGGGGATATAGCCCTCAAAGGTGGAAAGGGTGGTGCCTGTCAAAAAATGGGAAATCAAAGATAATTTCTCAGGCAATTCTACTCCTTCGACTCTTCAGTGACATTAATAGAAATGTATGAAAGCAAGGATTTGAAAGGAGAGTTTAATTCTCACATTCCTAACAACCAGGTTTTGAGAATGTACAGTGGGGCAAATAAGTATTTAGTCAACCATTAATTTTGCAAGTTCTCCCACTTGAGAATATTAGCGAGGCCTGTAATTGTCAACATGGGTAAACCTCAACCATGAGAGACAGAATGTGGAAAAAAATTAATGGTGGAAAATAAGTATTTGGTCAATACCAAAAGTTCACCTCAATACTTTGTTAGGTACCCTTTGTTGGCAATAATGGAGGCCAAACGTTTTCTGTAACTCTTCACAAGCTTTTCACACACTGTTGCTGGTATTTTGCCCATTCCTCCATGCAGATCTCCTCTAGAGCAGTGATGTTTTGGGGCTGTCGTTGGGCAACACGGACTTTCAACTCCCTCCACAGATTTTCTATAGGGTTGAGATCTGGACACTGGCTAGGCCACTCCAGGACCTTGAAATGCTTCTTACGAACCCACTCTTTTGTTGCCCTGGCTGTGCGTTTGGGATGATTGTCATGCTGAAAGACCCAGCCACGTCTCATCTTCAATGCCCTTGCTGATGGAAGGAGATTTTCACTCAAAATCTCTCGATACATGGCCCCATTCATTCTTTCATTTACACAGATCAATCGTCTTCGTCCATTTGGCAGAAAAACAGCCCCAAAGCATGATGTTTCCGCCCCCATGCTTCACAGTGGGTATGGTGTTCTTCGGATGCAATTGAGTATTCTTTCTCCTCCAAACACGAGAACCTGTGTTTCTACCAAAACGTTCTGTTTTGGTTCCATCTGACCATAACACATTCTCCCAGTCCTCTTCTGAATCATCCAAATGCTCTCTAGCAAACCGCAGACGGGTCTGGACGTGTACTGGCCTCAGCAGGGGGACACGTCTAGCATTGCAGGATTTGAGTCCCTGGCGGTGCATTGTGTTACTGATAGTAGCCTTTGTTACTGTGGTCCCAGCTCTCTGTAGGTCATTCTGTAGGTCCCCCCGTGTGGTTCTGGGATTTTTGCTCACCGTTCTTGTTATTATTTTGACGCCACGGGGTGAGATCTTGTATGGGGCCCCAGATTGCGGGAGATTAACAGAGGTCTTGTATGTCTTCCATTTTCTAAAAATTGCTCCCACAGTTGATTTCTTTACACCAAGCGTTTTACCTATTGCAGATTCAGTCTTCCCAGCCTGGTGCAGGTCTATAATTTTGTCTCTGGTGTCCTTCGACAGCTCTTTGGTGTTGGCCATTGTGGAGTTTGGAGTGTGACTGACTGAGCTTGTGGACAGGTGTCTTTTATACCGATAATGAGTTAAAACAGGTGCCATTACTACAGGTAACGAGTGGAGCCTCGTTAGACCTCGTTAGAAGAAGTTAGACCTCTTTGATGGCCAGAAGGCTTGCTTGTTTGTAGGTGACCAAATACTTATTTTCCACTCTAATTTTGAAATAAATTCTTTAAAAATCAAACAATGTGATTTTCTGTTTTTTTTCCACATTCTATCTCTCATGGTTGAGGTTTACCCATGTTGACAATTACAGGCCTCTCTAATCTTTTGAAGTAGGAAAACTGGTGGTTGACTAAATACTTATTTGCCCCACTGTATTACTAGGGTGGGGCAGCCTGCACACCCAAACACAACTTGAGAGCCATCAAATAGAAAGGACTTTAAAATAGAGCTAATGGAAATTCCTTGTTCTGAGTGTCAAAAATTACTGGCTGCATTTGGAATAACATTTAGGGCCAGCCTGATTGGCAGGTTGTTTTTTGTTTTTTGTTTTTTTTTTGGGGGGGGGGGGTCTGTTAACTCTTTCGCTGGCACCGATGACAATTGATAGCTGGCCAGCACCCCCCCATTCAAATAGATTGAATGTCTATCGTCATTAAATAAGTTAAGTAAACAATCTGCATATACCTGCTGTTCAGGGATGTGTTGGCCAGGTGGGAGCTTCTCGATGTGCGGATGCCTCGCCTCTTCTTCATAAACGCGATCTCGTTGGGCCTGGGGGATGGAAAGAAATCTGCGGATTGTGCACAGGTTCTCCCACAGTGTACGGTTCTCCTGGCTCGGGTTTTCTTTCCATCTGAGTAGCTCACACAACCAACCCTGGAAGAGAAGGTGATAGTGATAACATTTGATATAAACAAAGCTATTTACAGAAAACCCAAACCCCTAAAACTGACTTGGCTTTTGTTGGCGGAGACTTTGGCAAACAGACTCTGGGAGACCTTCGCCCTTTTCATCTCCTGCTGGATTTCCTCGTAGATCCTCGACGTGATGATTCCGTGGGAATCTGGTGTCTGTGTAGTCTCAACGTTTGACTTGGTCTGTGCACAAGAACCACAATCTTAAGGGTATTCTCAATGTATTGATTTTGCATTTGTTTAAAATTTTATTCTATATTTTATATTGAATCATAGACTTCAATATCAGTTGACGAGACAGCTTCTGCAGACATTGCGCCACGGCTTCCCATAGGCGGCCAGGTCAAGCAGAGCGTCGTGGTTCTTTCACTACGATAAACTCAAAAATGCTGCGTTCTAACGCCAGATTTGGGTAGGAAAAGATTTGTTATTTGGTTGTTGTTTGTTATACTTACCGTAATTTTTGCACTATAAGGCGCACCTGACTATAAGCCGCCACCCACCAAATATGACACGAAAACGGCATTTGTTCATTGACAAGCCGCACTGGACTATAAGCCGCAGCTGTCCTCACTATATTATTGGATATTCATACCAAAAGATATTAACCGGTAACACTTTATTTGACAGCGACATCATAAGACAAGTTGACAAATATACATAAAGCATTGGAAGAACACTAAGACCAAATGAACCACCATGAAGCATTGCTTCAAGAAGCTTCATTTGGCCATGACTGTCAGTCTACATTGCAATGCAGTGCTACAGATGTAAATAACAATCTAAATTCACGTTCCATGCTAATTATTTTTTCAGTTACTGTTCCAGTTGTTTCACTAATTGCTTGTTATGGTATTTGGTAACACTTTATTTGATAGTAGCACCATAAGACTGTCATTTGACAATCATAATTATGACATGATACTGTCATGAGCATTAATGAATGCTCATAACAGATGTCATTTAGCGTTATCCCACAAATTATCTCCCTTTTGAATGGATGTAAAAGATCTGAGCTGGACATAGATGGAGTTAGTGACATAATTTGCCAGACGACACTTAATGACATCGGTCATAAGCCTTTAGTAATGCTCATGAAAGTGTCATGTCATAGTTATGACGGTCTTATGACAGTCTATGACGTCGCTGTCAAATAAAGTGTTACATATTAACTCAAATAAGTCAACAAATAAGCCGCACTGGACTATTAGCAGCTGGATTCATCATGAAGGAAAAAAGTAGCGGCTTATAGTCCGAAAATTACGGTATATAAAAATAATTAATTGGGATTTTATTAGGGAACGACTTTTAATTTTTTGATGCCGCTACTCATGGAGACTCGTATATGCCTAAGGGAGGCGCCTGATTTGGTTTTAGGTCGCTAGCGGCTTTGGTTTTGAAAACATTTGAATTAAATTTTTGAAAATAGGTCCCCTACGGAGCGGCCTAACGCCCCGTTTCCCGTCAACTGATAGTGAAGTCTATGATTGAGGTTAGTGATGTAGCTGAAGGGGAAGTGGTAACCAAGCACAATGGTATTCCAGTGTAGTGAAGGAAAAATGACAATGTGGGGAAATATTTCTGGCTCATTTAAAAATGAAGGCTGGGTAAATTGTAAATTGTAACTTTAACCCTCCAGTCAATTCATGCAGTTAATTATTTTAATTCCTCAATAAGTTTGGAGTCACCAAAGAAGTGAAGACGTTCTTCTGCTTAATCTTTGCCTTCTCTTCTGAATTCGGTAAATTATAGTGGTGAGCCAAACATACAGGTTTATACCGCAGCTGCAACATCATTTTCAACTTGCTGGTGACATTGTACAGACGAGAACTTTTTTATTTATTGGAAAATGTTAATAATATTGTCTTGGTGACTTAACTTGCTACGTGCTAAATAGTAAAACGTATCGTTGTATTTCTGACGAATAAACATTTCGACTGTTATCTTGGAAAGTGCTAGTTTTGACATTTTAATTGGTATTTTTTAAGAACACACATTTCATTCATTCATTCAAAATGAAAGTGTGCTATTGAATAAATTTTTAAATGTATTATTAGATTGTTGTATAAAAATGTGATATTTACAAGCCTCTTGTGCGATTAAAATGTTCAATTATTCCCTGATACTTGTTAATGTTTAGATGGTGACCACAATTTTCTTTTAAATTCGGAGGGACAAATTATGCCTAGAATACCCTGATCAAGCAGCCTTACAGATACATAATGCTCAGTCATGTCAAAATTATTTGTGGTAAACACATCGTATCTGGTATTTGCTCACATCTGAATGAATATACTAAAAATACAAATGAATGTTCCCAATAATCCATGAAGAACAATTTTTAAATGAGCCTTTTCTCTGGTTGTTGCATACCAGCATGTGTCTGTGAGCACTGCCATTGGAGATGTGGTTGTTGTTTGTTTGGGTATTCCTCTCTCGCTCCTCCTGGTAGATGCGATCTCGTTCTCCTTCCGGTAGACGTAGAAAACCCTGCATGGCCTTTAGGTTTACCAGGAGTGACTGTGAGGCTGAGCGGGGATCTTCCTCCTTGCGCAGGATCTCTGATAGCAAGCCCTGACCGTGTTTCAAGAGAAGTTTGTGCTTGAATAAACTTACGAGCTACGAATATTTGGTTGCTCACCTGCGTCCGGTTAAAAGCTACTCGAGCAAAGACAGCTTGAGAGACACTGGCTCTCTTTAGCTCGATCCGAACTCGGTGGTAGATGTCAGAACACACTTCAACTCCTGAATACGTGGTGCCGGGCTCCGCTGGATCTTTGCACATCCGTGAAATGGGCGGGTGATTGATGTAAGGTCTGGGGCCAGAGGGCTGCTGCGAAAGCAGGCGGTTGACGGCCAGTTGCTGGTTGATGAAGTGCGCCACTGCGAGCTGATGGCGCATGAGCTGCGGAGGCAGGAGACCACTGTGTGCCAGATGAGATGGAGCCCCTAAAGGGGGGCTGGGGGAAGGGTTGATATCGTGTGGCAGGGTGTGGTCCTGCTGGTCCATTGGGTGGCTTTTGATGGTTCTAGGGCCACCCATGTAGGGTAATTGAGAAGGAAGACGCTTGTTGACGATACTTGGCTCCCAGTCTCGCTCCACTGTGGAAACAAATTAAATATGATAGATTTTGTGTTCAACTCTGAGAAAGTCACAGAAATTTATAATTTTCATGAGATTTTTTCTGGGGTTGCCATATTGTCTCGGCATTTTCATGTAAAAACAACAACAAATCAAAAAAATTGGGGTGTAGTGTTACAAACACAAGGCATTTTTACAAATTTAATCTCTACAGTTCTCTACAGTGCTTCTCCATCAACCTCTCACCAATCAATCAAAGGCTACGTTCATACTACAGGTCTTGATGCACGAATCCGATTTTTTGTCATATCTGTTTTTTTGGCGTGCCCGTTCAGACTGCCTCTGTCCATTGAGACCATTCAAGTATTACGCATGCGCACTAATTCGCAGTCCGACAAGCGCTGAGCAAGACGACCCGCATGCGCAGAAGCATCAAAACAAATGACCACTCATGCTGGCTGTCATCCGTCATTCCAGGGATATCATATTTTGTTTTTTAAAAAGAGGACACAGATAACAAACATTAATAATCCCAGTTTAGTCTTATATTCAAAGTATATGGATCGATAGCATGCACGCACTGTCCGTGCATGTTACACACACATACGGGCAGTTTGCCCCAACTCTCGGCCGTGTAAGCAATGTTGAAATATTGCTTATATGGAGCAGACAGAAAACCGATCATTCTCAGGCTTATCCTCAACCCATTTTTATTTTTTTTATGACTGTTGTCAAGTCCGACACGTCCTAAAAAGCCGTGTTCAAGGCAAGCTAGTTGCACCGCTACCGTAGCGTCTCTCTCGCTTTTTAATGACGTAATTGCTGCATGAATTCCGATTTGAGAGACTGGACTGTACAGACCGCCGCGACAGTCTGGAAAAATGTGGCCCAGATCGGATTTGAACCACATACGAAAGTGACCCAGATCGGATTTGAAATGGTCCAGTTCTATGAGACTTGTCACGTTCAGACCGTCAAGTTAATGCCTCACTTGAGTCGGAAAAACACGAAAAAATCGGATTCGTGCATTAAGACCTGTAGTATGAACGTAGCCAAAGTGTCTTTTTTTTTTTTTTTTTTTTACAGCTCTTGTCTTGGATGTCATTCATGAAAACATGTTGGTGTTCCTAACAAGTGTTTTTCTGAACTTTTTCAGAACTTCTTTTATTAGTTCTGTTAATAGGAATCTTGGTTTGTTGTTTGAGCGCAGATCTGACAGCATTTTGTTGACTAGTCCGTTTCAGTTCCTGTGGATTTTAATGGCTCGTCCTCACTGTTCGGAATCTGTTTCTTGTTACATTTGTGTTGGGTTGAGGGTCACATGGGCTATTACGAAAATAAAAATGGGAGCGAGGTTTGGCTGGGTTTCAAATTTGTACCCACCGTGTGCTTTGTGTGCAGAGACGGGGGTTGCGTCTGCTGTTTCCTATTAGAATTTAGGATGGCTTAGTTCTGCTGTGTGTATTAAGAGTGACATTAATGTGAATCATGTGTGACGGTTCCTTCCGACCATGAGCCATCACTGGCGCTTGACACATGTGCCTTCTTGGGAGTAATAGAAAAGCAGAACCAAGTGTTTGTGTGTGAACTGTCACCTTGGTTGCATTTGTGACGTTTGTACCAGCGTCCGAATTCCTGGCATTTGGAGTTGGAGACATTGGCGTAATGTGAATTGTTGATGATAGCGGAGATTGTATTCTGGAGGAAGAGAGACAATATTGATAAAAGGGAAAAATGGATGAAATGTGACTGCGGAGAAGTCAAAACAATGTAAAATGACTTTGGAAATGCTCAAAAATGTTTGAGTAAACCAAAAGGAACTGGCCACCTACCTGGGAGAGCGGACAATCCTTGGCCAGAGCGTTCTGACTGGATTCTCTTAGCAACTCTTTTAGGGCTTTCTTCACTGTGCTGTGCGTCCACTGATCAGCGGGAAGCTCTTCCATCTGTGCAAAACTGCAGAAAAGTCGCTTTTTATCATTCACTGCCACTGACGGGGAAAAGACGTGAATTTCATTTAGATTTTAGACTGGGATGACTGGTAGTGATCAGGTCACTGCCAGGACACTCAGTTCAAATGGATTGGACATCGATTTCCATCAATTGCTGCGAGCGAGTTACAGTTTTTCCTCAATTGCTTTGGTACGTTTCTCATATCAGAACTGAAATTCTCAAAACTACTTGTTTAATCCTCGCAACATTGTATCACTAGTGCACATCAAAAAAGCAGTTCCTCATTTCTTTGAGCAAGTTGCAGATGTTTTTGTGCATCCATATGAATGATTTTGTAAAATTCCCTGCTGTTTCCTAGGGTCAGGATCAGTTGCAACTGTCATGATGGTCAAAATGGATGAGCATGGGTCTCTATTGAAGAGTCTCACCACCCATAACATTTAGTCATTACTTCATTGCATAGGTCCATACATGCAAAATGCATGAACGTGAACATCAGAATATGTCAACGCGTGTGTGCTTATTTCTAAATATTTTTGTTACTTATTTTACGTAACTTATTTTAACCTGCCAACATTTTGATACTTTGGGACAATATGGGTTTCCACCGCTCCAACATAATCAGGGAATGGTTTGCAACCCACAACAGAATGGTAATGGAGTTCCTCCCACCATAATCCCCATTCCTCAATCCCATAGAATATTTTTTCTCCACATGAAGATGGCAAGTGTATGATTGCCAGCCTAACACTGACTCTTCGGGATGCCATAAATGCAGCATGTAGTGACATCACAGCAAATGCCTGCACAGGCTGCATTAGGCATTCAAGATGATTTTTTCCACGCTGTATAGCAAGATAGAGCATACATTTTGAGGTGGATGAAAATTTCTGGCCCAACTGGGAGGAATGTCAAGATGTTTAGAAAGAATGGGGAAAAAATCCTGACATGTAGCACTCAAGGTTGAGTGGTGCCGATTGTCTTATGTTGACGTTTCTAATTTTCCTTTTGTTTTTTTTTTCCTTTGTGATACTCAGTGCTGTCTTTTGCTTTCTGTATTGCAGTGACATGGTCTGTCAAGAAATTGTAAAAACAGTAAAAGTGTCTTTTCCAGTCTCTTGCAATCAATCTCCCTCACACAAAGGTGTAAATTGCAATTCTCATCAAAACTTACGTACACCATCTTCAGCATCAAAGCCTTCCACCATAGTAACTGTTCAATTGAGAGCATGACTAAGCAATTTGACTGTCTTGTCTGAACAGAATGAAACAAGGATTTCATTCTGACAGCACTGACATGTTCATTGACACAGAAATTTAATTTTGAGCGATAAATTAAGTATTTTGACAGTATTTTGGTTTTGCTACTTGTGTGACATGTTGTGAGGATTGAACAAGTAGTTTTGAGGATTTCAATTCTTATCTGAGAAATGTACCAAAGCAATTGAGGAAAAACTATAATACACAAACATATACAAATACAAATACTCTCCGGAGGGGCAGACCTGTGCAGCAGAATTCGAAGCGTGACCATATGGTAAACATCCAACAGCATATCAGCCACAGTGGCTTCTGGAGCATCTGTTAGGTTCTGGATGGGCATCGGTTTCCACTGGCCTACTTTGATGATACCTGGACAAGACACACACCAACAGGTTTCATGCTAAAGCAGTAGAAAACATACAGTCATTCCAGTTGAGGAAGGCAGTATAGCTTTAGAATTCTTGAAAAATAAGCAGTCCATTCTTTGAATGTGCTAAGTATTCATCAATCTTCTTTTCCTTTCGGCTTTTCCCTTCAGGTCGGTATTAAACTATCAGAAGCTTGATTCAATCATATACATATAAATGGTAATATTTCGATTACATGATCTGTTTGAAATGTACAATACTAATCACAGTAATAGGCTCGCAGATGTGTATGAATATTAGCTTTTTCTAAGGAGTAGAAGCTAGCTGTTTAACTAGCTTTCAATGCTAATCAAGAGGACTAACGTATGTACAGTGTATCACAAAAGTGAGTACACTCCTCGCATTTCTGCAGATATTTAGGTATATCTTTTCATGGGACAACACTGACAAAATAAAACTTTGACACAATGAAAAGTAGTCTGTGTGCAGCTTATTAAATAGAGTTAATTTATTTTCCCGTCAAAATAACTCAAACTATAGCCATTAATATCTAAACCCCTGGTAACAAAAGTGAGTAGACTCCTTAGTAAATACAGTACATACATCCCTAAATGTCCAAATTAAGTACTGCTTGTCATTTTCCCTCCAAAATGTCATGTGACTCATTACAGGAGTGCTGTCAGCATTGCTGCAGAAATTGAAGAGGTGGGGGTCAGCCTGTTAGTGCTCAGACCATACGCCACACTCTACATCAAATTGGTGTGCATGGCTGTTACCCTGGGACGAAGCCTCTTCTGAAGACGGTACACAAGAAAGCCCGCCCGTCTCATCAGACCATAGGAAATGGTTCCAGTAATCCATGTGCTTTGTTGACATGTCTTCAGCAAACTGTTTTTGGGCTTTTTGCGGCCAACTATTTTTAAACCCATTTTAAAACGGCTAAATGTTGCAGAAAATGTATTTCATAACTATCTGATCATGTCAAGTTGAGTGTATCATATGATTCACTGTTTTTTTTACCCTGATAAAAAGGTAAGAGGTAATAGGGTTGCACCCATGCTGTGGTACACACTTTCCCCCCATAATAATTCATAAATAAAATATTATTTCTTGAGACTAATGCCCCACAGTTACAAGAGTCAGCAATGAGACAAATAATACTCAAAAATTAAGATTTTAATTTTATTTTAAAGTTTGGGATTCACTTTGGCCATTGGGATCATTGAAAAATAACATTTTAAGGGATACTCCAGACCAGGGGTGCGCATTATGTCGATCACGATCAGTGTTGTCACTAACGTCTTACTAAGTAACGCGTTATTGTAATCTGATTACTTTCTTTCAGTAACAAACAATCAAACACGTTCATTTTTCTAAACCAGTAATCTGATTAGTTTCCTTAGTGTCTGTGTGTTACTATTTTGTTACTGCCTCATAATGTATGTAGAATGAAGAATATTGTAGTCATGTGCGAAGACCATTTTGAATTGACAATGTTAGAAAGGTTCCCACTATGAATTCATTTCCAGGGTAACTGCTCATAGTTACTTCCTTTTTTGGTCTCGAGTCACACGTGCTAAGTGTTTTGGGACTGAGAAAGGCTTGAGGATTGCGGATGCACACTCAAGCCAAGAGCAGCCACCAGTTGAGATGTGCGATGGAATACTGATCTGTGTGCGCCGATGAATGTACGTGAGTATTTTTCCTTCATCTGGAGGGTTCCAGCGATAGATTGGAGCTGCTCCATGCACGGCCATTTCGTAGCTTTGCCGTTGCAACACAACGGCCGTCCTCGCCAAGTCGGCCAGCATTATTCGTGTTTCACATTTATGCCGTGAGGGATGTGTTCTAAGTCAGATTGAGTGTAAAGTGTTTAATTGCCGCCACGTTTTGTGGCCAAATTGACCACGGGTGTGTACGCCGTAGGTGCGTGCACATTTGCGCCCGGCCCCACCTTTGTGTTTATTGCATTGTGCAATTCATTTTTGTGTTGTTGATTATTGTGCAGTCAGTTTGCATTGTTTTACATTGGCACTGGTATGCTGTTAACCCTAACAATAAACCCTAACCTGAATTTTAGGGTTTTTTTACATTAGACTTTATCTTCGAGTTAGCGGGGGTATAATGAGTCTGTGGAGTTGATTAAAAAAATTCCATGCAGCATGTCAGTTAGTTTCAGGGCTCCACAGTAGCTAAGCCAGCACGAGTCAATGGTGGTTGAAATCAACTCCATCGACTAATTAAACCCAGCTAACTTGAAGATTATGCCTTATGTGAAAAATTCTAAACTTCACCTTTAAATTCAAATATCGGAAAGTCAATTACATGCAATGACATTTTCTGTTGTCATTCTTATGTTAAGGCAGCAAAGGGAGAAAAATTGATAAAAAGTAACCGATAGATTACTTTTAAAGTAACATAGTTACTTTGATAATAAAGTAATCAGTAAAGTAACTAGATTACCTTTTTGAGGTGTAAACAGTAATTAAATTACTTTTTCAAGTTATCTGTGACAACACTGATCACAATCTGCCGTTTGGTCTAAACGCGAATGTAGGTAAGATTACCACAACACAAGTTTTTTTAAAGGCCAAAAAAGGCTGAATATGTTTTGTTGTGCAATATTGATGCTGAGCTTTAGCCCCCCCCCCCCAAAAGGCCAAAAGAAGGCTTAAGGTTTAATGTGCTGACCTTCGTAGGCACTATACGACGCTATACAAATCAAGTTGAATTGTATTGAATTAAAAAGACTTGTTAGTAGTAGGCGAACAGTAGTTATTGGAGCAAAAAAATGTAAACACCCTTCCTCCAGAACTATTAGTATCTTATTTTGGGGGGTTTAAATATATTTTCAAGCGTACTTTTCGTATTTTTAGATTTGATCTCAGGACAAGTAAATTTACTCACAAACTGTATGTTTTAGTCTTTTGTAGATTATTCAAAATTTGAAGGGTGGGATATAAATGTCTTCCAAATCTAGAATGATCCTTAAGACAATAAAAGACTTGTTGTGTGCTAAGCTGCGTCTACGAGGTAAGGCCTCCTTTCAACCTTCTTAGAAATAATCCTCAATGATATGTTATCCATTAAAGACCTAAAAGATAGTTATTAGATTTAAACTCTGAATTCTTGATTGAGCCACAACACATGGCTTAATCAAAGAACCCCCTTTCCCGCTTTAAAAATACTTCAATGACAGCCAAAGCTATGCCAAATAAAATGGAATCAAAAGGAAAAAATAGACTGTGTAATTTTGGTTGTGACCACACTTGTGGAGCAGTGGTGGGACGATGCCAGACAAAAAATATTTATTTGAAAAGAAAAGGCTGAGTTTGGGTGGAGGGGGGTCGCGTATTGGGCGTTTTCCCGCATGGTTTATGCGCCCTGTGTTTAGGACATAACCAGGAATGTCATATCGTTCGCTGCTTTATTGTTTACAAAAAAATATTTTTGGGCATTGAGGGAAAAAACAACATTATTGGTCTTTATTGTCTAAACTTTCTGGCGCGCGGTGCACTGATGTGGTCGAGTCACCCATCTGGAAAACAGCTACAATCTATTCATTGCCGCAGTTAATAATTCACTACTCATGAATTACCAAACAAACTAGTGGTTGAAAAATGAAATGTTGGAGCATTTTAAGATAAGCATTTCCCAGATGTAAAGTACGAGAGATGTTTTTCTGTAAATGGCTGATTAGGGAGACTGGGACTGGGGAACCAATTTCTTGTCTGAAGTCAAACGAGTAGAATACACACCTCGGGCCTGTACGGCTGAGCCCTGCGAGTACCCCAGCGATATCAACGCGGTCTCCACCAGTTGTGCAAACGGAATGTCTTTCCGGATCAGCACGAATTCTGCATGGCAGTGACCGTGTCCTTCGCCATTACTGGCCACGCCCATGTCGGCATATTCCACTACACAGTAGACTGGGATTGTCACACCTGGTATGAGGATGTACAATATATAATAGTTTGATAAATGACACTGAACAAATACAAGCTTCTTTTTTGTATTGTTGTCAACATTCCACAGTCAACGAGCAGGAAGCAGCACACTTTTGTGTACCACTGTAAATTTGTGCGTTTAGCAGTGTTATTGAAAGTGTTGTTAATCTTACTTTGAAAAAGTAATTATTTACAGTTACAAAATACTTCTCCCAAAAAGTAATTGAGTTAGTAACTAAGTTAAGTAACTTAAGTTACTTCTCATGTTCTACACGTTATTACATGATCCATTCTATAACATTTCACATCAAATATGTTTATATTAACTGATTGAATTTAACTGTCTTTTTCATTCCCAAAAAAACATAGGTCACACTTCAACTTTCAAATGTTGTGACAAGAAAGCCTTTCTATTTTTCGTGTTGTACTAAACCCGCACTGAACCGTGACCCCCGTACCGAGGTACGTACTGAACTGTGACTTGTGTGTACCGTCACCAGTGTTGTTAATAACGGCGTTACAATATAACGGCGTTACTAACGGCGTTATTTTTTTCAGTAATGAGTAATCTAATTAATTACTTTTCTCATCTTGGCAACGCCGTTACCGTTACTGAGGCGGGAAAGGCGTGCGTTACTATGCGTTACTAAGTTGTTTGAATAAAAAAAAGTCTGAGAGAAACGGACTCACGGGGACGAGAGCAGAGCAGGAGTGGGGAAGACGCCGTTGACACCGCGATGCTAGGTGGCTCCAATAATACCTGACTGCAGCCATAGCCGACAAACTACACTCACATGACACGGTAGATATCATATTATAGAACTAGATGCAAATGACAGACACTGCTGCATTGCCAACATGTTTTAAGGACTACATGCGTTTGTAAACAGCCGCCATCTTAAAGCAGTAGACCTCTCAGGAAGGCCCTGATGTAGAGATCCTTCCTAGCGAACCGAAGTAATTTCTTTTTTTATCTAAAATGCTCCTAAATCGGCAAAATCTTAACTTAAATCTATCTTTAAATGATGAAACAGTTTTAAAACTTACACATGTTTAAAGTAGACAGAAGGGAACTAATGCAATAACGGGAGAAATTTTAACAACTTTAACGATTGATTCACAACTTTAAATGACTTCCACACATCGCAAAGGTTACTAGCTAGTTATCGCAATACCCTTGTGTCTAGTTAAGTGGAGGGTAAAGAATTGGGCTAGGGCCAATTGTCCCCCAAACCCTTTAAGCTTCACATTGTGTCACCTGTGTGTGTTTTTTTTTTTTTTTTTTTTTTTTTTTTGAGAAAAAAAAAAAATATCATTAGTTACTTTGCCAAGTAACTAATTACTCTTACATTCAGGTAACTGAGTTACTAACGCAATTACTTTTTGGGAGAAGTAATTTGTAACTGTAATTAATTACTTTTTTTAAAGTAAAATTAACAACACTGCATGGCACTAAATGCGTTAGTAGACAGCCGCCATCTTAAAGCAGTAGACTTTTTAGGACGGCTCTGTTGTAGAGAACCTTCCTAGCGAACCTAAGTAACTTTTTATCTAAAATACTTCTAAATCGGCAAAATCTTGACTTGAATCTATCTTTAAATGATGAAACAGTTTTAAAACTTTCATATGTCGAAAGTAGAGAGAAGGGAACAAATGCAATAATGGGAGCAATTTTAACAACTTTTAACAGTTGATTCAGGGTAAAGGGTAAATTAGGGTAAAGAATTGGGCTCGGGCCAATTGTACCAAAAACCTTCACAAAAAACTTGTGTGTGGCCAATGTTTTTTTTTTTTTTTTTTTTTTTTTTTTTTTGAAGGAAAACAAAAAGTAATTATCACCAATTACTTTGCCAAGTAACTAATTACTCTTACATTCAGGTAATTGAGTTACTAACGCAATAACTTTTTGGGAGAAGTAATTTGTAACTATAATTAATTACTTTTTTTCAGTAAGATTAACAACACTGACCGTCACACCCTTAATATATCCCTTTAATGCCAGCAATATGAAGCAATCATCAGAGAATCCCAAAATTTGAAAAATAAGGTCCTAAATGAAACCTTTTTTCAAATTTGTAAAAAGAAAAGTCAAAATGAATATGTGTAATAAGCGCACAGATGTCTATAGGCTAACCCTTGCTAAATCCTGTTTGTTTTTCTTATGGAACCTGCAGATGCATGTGTTGACTTGCATCCATCATTTTTTTTTTTTTCAAAAAGAAATGTAAAAATTCTGAATTAGTCTCAAAATCATGAAATTTTAGGTGTATCAAATGTGATACATTTGGCAATATAGGGATATAGAGATATATTTTTCAATATGCAGGTGAGGCTCTGAATCTCTTCATCTATCTTTGCTCTAGTTGTTTTGAATTTAAAAAAAAAACAAAAATCACACAAGGTTTATGGATACGTCATTCAAGAAACGTTTATGGCAAGTGACTATTTTTGGTAACATAAAAAAATATATATTGTTATTGTGTAGCATCTATAAACGCCCACTTGGTGATGATAATGCTTACCCAACAGGAAAACAGTCCATTATTTTTAATTAATTGTACCCACCTGAACGCCATGAACTGTATGTGACAAGAGTAAAATGTTGCCCGAGAGTTTAAGATGACGTTTGCCACGCTACATGCTAATACTAGCGAGAACGCGAATGCTATGCTAACGCTCCGAGCCACCTAGCATCACGTTTGCAACGGCGTCACAATCCCCTTCCCTCCTCCCTTCTCCCGCTCTGCTCTCTCTTTGTCCCTCAGACATTCCGCGCGTCATTCCAACAAATTAAAGTAATGCGCGGCTTCACATCCTCAGTAACGTTGCAAAGATGGAAAAAGTAATTAGTTAGATTACTCACTACTGACAAAAATAACACCGATACAGTGTTGTTTTCGTCAATGATGATAATATTTTGTCAACAGACACTTTTTTCATGACAATGATGAGACAATAATGAGCTAAAAATGTGTTTTGGAAGACTAAAATGCAACGAGAAGGATGCCAGTTTTTGTCTGACGAGGCGAGAATTAGACGAAAATGCGCAATAGTTTCCGTCATATTCAGAATGTGTAACATTTTATGTGTAGTTAGCCTGCATCGTAGCAGTGTCTGGTTGTGTCACTCGTGACGTGTTGCACTCCCCTGACTCACCAGTGTCGTCTTCAGTCACTCCAGCTTGCACACTCGGTAAGATTTGTTTTCTTTTCTTGGCCAGACAGAATATACAATGTTGGTTTAGCCTTTGAAGGTCTGTGCTGACTGATCATCACACACTAAATGTAACCCTTAGCATTAGCATACCATTCGCATTAGGCTAATGCTAACGGTGAGCGTCCTATTAAACTCTCGGGCAATTTTTTTTAACATACAATTTGTGGCGTCTAGGTGGGTATAATTCATTGAAAATGATGTACTGTTTTTCTGCTGAGCGTGTATTATAACCAAGTTGGCGTTGTCCTTGTAGATGTACAATATGTGTTCGTCTGTCAATGTTCATGCGAAATAGTTTGAGACCTTTATTTTTTTTGTTTTTGTCGTTTTTTTTTTTTTTTAAAGTTCTACAGATGAAAACATTTTTAGTAAATTTCGACAAAAGCTAGACGAAATTAGTCTTGAGTTTTCGTAAGCAAAAACTAGACGAAGACAAACATATTTTGAGATTACTAAAATATGACTAAGACTAATAAGTATTATCGTCCAAAAGACTAAGACTAATAAGTATTATCGTCCAAAAGACTAAGACGGAAATCAAAAGGGTTGCCAAAACAACACTGCGCCGTTAGTAAGGCCGTTATACTCTATCGCCGTTATTAACAACACCGGTTATTGATGAGGATGATGTGTACAGGGCACCTCCTGGCCTCCTTGATGTGTCGCTGTTGAATGGGGCTTGTGGAGAGTCCGGCCTGCCATTGACCTCCAGAAGGTCCATTTTGACTGGGAGAGGCCCACTCGGGACAGGGCTCGCACCTCTCACGCCATCCACCTCTGGGCTGTCGAGACGGCTCTCGGTTCCCCCTGCTCCGACTGGCTCGCCTGGCAAAAAAGCTGAAGAACATCAAGCCATAATACAGAGTTTATTCCTGGGAGATATTTTTATTCCAAAGGTCTTCCACATGATTGTAACATAAGTTCAAAGGTAAACACGGCTTAATAATGCAATGATTTCGATGGGCTCATGATCAACATAACACACATTGCAGGCCATAGATCTGTTTCAGGAATAAAGCATAGCATGTTCAAGCCAGCCAACAACTATCAAACTTGTTTTTCGTCCTAAATGATGACATATTAAAAATTCTAATTTGATTTGTATTTACAGTATGTACAGCAGTATGTTGTGGCAATATGGTTGCTCTTTAAGAGGTATATACAGAAAATTAGTCCAGAGTTGACTAATGATTATGTATTACAAGAAGCATCGCTCACTAATGAACTTTTATTTTGATTTAAGAAGAAGTGATTACATTAAGCAAAAACAAATCAGCATTCATATGTTTGTTTCTACCAGCATCATAACCCCCCCTCAATAATTGAGAAATTATTGTGTGTTTTGCACAATGTTAGCCAAACTAACTAGCAGATGAGTTAAGATAAAAAATAATAATAATAATAACTCAAATGATTAACTAATTATTTATAAAGTGTTCCTAGAGTCTGTTTACAACTCAAAATGTGTCAGGAAACCACATGAATCATAAAAATATCATTTTATTTCCCGTTAACTGGGAGATATATTCCAAAGGAACTTTGCGCACATGCTGCAAACACTGCGTTCTGAGATAATTTAGAAACTTAACTAAAGACCGTTGATTTGTCTATTTCATGCACAAATGCGTATGTGTGCGTGTTTTTTAAATGTTTAAAATCACTTACTTTTCATTATGCCTCTTTGGTAACTGTTGAATTAAGTCCATCCATTGGGGAAGTTTTGCGACTCCAGTCTTTCAGTCCAAACTTTTGCTTGGCGGGCTCACATGCACAGACGGGATGTGAACGTAAGCAGTGACAACTATGCAAATGCTGCAGCATCTGCTGTTGAGATGCAGGGAAGTACAGAGGAAGGAGGGGTGGAGTGGGAGGTGGGATATCTTGATTACTGTGTGTCTGTGGTGGAAAGTAATGAAGTAAAAAATACTTAGTTATTATATTCAAGTAGGTTTTTTCCCACACCATATAAACCCATCTTCCTTCTTCTTATCCCTCAGGTTACTAGGGTAGGTACAGTGGGGCAAATAAGTATTTAGTCAACCACTAATTGTGCAAGTTCTGCCACTTGAAAATATTAGAGAGGCCTGTAATTGTCTACTTGGGTAAACCTCAACCATGAGAGACAGAATATGATTTTTAAAGAATTTATTTCCAAATTAGAGTGGAAAATACGAGTAAGTATTTGGTCACCTACAAACAAGCAAGATTTCTGGCTGTCAAAGAGGTCTAGCTTATTCTAACGAGGTCTAACGAGGCTTCACTCGTTACCTGTATTAATGGCACCTGTTTTAACTCATTATCGGTATAAAAGACACCTGTCCACAAGTTCAGTCAGTCACACTCCAAACTCCACTATGGTCAAGACCAAAGAGCCGTCGAAGGACACCAGAGACAAAATTATAGACCTGCACCAGGCTGGGAAGACTGAATCTGCAATAGGTAAAACGCTTGATGTAAAGAAATCAACTGTGGGAGCAATTATTAGAAAACGGAAGACATACAAGTCCACTGATAATTTCCCTCGGTCTGGGGCTCCATGCAAGATCTCCCCCCGTGGCGTCAAAATGATAACAAGAACGGTGAGCAAAAATCCCAGAACCACACGGGGGGACTTTGTGAATGACCTACAGAGAGCTGGGACCACAGTAACAAAGGCTACTATCAGTAACACAATGCGCCGCATTTGGATGATCCAGAAGAGGACTGGGAGAATGCGTTATGGTCAGATGAAACCAAAATAAAACTTTGGTAGAAACACAGGTTCTCGTGTTTGGAGGAGAAAGAATACTGAATTGCATCCAAAGAACACCATACCCACTGTGAAGCATGGGGAGGAAACATCATGCTTTGGGGCTGTTTTTGTGCAAAGGGACCAGGACGACTGATCTGTGTAAAGGAAAGAATGAATGGGGCCATGTATCGAGAGATTTTGAGTGAAAATCTCTTTCCATCAGCAAGGGCATTGAAGATGAGACGTGGCTGGGTCTTTCAGCATGACAATGATCCCAAACACACAGCCAGGGCAACAAAGGAGTGGCTTCGTAAGAAGCATTTCAAGGTCCTGGAGTGGCCTAGCCAGTCTCCAGATCTCAACCCCATAGAAAATCTGTGGAGGGAGTTGAAAGTCCGTGTTGCCCAACGACAGCCTCAAACATCACTGCTCTAGAGGAGATCTGCATGGAGGAATGGGCCAAAATACCAGCAACAGTGTGTGAAAAGCTTGTGAAGAGTTACAGAAAACATTTGGACTCCGTTATTGCCAACAAAGGGTATATAACAAAGAATTGAGATGAACTTTTGGTATTGACCAAATACTTATTTTCCACCATGATTTGCAAATATATTCTTTAAAAATCAAACAATGTGATTTTCTGTTTTTTTTTTTTTTTCCCCACATTCTGTCTCTCGTGGTTGAGGTTTACCCATGTTGACAATTACAGGACTCTCTATTTTTTTCAAATGGGAGAACTTGCACAATTAGTGGTTGACTAAATACTTATTTGCCCCACTGTACATATACACTCTCCACATGCTGTCCCCTTGGTAAAAATAGTCACTTTCACTAATTCACTTGCAAAGCTATATTTAGAAATAGGTAGCATAAACATTTATTCGTGTTTCTGTGTTGCAATCGTCCTGTCCTTTTTTCCTTCTCTTTTCTTTGTCTTACATATATATTTTATTTTTCGTTGCATGTACTGGACATGCACCCCTCACAGGAGTAACACTTGATCCATGTGCATCTTTAAAAAAGACTTAAAAAATAACATTGATAGTACTTAAAAATATAAAAGTATAAAACAGTGTAAAAGTGCAATAAAAACAATGCCATTCACCCACAGGAAAAATATACTGGTGACTATGGTGTTTGTTGGTGAGAGAGTGAATGGCTTTTGGGGGGAAAAAAAATACAACAACTGATAATCTGATCGATCTGTTTCTCCTCCTAACCCACTTCTGTCCAGATGTATTTTCTCAATAAACAAAATATAAACAACCGGAAGGGGAGTACACCAAAATCTTATATCGTGCATTAAAACGAATTCTGCCTTTAAAGACACTCCGATTCATAAAGAAAAAGAAAAAATAACTACCGTAATTTTCGGACTATAGGGTGCATCTAATTATAAGCCGCCACCCACAAAGTTTGATGTGTAAACGGCATTTGTTCATAGATAAACTGCACTGGACTATAAACTGCAGCTGGATTGGATATTTACACCAAAAGATATTAACCGGGAACACTTTTTTGACAGCGGTATCATGTGACTGTCATAAGACCAAATGAACCACCATGAACCACCTTCAAGAAGTTTCATTTGGCCATCACTGCTCCCTTGGGGGAGACAGTCAACCTCTGCTGCCACCTGTTGTCAACACTGTTGTTGTCCAACGTGCCTCCTAGCATGAATTGCAGTGCTCCAGATATAAACAACAATCAAAATACATGGTCTGAGCTAATTATTACTTCAGTTACTGTTCAAGTTGTTTCGTTAATGGCTAGTTATGTTTTTTTGGTAACGCTTTTTTTGACAGTGGCACCATAAGACTATCATTAGACAATCATAATGATGACATGACGCTGTCATGAGCATATATGAATGCTTATAACAGATGTCATTTAGTGTTATCCGGCAAATTATATAACTTTTGAATGGATGTAAAAGACACGATCTTGACATAAATGGAGTTAGTGACATAATTTGCCTGACGACCCTTAATGACATTTGTCATAAGCCTTCAGTAATGCCCATGATAGTGTCATGTTATCATTATGACAGTTTGTGACAGTCTATTGACGCCGTTGTCATATAAAGTGTAACCTATTAACCCAAATCAACAACTAATCCTCATTGGACTACAAACCGCAGGATCCAAAATGAAGGAAAAAAGTAACGGTTTATAGTCCGAAAATAACGGTAATCCCAGGTAATCTTTATTTGAGGAATAATCCTGACGACCTTCATTTATCCTTTTTTCGTTTAGTTCTGCAATCTATTGCTTACTTCTCAAACCTTGTTACTTTTTTGACGCATAGACAGATAACAAGACAAAACGACAAATAAAGGCAAGAGGAAAATGCCTCAGCAGTGACATGGAGGAACATTATCAACGGGCACAAATAAAGGTAACAAATTAGGAAATTAGGAGACGCAAAATATTCCCAATCCATCGTTATTTAACTCTTATCTCGCACGTTAGTTGTATTGTACTTATTTATAATTATTTTTCTCAAAATGAGATAGAACTGTTAGAAAAAAAAATAGTAATCATCATTTTTACATTTTGTAGATTTCAGACTCTCAATTGTAATGTTTGAGTAAAAAAACAACAACATTTTGTTAAAAGATCTTGAATGGGTGTGTAATCTGTTACCACTTACATATGTTAAGAAAACGAGTGACCATGTCATCCTGAAAAGGCATTATAAAAAATACAGGGAAAATAATTCAGAATCCAAAATCCGGATTTTACTTCGCAACACTACTCTAACACCACCTTGTGGCGTTCAGGCTTTGGTAAGTAACATAATGAATTTGAGATTGTTAGGTCCACTTTCTTTTGTTAGAACTCTAATTAATGCTCTTGGTTACAGAGTCGTATTGTGCATCAAAATATATTGCTATTAAACACTTCCAAATCAACGATGAAAACGGCTGAAAAAAAAAATAATAATAATAATAATCTTTCCTGGCCATTTTTGTAGCGCATTAATAGATACAGTATTTGTATATTTGTTGACATCTAGTGGTAAACAGAAGAACACCACCATAGTATTCAAATCCCCATTGGTTTTCTTTTTCATTTGAACTGTATCATTTGCACTTAATATGTCACCTCCATTGCTGCTTTTTTTCATTTATTTTTATTTTTTTTAATTCAGCAAAAGAAATTTTAAAAAAAAGCAGCCAATCCAGTTTACATGGAATACAACAGATATCCTTTTTTATATATGGCGGAAAACACTCAGGTGACTTGAAGTTCTGAGACCCCCAATTTGGCCAAATTTCAAAATTGTCCGATATGCACGTGTGATCATTGGAAAGCTTAAAATCTCAATTTTCTAGGGGAATAAAAATTTTGGACAGGAGGTCATTTAAAATAAAAATAAAAAAATTAAACAGCAAAACCCTAACTGGAGGCGAGAGCACGCGAGAACAGAATTAAAGAGGCCCCGATTTTAACGAGATATTATCGCGTACATACCATGTTTCGATCCAAAACTCGATGTAGCATGTATCACCAAGTGTCAAGACACACCTGTGAATGGCCACAGCCGGATTTTTATTTTATTTTATGGGTGAAACATGGTGATATAACAAGGGTCGCGATGCAGAAATCGCAGACAACAAGGAGTGGTTGAGATTTTCTTTTTCATATAGTTACCCTTTTAAATGTTATTTTTCAATCTTTTTTGTTTGGATCGATTATTAATCTTCTAACATATCGGGCAGGGTTGGCCCAGGCTATACGCAGACTATGCAGCTGCTTAGGGCCCCTGACCACTAGGGGGCCCCCAATCTGGCAGTTGTTTAATTTAAATTCTATTTTGTTTACTACAGTTTGCTTTATTTGATTTTTGTGAGTTTTGATACTTGATTACAAGCTTAAAAAAATAAAAGTTCTTCCTTCACTTTTTTCTTTCCTCTTTTAGAAAAAGGTTTGGCGCTATCTACTGTAACTACTGACAATCATTTGGGGTGAGAAGTTTGAAGTATGCAGTGCAACAAAATCTGATTAATATACAAAATATGGACGTATGGCTTGGATTGCATGTATGGGTTTCACAGTACACTGTGAAGAAATGGTGGGCCAAAAATTGCCCCTTTGCATTATTTTGCTTAGGGCTCCCAAATGGCCTGGGTCGGCCCTGATATCGGGGAAAATACGACAGTAACAAAAAAAACCCCACACAATTAAGCGATCGTTATGAGGTAGATATCCGCGACTTTTTTACAGACGCCCTTTTTTTCATTGTGACGTAATTTGTTTAAAAGTTTAAAACATGCGAGTGAATAATTTTTTTAAGTCGTTTTTTTTTTTTTTTAAACGAAATATTAGAAATCAATTAATGATTCTAAACTAAAAATGACAGACATTTTGAATAATAAATATAATTAATTACCCCCCTTTTATGGCTGGGTTGAAACAAAAGCGGTTGCGCGACATCTGTAAACGGGGGGTTCCAGGGTATAACGGACAAATTAAAAATAGTTCGGGGGCTTATTGCGCTGTGAATCTGCTATGGCAGCATATAGACATATTGCTCTATCAAACACAACAGTTCTTTTGGCTTGAAATACAGCAGTTTCTTTTAAAGACTGAAAAAGCAGTTTCTGCTCTTGCACCCCTCTTTAAAAGATTTATAGAAAAATATAGCTGCTTTTTCAATCTTTAAAAGAAACTGCTGTGTTTTAAGCCAAAAGAACTGTTGTGTTTGATAGAGCAATTACGTCACAATAAAAAAAGGGCGTCTGTAAAAAAGTCACGGATATCTACCTCATAACTATCACTTAATTGTATTTTTTTTGTTACTGTCGCATTTTCACCGATATGTTAGATAATAAATAATCGATCCAAACAAAGAAAAATTGAAAAACAACGTTTAAAAGGGTAAAAATATGAAAAAGAAAATCTCGACCACTTCTTGTTGTCTGCGATTTCTGCATCGCGACCCTTGTTGTATTACCATGTTTCCCCTATAAAATCCCCCAAAAATCCAGCTGTGTCTTGACACTCAGTGGTACACGCTACATGGAGTTTTTGGCTCAAAACAAGGTTAAGTACGCAATAATATCTTGTTAAAGTCATGGCGTCTTTAATTCTGCTCTCGCGTGCGCTCACCTCCAGATAAGGTTACGCTGTTTAATTAATTAATTAATGTATTATTTTTTTTAAAATGCCCTCCCGTTCAAAATTTTTCTTCTCTCAGAAAATTGAGATTTTAAGCTTTCAAGTGATTTATCACAAATGCATTTCAGACAATTTTGAAAGTTGGCCAAATTGGGGGTGTCAGAGTGGAACTTCAAGTCACCTGAGTGTTTTCCGTTATATTATATGTATACAGTACTGTGCAAAAGTTTTAGGCAGGTATGAAAAAATGATGTAAACCAAGAATGCTTTCAAAAATATAAACAATGATTGTTTATTTTTATCTATTTACAAAATGCAAAGTGAGTGAACAAAAGAAAAATCCCAAATTTATTCTGCAGCATGACAACGACCCCAAACATACAGCCAAAGTCATTAAGAACTATCTTCAGCGTAAAGAAGAACAAGAAGTCCTGGAAGTGATGGTATGGCCCCTACAGAGCCCTGATCTCAACATCATCGAGTCTGTCTGGGATTTCATGAAGAGACAGAAGGATTTGAGGAAGCCTACATCCACAGAAGATCTGTGGTTAGTTCTCCAAGATGTTTGGAACAACCTACCAGCCGAGTTCCTTCAAAAACTGTGTGCATGTGTACCTAGAAGAATTGATGCCGTTTTGAGGGCAAAGGGTGGTCACACCAAATATTGATTTGATTTAGATTTCTCTTCTGTCCATTCACTGCATTTTGTTAATTGATGAAAATAAACTATTAACATCACAACTTTTTGTTGTTTTCTTCTGGTCTGTAATATGTGTATTCAGTGGTGAAGGGTTTGTCATACATCTGATGAAAATTGGGATGTCCATCTGAATGTCCTACCTGCTTACACCACTAGAGGTAAGCATAACACCATGTTTTTCTTATCATTATTTCACCTGGTCACTTTTCATGGCGCCTCACAGTTTAAAAATCTGTACTTCACTCACGGGTTGGACTTCCTGAGTAGAGTTTGCATGTTCTTCCTACGCCTTTGTGGGTTATCACCAGGTATATCTCCAAAAATCCCGAACATATGTATGGTAGATTTATTGAACGCATCACAAATGGTCAGTAGTTATGAATGTGAGCAGCAATGCTTATTTGTCTCTCAGTGGCTTGCGATTGGATGGCAACCTGATCAGGATCAGATCAGTAGATCAGGGGTCCGGATCTCAAATCAGTCTTAATAAACTCAGAGTTTAACTCTGAACTCATAGCTGAACTACCTTGCGACAGAAAACGTTGTTCTCGGCTTCAAATGTGTGTCGTAAAACCATAAACAGCCACCATTGATGTGGTTCTGATTAAATGAGTCATGGGAGTCATGGCAACAGAGGGTTATGTTTTTCAACCCAATTGAATTAAAATTTTTAATACTCTCAAATGGCAACGAAGGGAGGATGAGAAATTACTTCAAAATGGGGTGGCGCAGTGAGTGGGAAATCTTTGAAGAAGAAAAAATACAAATCACTGTCTAAAACCACAACTCAATGTAATTTACAAAATATACTAGGAACATAATGTAACAGATTACAACAGATTACCACATCATTCTCCAGCAATTCGGAAGAACGCATCCATAATGATTTTTGCAGGTTTATGTGCAGGTAGAACCACAAAGACTGGTTAAAGCCCTCCCACTCCTCTTACTCCATATTAAAAACAACAAAATATAGTTATATCTCCTGTACATAAATCATTTAAAAATGAATGAAATGCGGATAAAATTGAAATCCAAACTTTATGAGTTTATCATTAGGCTACAGTCGGTTTATGCAACTGTGTTTTCCGTCAGTGGATTAGTAATTTAGTATGCCGTCGTGGTGAAACGTTTAAAGAAGGAATTGGACGAGGTGAAATTGTAGGTATGAGGAGTACTTGATGATGCGGTTTCTCCTATGAGGCAGTGGGTGATATAGATGCCCTCCAGGGAAGGAAGAGGACAGCCATTCAAGGCAGTATGAATTACCTTCTAGAGCTGCTTACTTTTGGCTGCAATGCAGCTGGAGCACCAAAGTAGGATTCCATAGCTAGATCAGAAACGACTAGTCCAAGCAGTGGTAGAAGGACACCAGGAAGTCAGATCTTAAATTATCCTTCCTAACGATCCTCGGTAAATGGAGTCTCTGCTGGGCATTCTTCAGAACTGATGAGGCCTAGTGGCACTGAAACATAATCGTTAAATTAGGGTTGTCAAAATTATCGCGTTAACGGGCGGTAATTAATTTTTTAAATTCATCACGTTAAAATATTTGACGTAATTAAAAAACATGCCCCGCTCAAACAGATTAAAATGACAGCACAGTGTCATGTCCACTTGTTACTTGTGTTTTTTGGTGTTTTGTCGCCCTCTGCTGGCGCTTGGAAGCGACTGATTTTATGGGTTTCAGCACCATTGTGTAATTATTGACATCAACAATGGTGAGCTACTAGTTTTTTGTTTTTTTTTATTGAAAATTTTACAAATTTTATTAAAACGAAAACATTAAGAGGGGTTTTAATATAAAATTTCTATAACTTGTACTAACATTTATCTTTTAAGAACTACAAGTCGTTCCATCCATGGATCGCTTTAACAGAATTTTAATATTAATTCCATCTTGTTGATTTATTGTTATAATAAACAAATACAGTACTTATGTAGAGTATGTTGAATGTATAAATCCGTCTTGTGTCTTATCTTTCCATTCCAACAATAATTTACAGAAAAATGTGGCATATTTTATAGACGGTTTGAATTGCGATTAATTACGATCAATTAATTTTTAAGCTGTGATAAACTCGATTGAAAATTTGAACCGTTTGACAGCCCTACATTAAACGTTTGATTATACATTGCACATCCAGGCAGGTCAGGTCAGGTGTGGGGACACACGTACTCCTTGCGTACTGTAGGTTCGAGTGCCGATCTGACCCGTTACTCTTAACGTTCACAAGATTCTCCTCCAGATATTGTAGCCGACGTTTGCGCGGACACATCCTCAGGCGTTTCCATCCCTTGGGTTCCCTGGGCGACAGAATTCTGTTGGCAGTGTCGGGGGACGGAAAGCGCATAACGTGGCCGAACAAGCGCAGCTATCGGAACCGGATCTGGAAGATGACACCCTCTGATTCAACACTCGGTCTCGCCATCGGATGCCCAAGATCTTAAGGAGAGAGTTGCACACAAATGTGTTAAGTCGCCTCCTTAGCCCCACAGTCAGCATCCAAGCTTCACAAGAATAAAGAAGGACAGGCATGACTAGGGAGCTGAAGATGCGAACCTTAGTCTTTCTGTTCAGATACTGGGAATGCCATAAAGTCTTGTCCAGTGAGTTCATGGCTCCATACATGAGGCCAAGTCGACGACTGACCTCTGCTTCGCATGACGTGGAGCCATGAACCACACTGCTGAGGTAAGTGAACATCTCGATGACTTTGACCTTCTCACTAGTCACTCGACAGCACTTTATGGCAGCGTCCAAAGCATCACCGAAGACCTGGATCTTCATCTTGGCCCAGGAGACACACAAGCCCAGCGGCTCCAGATCCTCGCTTAGTGTTTCAAGAGACGCCGTCAAGATGCACATGTCTGTTTGAAGGCAGTTTGACAGCATAGTAATCTCACTATGATATATGGATAATTTTATTCAACAAAGATGAAAGAATGGCAATCCCTAAAACAGGAAAGGTTTAGTCTGATTAACTGCCAAACCGCAAGAAAACAAGCACGAGTGTGCCCCAGCACACTAACAGGCTGAAGGCTTTGCATGAATGCTCTCAACTGGCTAACTTGGAACCTAGAGACACAACAAATCTGCAATTAATGAATGAAACCTGACACAAAGAACAGAAAATTAGACTCCGAGGATGGAAAACACGCAGGAAGACATTTGAAGTCACACCCCTAAAACTATGAGGAAGACAAATGAAGGACTTCTCTCTATGTTGGCCATGCTGTTTCATACATTTCACACAGAAAATAATAAATGTTTCCAACTAAACAAAACCTTTAAAATGATATTAAACATCTGGTCCTGACAATATGTAGCTTTCTAACCAAAGACATGGCAGGATTTTATGGCAGTACTTAATCGTTCATGGTGCCATTGTGAGAGACAAGACTGGATTTATAGTCTGATCCAGGCATTTTTTTCTGATGTGAAATCAAAATGGTCACATCATAGAGCTCTCATTAGTGATCCGACTGTGTGCAAAAACACAATAACAGTTTGATAATTAGGTATTTGAACTGAATGCATGCAATTTGACACACTAGTAGACCATACACTGCAAAAAAACATATTTAAAAGCGGTTGTTTCAGTGCCTCAAACAGGATCATCAACGTTTTTGGGGAAATGACCACTCATCGCTCATTTGTGTGACAAATAATGCCTCGGGTAAAATTGGTAAGATTTTTGGTTTCAGACAAAACGGAAAAAATGCAGTACATTCACTACAATCAAAAGCTCTCGTTTCGCTTGATGTTTGAAAACCTGTTTAAAAGTGTCCTGTCCCTTCCGGGATTTTCTTTTTTTTTTTTTTAATATTTCCTAATGTTCAGTTATACACTCTATACTGTACATAAAAGTATTAAGACATGTATAGGTATGAAAATAAATGAGTATGAGCTTTTGTCTCCAAGTGCTTATATCCGATACAAGATACATTTATTTATTTATTTATTTATTTATTTATTTATTTATTTTTGAGGAACTAGAAGTTGAGGCAGGCATATGAAATGTAGGCCTTAACTGCCATTCTGTGACTATGGTCCAACCCTTCTCAGAAGAGATGGATTCTTCTCCCAATAGAACAAAAAGTCTGGACCATTTTGACCCAGCTTCCATTGAAAATACAGCTCTTGGAGACACACACTTTTTCACATCTGAAATGAAGAAGTTAGCCCAGAAGTCGGGCACTTTTTTTGAGCGAGAGAGCCAAAAAAAAACATATTTTTATATGTGATTATACGATGGCCGTACAGTGTGACACAAGATTTAACAAAAGATTTTAGCTTTCCTTTAGTAATCACAACAAGTCAGGTTCACTTCATATAAACAATTTCCTTGTTTTTTTACCTACCCTGTTCAGCTGCTTAGACACAGAGAACAGTTTTAACATGCCACATTATGCACCATATTCACAGAAGACTCACCAAGGTCATGAATTTACCAACTATGTAAAGTTATGGTGCCAAACGGAGGCAGTAAATTGGCACCGTGACTTTACATAGTTATTAAATCACGACCTGCACGAGTGTTGTATTGTCAAAGATACAAAAAAGTTTTAAAAATTTTAAATGTTAAAACCTTGTTAAATTTTGTAAATGCCACACTACATTTTAATTAACTACTCATTATTTAATTTCAAAAGTGAACTGTACCATAGGGGTCAAAGAGCCCCATGCGACTCCGGAGCTGCGGGTAGCCAAACCCTGGGATAGACCCAAAAAATTAAAATGGCATACAAAACAAAGGAGAGAGGCTGTGGAAACCAAAAAGTGTGTTTTTGTGGATGCTGGACTCAATTCTAAATGTTTTTGTCAGTGTAAGGTCTGACAGTCTGATCACACCCAAAAAACAGGGAGGTGATGCGAATCTGAATTTGAAATAAAGAACAATAAATTATATCCATAATATATTCAGACTGAGGAGAACCCACAATATGTTATAATGTCTTGAATATTTTCCATTAAAGTACATTTTTTTCGCTTTTTATTTAACAGTTTCACTAATCTTTTTAAGTCCCAATATGTGCGCATGTGTGTTTTCTTACATAGTTAATGATGAACCGACCATAAGTGTCAGGAGAGTGTTATTTAAAAAAATAAATAAATAAAAAAAAGCACCTTTGCAGCATGTCTGCAGTTGAACGTAGTCTGTTCAGTACTTTAAACTGGACGGACAACTTTTTAAGGGGAAATAAACACTGCTCATTTTCACAAATTCAGCCAGGGGTAAAATTGTTACCATTTTTGTAGTTTTACAAAAATGCACGCTGACGTTAATTAAAACTGGTTATGTCTGGTTTGCTGTCACAAACCTGTTGAAAAAAGCCATCTCATCCGGTCTTGGTTTATTATCCAAATTATTTCAAAATTATTGGTTATTTTATGCTTTATTTTGCTCATAACCCAAAAATATTCATCAGAGAAGAGAGCTTTTACATTCCAGTACTGTCAATAGTTTGAAATGAGTGCAGCTTGTGATGAGATAATTATTAAACGGTTATTAAATATTTGCTTTTACCAATCAAGGCTCATAATAAAGTATTGATTGCTATAATAGGATCCATGATTGCAGTAAGAGACATTTTTGTGATTGATAACTATAGACATGTTTAATTCTTCATAAAACTGCCTTGTCATTTTGACCGGTTTAAACCGGCCTGGGTTCCACAGGTCAACTTCAAGTACAAGCCACAGACGTTGAGATTGAAACTGTCTGGGACATTTAAGAAATCATATTGTTGCAATTTATTACTTGCCGGATGCTTTCGCTTCATGAAATGTATTTGATGTGATAGTTATTGAGATGTTTGTGATATAATTGCGCTAATCAATAGCTGCTCGAAATGAAGAAATGCTTTTGCCCAGTGCTGCTCGCAATGAAGAAATGCTTCTGCTCATTTGTTAATGTTTTGTCTTGAAGAAGCCTTGAGGAGGCCTCTTGCCTGTTCAAGGACAAGCAAAAGAGGCAGTTTTGCTTTGTTGAAGTGTGCTGACACACATGTATATAATTCCACCTACATGCACACACATAGCCATAAAAATACAAGGGGTGTCGCCAGCTTGCTTCCCCTTTCCCTTTTAGGGCAAGACACCCATCTGTTGCTAGGACCATCCCAAATAAAAAAAGCGAGGTGAAGGAGGGGCTAGTTAGAACGATTGCAGAAGCTAAATAGTTTCTCCCCTTTCTCCTTGTAAGCTTTTCAACTAAATTGAGTGCCTTCTCTCCTTATTTTGGGTAATATTATAAATGTCTACCTAAAGATTCGTATTTAAACTTGACAGGTAGTCCTCAGGTTATGAACGAGATCCGTTCCTACGCTGGCGACGTAACACAAATTTCCTCGTAAATCAGAATGAACCTAAATGGTTAATACCCCTTAAATATCACGTAAGTCGGGTACGTAGTAACCCGGGGACTACCTGTATTTATAAATGAGGGATTCGACTAAATGTATTTGATGATTTTTTATCATGCAGAAGCATAATGACACAAACCCTATGAAGTATGGAGAGTGCAATAAAATATCAGCTCTTTCACACCTTAGTCTATTTTGTCTGCTCCAAAATGTGTTCTCATTTATTAAAATGGTACGCTGTCAGGCCTTTGGCTACCCCATGTCTGTATTTAACATCCCCATGTGCAGTCCATTCTTGTTGCGTCATCGTCAATGTTAGCATCCATGCTACATCAAATCAATATCTATGTTCCTGTTCCCTCGTCCTGCCATGTTTCCTAGTAAATTGATTAGTTAGTCTGACTTTTTATTTGCTTTTGGATCCCTTTGCCATTTGTTTGTAATCTACTTTTGGACTTGCCATGACTAAAACATTTTAAGTTATCCACTACTCTGCCTCGCCTTTGTTTCCATTCATTTGGGTCTTCCTTTGTTCCCCCCTCCCCCCAATATGTGACGTACATTCAAACTCAAGGGATGATCTACTAACTTGTGTATCTATCCTGATGTGAATGCCAGCAGAGCAAAGATGAAATGTTGATTCTTTTTCTGTTAATCCCCAAAATTTTGGTCCACACAATAAAGATAAAGAAACTGGCGTCAGTTTTGAAGTAGTTTTAGAGGGGAATCTCACCCTAGAGTAACACCAGATACAACATGTTTATGTGTGGCATCTATGCCTCTTGACTCATCCAAACCAGAACCTAGTGCACCATGCATTTTAAGAAGTGACTTGCTCACTTCAGGGCAATTAACTTTGAGTCAAATAAACTAAAATGTGCAAAATTACAAGTATCAAGTACATTATGTTGTTTATCTTTCTATGTTTCCTCATGTTTCCATTAATTTTGTAAGCTTTGGATCCCTAGCGGGTTGTTTTTGTGTGCAGAATAATGATACCAGATTTGGAACCATCTGTTTTAAGTATGTCTGGCATGGACAGTTAAACTAAATATAGCAGAGTGGCATCTAATGGATATGCGATTTAACAGACAGCATCCGTCAATAATGGCATTGTGGATTTGGAACTTGAAATGTCCATGCATATCGAGCACAGTCCATTCGTTCTGTTGCCTGTTGACACATTCGACTTATCATCGCATTAATACTATAGGGAAGTGAGACCAAGACAAAATCAATGCCTTCAAAATGTGTTCTTTCTATGTCTTTTGGGTTGTACAATGTATGTATGCATGTACAATTACATTTTCTTTTCATTCATCGGCTTCCCTCTGCTCGTTAGATCCCAACATGTTATGTTTGTGACTTTTTTGTGTTTGTGTGTGTGTTTTTTTTTTCATGTTTGGTAGAAATAATGTTAGCCAAAAACGGTAACTTTTAACTTAATCTTTTTATCGTGCATTCAAAATAACTGACCATATGGTTCAGAATAATACTCCTAGCATATCTGCAGTTCTACATATCTACAATGTCGTCTGTTCGGTAATTTAAAAAAGATGGGCAACTTTGGGGGGGGAATAAACACTGCTCATTTTGACAAATTCAGCCACAAGTATCGTTGTTACCATTTTTGAAGTTTTACAACAACAGTAAAAAATGCAGTCTATAATTAAAACTGGTTATGTCTGGTTTGTGGTTAGAAACCTGTTTAAAAATTCCCCATCCCGTCTGGGTTTAGCATTGTACATATATTTTTCCTTATACGGTATTAAAGTTTATTAAGTATTATATAGTATTGTATTAAATATTAATCTGTTTATTCACATTGTCACACATAATAATCATTTATTGTCTCATAGCACTGTGTTCTGTGTTCATACTGGAGACGACTATTGCTTTGAATATAAGGAGTCGGATTTTTCTCAAGGTTGTTAAGATATGGGGGTGAGCTACTGCTCCCATGGGGCAGCTACTGTTCTTGATTTGCCTGTTTTTTTATCACTGGTTATGTAAATGACAAATATAAACTGTATGAACTTGAAGGTCGGGCAGATCGACTTGAGAACGCCCCGTGGTGCTATCACATCTGACCTGGCCAGCCGGCTTCGCTCTTTTCTTTTTCCTTAATAAATGTACACTATGTACTTTCATTTTGTTCCTGAATTGTGTGTCATCTCCTGTTAAGAAAATAAAAGAACTTGTAAAAAGAAAAAAATCGACTTTTCCCTTCAGCATCCAAATTATTTTGAAGCTACTGGTACGGTGAATCCAATTTCTTAATTTTCAAAAATATGAATTTTGAGTAGAGAAATTTCATATCCAGGTACATTAATATACTAGTACAAGAAGGGTGCTGAAATTCACCCAAAAGTAGATGATAATTGGTAAGGTTCTTGCCAAGGACTGTGGCCATTCGTCCGTTCAAAGACAGACGACAACTTCATGACATCATGTCTTATAATATGACAGAGTGACTATTGGGAGTGACCCAAAAAATTGTGTAGTTAGTGCTCGGTATTATGTAGAGTATGGATATTGTGGCACACCTGACGTGCCACAAAATGGCTGCCGCGGGGTGGTATTTTGTGAAGCAGGAGTGCTAAAAACATTGCAAGTGTTACAGTAATAGTAGGAGTGAAAGGACAAGTGGAAGTAGCGGCAGATGTGGTGGCAGCCATGGCATAACGTGCAGAGCTAGAGAAACAGCAGGGGTGTACATCCTCACACTTTGAATTACTACCACTACGCTTCATGGGATCAGTTCAAGTTGTGGGGGACAAAGGGGCTGGGTGGCCATTCACATGGCACATGGTGGACCGGCTGGATTTAAACGCAATTTTAATTATTTCAAAATAAAACAAAAACAAAAAACGGGGGGGGGTTGCGTGTCCCCTCATCACATCTCTGAAGGCCGGTTGATGGGGGCACGGGGGCTTGGGGGACCACCCTGGATCCCGAGGGCATGACGGTAGCCCCCTTGCTGGACTGCGGGAGGACAGGTGGACTGCGCTGGCTCGTCACCCCCAATTGGCCCGCGGAAGGGCCGCGATGTCTGATGTGCTTCACGCATGACTGGGTGTAATTAGACACACTCAAGTAGTAAAACTGAGTGTCAGGATGAGCGATCAGATAGCATAAAATAGGATACCAGCATACTCAGACTCACAAGGGATTCACACAAATACTGGGTTGTACACCTCACATAACTGATTTGAGTACACTCCACCCCTCCCAATAACTTATTTTTTTCCCCTTGGTCATCGGCCCTCTACATGGTGTCAACAGGAAATAGAACTGGCTAACGATAGCACCAACATATTCATAGTTAGTGTAGGCGTTCAATGTATTTCTTGATGTATTTTGTATTTCTTCTGTCCCTCCTTCTTTTCTTCTGTCCCCTCATAACGCCTTCCTGTTCTACTAATAAACGAGGCATGTTGAATGACCTCAATGGGAGTATGTCATACCCCCACATTAAAACTGCTCAGACCAATCGGACACTCAGATTTCCATTCTCTGTGTCAAACAGCTGAACAGTTCAGGTTTAAAAAAATATATATATAAAAAAATTTTAAAAACTGCAATAAACTATGAGTGGGTCCTGGTCTTTGTTACACTGATCCAGCACAGGTAGTTTAACCAATGAGGGGCCCGGGGAAACCAGAAGCACTAGGATGCAATCAACTTATTGCACTTGTAAGCAGGGGTGAAAGTGGCAAGAATTTCTTGCCGGAACTCCCCGACGTGAAGGTCGGCACTGAGCCAGAAATTTGGCTTGTTTATTTATTTATTTATTTATTTATTTATTGTGTGTGTGTGTGTGGGGGGGGGGGTGTCAAACCTCCTAAAACTACTGAAATGCAAATAAAAAAAATTTGGCACAGTTATTTAAATAGCACATACAAAAACTGATTTTCATTCAAAATTGTATTTTTTCAATGATTTGCAAAATAAAAGTTAACAAAAACAGCAATAAAGCCAACCTCCATCTCCTAATTTTTATTTTCCCTCATTTCCTCACATACTAAATGCCAAATCTCAATTTTAACTACTTAAGAACATAGGCTGTATATTAAAGTTGAAGTTAATGTAAACATTTACTTTTTTTTTTAACAATAAAGACAGGGTTTAGTAACATACATTCAGAAAAATTGTTACGGTCCGCGAATGTGGAGAACAAGATTGGACCCAAAAACAGACAACAGAGGGGAAGTGTTCAGGGATTTATTAATCACAACCAAAACAAACTTGGAACGCAGAAAAAGGGGACTAACAAAAGGGGTCCGTGACATATAGGTCGATGGGGATCAATAAACGCGAAAACTGAGCAATGGGCAGATAGCCAAAAAGACAAACAAAAATACACTCGATACCTGCACAAGGTAGAGGATCACAAAGCTAAGATGTCTGATGAACTAGATGACATATATAGAGTGGCTCGAAAGCAGTGCGTGCGAATGGCGACCAGCAAACTAATCTCTCGGCACCGTTGTGTTGGTTCGCCACCGTTTATATATTTGTGTTGATTAGCTGGAACTCGCTGCCGGTGTGACGTCGAGTATGCTCCCACAGCTGGCTCTGAAACAAACAAAATCTAACCAGCAGCGGATCATGACAAAAATAAGTACAAATGACTTATATTATGCAGAGTGAAATGGACTATACAGTATTATGAAGATTGCGCAACCATTGACTTTTTTAAATCATAAGGAAATGAATAAGTACCGGTAGTCGTACATAAATGAATATAAGTCCAAAGTGCACATTGACATCTAAGATGTTCTGCACGTCCCCATCAGAGCAAATAAAACTAAACATGATAAATAAGCCTCCTCAACTCTTTTTTTTTTTTTTTTTTTTGCTGTTCCAGAAAACATGCACATTTGAACCAATCAGAGCTAAGTATCTCTGCTGATCACAGGTCAGTATGTCAGCCAATTGAATGGATAAATGAGTCCAGGCGTTTTGCTGTGCTGCGTGTATTTGTACATTGATGTGACTCTTCATTGTAAGACTCAGATAACTGCAGCAGCTGGGGAAACCTCCATGCCGTCCGTGGAATAAAATGAATAATAAATATTGGTAGAAACGGATTACGCTACACAAGCACTTTATTATGCTTGTTGTCAACATTTTTGTATGTAAATCTGATGTTGGTAGATTGTTTTCTTCTTGGAGAAGAAATGCATGTTTGGCAGCTTAGCATTTTTTTTTTTTTTACATAGCGTTTTGGCAGTTGCTGTCATATTTTCGGATTTTAAGCATCGTATACTGGAACAGCATTCCGGCTGTCAGGAATACACGAGCAGGCAGGTGGTGTGTGGACCCAAATGCAGGGAAAGGGAAGCGAGGCAGAATGGCGGTGCAAAAGGTTTTTAATTCATGCCAACAAAAAACAAAGTACCAAGAAAGTACCAACAAAATCCAAAAACTCTTAACAGACAAAAGTCAGGCTAACAAATCAACTTACTTTCAAAGCAGGGCAAGTAACATGAGGAACTTTGGGGGAAAACGCAGGCATGAACGTGGACAAGTACATTGATAATGACGCAACAAGGAGTGACAAGAAACTGGGTGCTTATATACACACACATGCAGACAAGGGGTAACGAGACAACGAGGAACAGCTGGGTAACACAGGAGGATTCAGATTAGAGGACTCACTAGGAGAAGGCACAACAGATAAAATCAATGGCCAATCACAGGGACAAGTCACACCAGGAGAAAACCAACACAAACCCTAACACCGGCCCTGAATCTTATACCGGAACTGTGTTCCGGCCCTGAATCTTATACCGGAACTGCGTTCCTGACCGTTCTGGCCCACTTTCACCCCTGCTTGTAAGACACCAGCTAGGTGATGTGTCGGCTTGATGGGTTGCAACGAAAGCTCGCACCCACCGTGGCCCTTTTTGGAATAGTTTGCCCACACCTGTTCTAAATGCGCTAAAGTGTTTTCTCTCTGATAAAACTTTATATTACAACTTAAGTTGTGGAACATATTGTGATGTAAATGCGTAATTGTATTATTAAAAAGTGAAGTAAATCTTTCAGTACAGCACTTTCAATTGTAAATGATGTGATTAAAAAATTCACGGTGAACACTTTTTCTCTCCTGGGAAAAAACTTTTGTGTCATGTCAATTACTTTACATTTCTGCCAAGCCAGTTTGGGAGGTCGGAATATTCTAGGTATTTGTCCATTTACGTGTAGTTGGGGGGGGCGTGCATTAAGAATGGGGGCATAAAAGCAGATGTCCGCAGACATAGAGTAGGAACCGAAAGGGACTTTGAATCCTCTCCTCACTGTTCTCCACCCAGCTGCAGGCGGTAAGTCGAGCACGCCGTATTAATTAGATTGGTGTAACATGTTAAAATCAATGGTTTCATTGAGAAGTGTGCCCAAATGGCAGTGGATAATACAATTCAGTCAATTTCAGTGTCATGCAGATGTTAACTAGTGGAAGGAGTCAAAGATTGATTTACAATTAAGTATTGCTATTTTCTCAATTACACGGCAATTTTAAAAGAAAACCTTATGTCATGTACTTTGTATTATGGCAACACAGTAGGGTATTTTTAAAAGTGCAAACCTTGATTCTCTTCACATCGGACTTTAAAAGGGAATACCAGATATGTGTGAAATCTCTTCATATAGGAATTTAAACAGAATAACTAATACTGGCATATATAATTATAATGTGTAAGTGGATGCACATGTAATAAACTATTGATTGACTTCATGTTTGATCAAATTATGACAATGTTTCAGTGATGAAGACCAACAGATTGCTTCTCCTGCTGACAGGTGAGCCAACATCAACACCACAATTCCTTTCTGCTTCTATTGTGTTCGTCACATTGCCACTGAGCAGAAAGTCCAACCTGGATTAGTATTAATTTCTTTGTTCTTCTCACCATGCAGCAGTTATCTGCAGCCAGTTGGCCCAGACGGATGCAGTTATACCTTCAACTCCTGTCAGCCTGAACCAATGTCCTATTACCATTTTTGGGCAAATAAAAAACAATTTAACAGTGAGTTCTTACGTCAGTTTTCCTAAAACGTGCAAAAAAAAAAAAAACAAAAAAAAAAGATAAAACAAACTAAAAAACCTCTAAATTGAACCTTTTTGGACTATGTTAATGATGTTTGCTTTCCTTATAGATCAGCTCAGCCGATGGGTCCACTCAATTCTGCTTTACAGATGGAACCATGACTGAATGCATTAATATCTCTGGTGACAATGAGGACACTGTGCAGACAGAGTTTGGGGTAGTCGACAGTGATTTAGAAGGATTAGTCAATGCAAAACTGCCTCAGATCGAAGGCAGTGGGACCTGCGTTTTGACTTGCGACTTGCTCTCTTCAGGCAACTTAACTGTGAGTCATTTAAGCTCAGATGTGCAAAATTAATTATTACCTATTACATTATGTTATTTGTCTTTCTATATTTCCTCAGAGAACTATTACTTTCATAAGCTTTGGACCCCAAACGGTTATGAGTGTGACTCTGACATCAAATTCAGAACAATCTGTTGTAAGTATGTACAGTTTATAGTGATATACCTCCATTTAATGGACCAAAAACTAATACCGTTGATTCACAACATCCGCTAGAAACTTAAAATGTCTTTGCATCAAAGTCTAATTAACTCTTTTCCTTAAATCAGCCGCCTTTGTTATCTGACACATTCAACCGACAGAGGCTGCTACTGTTTTTCCGCACCAAGATTGCTTTCAAAGTCTCTCTACAAAACTGTGTGCGCCAGCACCAGTGCGTGCTCTCGCCTCCGCGGGCTCCTTAGCAGTTTGTGTTTATATGAGCATTCTTTTTTGTCTCTCGAATATTCTATGCTGATTTTGTCACATTAACTATTCAGTGTGAAATAGAGTCGAGATGTTTGTTGTGGATTTTGTAAATGAACCATCTCGTGACAAACACACCAGCACAATAACCACATTGGGCAACTTGTTGGTTATGGTTAAACCCGAACTGTGGACCAAAAGGTGTGCATGGTTGTCTGTTCTTGCCAATTGTCTGACACTTTAAAGCATTTTTTTTTTCACGGTCATTTAGAGTGGTTTCACAGAAGTGAGCGACGGATACGCCAAATCCAACTACTTACTAACTTACTAAAATGTTCACCAGTGTTAAAGTTAGCAAGCCTCCTACTCTCAACCTTATTAAGTTGGATGGAAATTGAAGAGCTTGGCACATATCCACTGTTGTAATGATTCAAACACAATTCCCACACCAAACCAAGTGTTGATGTACAGTGGGGCAAATAAGTATTTAGTCAACCACCAATTGTGCAAGTTCTCCTACTTGAAAAGATTAGCAAGGCCTGTGATTGTCAACCATGAGAGACAAAATGTGGAGAAAAAAAACAGAAAATCACTTTGTTTGATTTTTAAATAATTTATTTCCAAATTAGAGTGGAAAATAAGTATTTGGTCACCTACAAACAAGCAAGATTTCTGGCTGTCAAAGAGGTCTAACTTCTTTTAACGAGGTCTAACGAGGCTCCACTCGTTACCTGTATTAATGGCACCTGTTTTAACTCATTATCGGTATAAAAGACACCTGTCCACAAACCCAGTCAGCCAAACTCCAAACTCCACTATGGCCAAGACCAAACAGCTGTCGAAGGACACCAGAGACAAAATTGTAGACCTGCACCAGGCTGGGAAGACTCAATCTGCAATAGGTAAAACGCTTGGTGTAAAGAATTCAACTGTGGGAGAAATTATTAGAAAATGGAAGACATACAAGACCACTGATAATCTCCCTTGATCTGGGGCTCCATGCAAGATATCACTCCGTAGCGTCAAAATGATAACAAGAACGGTGAACAAAAATCCCAGAACCAGACTGGGGGACCGAGTGAATGACCTACAGAGAGCTGGGACCACAGTGACAAAGGCTACTATCAGTAGCACAATGCGCCGCCAGGGACTTAAATCCTGCACTGCCAGACGTGTCCCCCTGCTGAAGAAAGTACACGTCCAGGCCCCTCTGCGGTTCGCTAGAGAGCATTTAGATGATCCAGAAGAGGACTGGGAGAATGTGTTATGATCAGATGAAACCAAAATAGAACTTTTTGGTAGAAACACAGGTTCTCGTGTTTGGAGGAGAAAGAATACTGAATTGCATCCAAAGAACACCATACACACTGTGAAGCATGGGGGTGGAAACATCATGCTTTGGGGCTGTTTTTCTGCAAAGGGACCAGGACGACTGATCTGTGTAAAGGAAAGAATGAATGGGACCAGGTATCGAAAGATTTTGAGTGAAAATCTCCTTCCATCAGCAAGGGCATTGAAGATGAGATGTGGCTGGGTCTTTCAGCATGACAATGATCCCAAACACACAGCCAGGGCAACAAAGGAGTAGCTTCGTAAGAAGCATTTCAAGGTCCTGGAGAGGCCTAGCTGGTCTCCAGATCTCAACACCATAGAAAATCTGTGGAGGGAGTTGAAAGTCCGTGTTGCCCAACGACAGCCCCAAAACATCACTGCTCTAGAGGAGATCTGCATGGAGGTATGGGCCAAAATACCAGCAACAGTGTGTGAAAAGCTTGTGAAGAGTTACAGAAAACGTTTGGCCTCCGTTATTGTCAACAAAGGGTACAAAACGAAGTATTGAGATGAACTTTGGTATTGACCAAATACTTATTTTCCACCATGATTTGCAAATAAATTCTTTAAAAATCAAACAATGTGATTTTCTGTTTTATTTTCTACATTCTGTCTCTCATGGTTGAGGTTTACCCATGTTGACAATTACAGGCCTCTCTAATATTTTCAAGTGGGAGAACTTGCACAATTAGTGGTTGACTGAATACTTATTTGCCCCACTCACTGTACATCAACCCTTGGTTTGGTAGGGGAATTGCGTTTGAATCATTACAACAGTGGATATGTGCCAAGCTCTTCAATTTCCATCCAACATAATAACGTTAAAAATAGGAGGCTTGCTAACTTTAATACTGGTTATAATTCTGAACTTAGTAGATGAATTTGGCGTATCTGTGGCTCACTTCGGTGAAGCCACTCGAAATAACCATGAAAAAAAATGCTTTAAAGTAGCAGACAATTGGCAAAAACAGACAACCCAGCACACCTTTAGATCGGGTTTAAACATAACCAACAAGTTGCCCAGTGGGTGAAGTGTTTTGATAGTCCGAGTGCCAATGTAAAGATTTAACATGGTACAACTGCCCTTGATGCAGCAAGTAAAGGCAATTGAAGTCAAGGAGGTCAACTTTACCAAAACTGATGTGGAGGAAACAAAGTACATAGACCTCAGTGGCTGCAGGTCCCAGGGTATGTATATCGCTTTAAAGGCCCTACAAACACTAAAGAGAGCATGTCACGCCAACACAAATTACACAACACTGATCCAATCTTTTTCGATTTGCAGGAGAGATCCTCCTTCCTGGTTCAGATAGACAGAGCACATCAGGAGATTGCACCATTATATCATGCACCAATCAGGGTCAACTCATCAATGAAACAACTTGTGGATCCACAGAGACTTGCGTTGCAAACATGTAAATAATTTTGCTGTCTAGTTTCATATGGTTATTGTTGGGCTGATTGATCACTTTTTCGTTTTCTGAAACGACCTATATCGTTCTTGATCTGGTAAATGTGTGAAGTTCTTGGAGATAACTACTTTTGTAAATTGGGCTGTACAAAAACATCAATTGGTAAACTATGAAACTTTAAAACCCTGCATGGCTAACTTGGTTGCATCTCATTTAGATGCGAGCCGACGTATCGTGTGTGCACAGTGACCAGCGGCCAAGTGATCCAGTTCTTTGGCCAAGTGTCTTCAGTTAGGGACCGCTGCCTTTACAGCCTGCTTGAGCCAGACGATGGCAGCTTTAAACTGTTGGCAGCTTTTGAGGATCGCCGTAGTCACATACTCACCTTTTTGGATCACTTGGATTTAGTGCTATTGAACGACACAATTACTCTTGAATCAAGCGGAAGAGTTCGGGTAAGAAGATGGCAAAGTTACAACAGTTCAGGGAACTTTTCAAGACATAAAGTCGTTTCAATAACGACAGTAGGGAAAAAAAGCACTCCCTTCCTCTCACATCTAAGAAAAAGCACATATATTTCCATACGAAGGCAGCAACAAAATGTACTACAACACAGTTTCCGTTTGTAGTAGCTTTTCTACAAGGTGCTCTTCAAAACTTTAAAACATGTCATTAATTCTACATCTGAATTTATATGATCGCCATCACATTTTCTATTTTGGGAAACTCATGGCAGTAGATCTCCACTCCTAAAACATTTTTGTTGAAGTGTAAGCCTCATAACTGTCAGATTTATAGTACGTTGTCATTTTCTTCAGAAATGTTCTTTTCCTTTTCTTTCAATGCACGCTGATCTAATCCAAACTATTCTTTTATTAAAGGATACCTTTTTCTTTTCCATTCCATAAGATCCTCCCCTAGCTATCTCTGTTAAAGAAAGACAAACAAACAAACAAAAAAAACAATGTCAATGATGAATGAAGTTGTAGTTTGTACTAAATTATTAATTTCCTGTTGAGACTTCACTAGCAATGAAAGACTTCCCAAGAATAAACGTTTAACTTTCTCTGATGGTCTGCAAGCTAGAAAGCTCGTTAACTCATTGGCTGCCAATGAAGGCAAGAGACATCCAATCTGTCTAAATAGAAGTGCTAGCAGTGATCATTCACTGCTTCTTCATATTGATGCAATTTGTATCTCAGCCATTGGCAGTGAATAAGTAACAAAATATTGAATACATTGAGAAAGAAATCGCTGTACTCACAACTGCACAATGCTTCTTCTTGTGACGCAGCTAAACGGCGATATACAAAATGTTAGCACTGAGGTTAACGGAGTGCTGCTCTCCAAAGACCAGACTGGTGTCACTTTGGTTATTTCAAACAGTGACGTTTCCATCTTCTTTGACGGCTCCACAGCGCACGTTAAAGGTGTGTTGAGTACAAAAATGGTCCTGTGGAACACTGGCATCCAATACACAGTTGACTGATTGCATAAAGTGTTTCTTCTCAGTACCTGGCGGGGCAGCTCTGCAAGGCTTATGCGGTAATGCCAATGATCCAGCCTCTTCTCCAACACCCGTGTCTGATAGCCGAAGCAGTCAAGGGTAGGTGCCACTAATGTGTAACCAGGGGTGAAAGTGGGCCGGAACAGTCCAGAACGCCATTCCGGTATAAGATTCGGGGCGGAACGGAGTTTGATCCAGCAAATATGACGGCAACTTTCAAAACAAAAAAAAACTACCAGGCTGCCACAAACGCATCTCATCTTCAAGAAGAAAACAATCTACTAACGTCAGATTTACATACACAAGTGTTAACAACAAGCAAAATAAAGTGCTTGTGTAGCATCATCCGTTTTTGCCGATATCTATTATTTATTTATTCCACGAACGGCACAGACATTTCCCCAGCTGCTGTAGTTATCGGAGACTGACAAGTCGCTTCGATGTGCCCATACGCGCAGCAAAGCAAACTGCCCTGGACTCAATTGTCCGTTCAATTGGTTGACATACTGACATGCGATGAACAGAGATCATTAGCTCTGATTGGTTCAAATGCACGTTTTCTGGAACAGCAGAAAAGAAAAAAGAACAAGCTGAAGCTTGTTGAATTGATGCGATAAAAAAGGGCAATGCAACAGAGAATTGATCAGATCTTTAAGAGAAAGGAAAGAGATGAAGAGGCTTACTTATTTTTATTTGCCCTGATGGGGATGTTCAGAGCATCTATCCTGTCAATGTGCACTTTGGACTTATTTTTGTTCATTTATGTTAGGCTACTTATTTATTTCCTTATAATTGAAAAAAAAAAATGTTGCAAATGTTTGCCTGATCTTCAAAATATGTTCCATTTCACTGTGCATAATACAAGTCATTTGTACCTTATTGTGTGACTGTTGTTACTCATATCTTTATTATTTAAAAAACGAAAAGTAAATGTTTACATTAGCTTCAATTTTAATGTACTTCCAATGTTCCTTAGTAGTTAAAATTGGGTTTTGCATTTACATGTGAGGAAATGAGGGAAAATTAAAATTAGGAGGTGGAGGTTGGGGTTACTGCTGTTTTTGTTGGATTTTAATCAAAAAAATATATAGATATAAAAAAGAATGAAAATAAATTATATTTTTGTATGGGTTATAGAAATTATTTCTTCTTTGTGCCTGTCCCCCAGATGTGAAATAATGCCCCGAGCTGATAACCTGACCGTCAACAGTGTGGTAGGACAACAACGGTAAAAGCGTTCATTTCCCAGAGCATCAATCATGGTTTCTTCATCATGGCAACCCATACTATTCCTCTGTGCATGTACAGCTGCTCCTTGCTTAATTCAGCCGAGTTTGCTGCATGCCACAACAAAGTCCCCGTCGAACCACACATCGATGCATGCAATCTCACCTTGAGTGCCTACCCTATGGTGGACAACCTCAAATGCCAGTTCTTCGAGGCTTATGCCCAAGTCTGCAAGATGCAGTATGACATCGACGTGGAAGACTGGAGGTCTTCCTTTGGCTGCCAGAAGGGTGAAAAGTCAAAAATTCTGCTCAGTAGACATACCAAACTTTTCACTGTGAAAAATGAATCCCTTTCAAGCATTACAATTTTCTTTTTAAGTGTTAAATAGAATTTTATTAGAAACCTGTTCATCTATTCGCAGATAATAATATGGCATATTGTCATAACCACGAGTGCAACGCTAATGAGTTCTGTGGCGACTCCAAGTTTAAAAAACATGCCTGTCTCTGCCGAGCCATATTCGCCTCCGAATACAACTTGAAAAAGACTCTGGGTAGGAAAAACATTATCTGCTTTTGTTTAATGCCTCAGCTAACCCTCCTTTTTGATCAGGTGACCCTCCCACATGCCGAGAGGGTGCAGGAACGGTCTCCTTGATTGGCTGCCTGCTGGAAGAGAAAGGCATCGACTACAAGTTGTTGCACCTCAACAATGAGACCTGCAAAGGCGAAAGGGACAGTGACACTCATTTGGTGACCTTTACGTTCGACTCACTCGACAATTGTGGGACAGAAACAGAGGTGGGTCAGCAAAAATTTATCAGGCTTATCACCTTTTGCCCACACGGATGAGCAATCTTTCTGCTTTTGACAGGGGAACAACACTTTACGCAACAGCATTATGACTGGTAATAATAATAGAAATAGACTCATCACTCGCAGCAACGTACATTTGGACATCACATGCAAATACAATAAACCAGAAGTCAAAACACTGCTCCTTCAAGTAAAAGCCACGTGAGTGGAGCATTTCATTGCAGCTCAGGAGCGTTACATTGCAGCTCAAACTCGGGTTACAGTCAAACATCTGACTACTTGTATCCCTGTGTGTGTGTTTCTTTTGCAGATCCGTGGCCCGTCAATTGCTATCAAAGACCATGAACTACAGTCTGGTCATGCAGGCGTACACGGACAGCGATCGTCAATTGCCGATACAGCCAAACGCACAATTAGATCTGAATCAGCTGATTTGGATCGAGCTGAGCTTAGATGAGATGACTGAGGATGAGTTGAAATTAGTGACTGAAACTTGCTGGGTGACGGAACAACCAGCACCCAATGACACTACTAGATATGACCTCATCATTGATGGGTGACGAAACACTCTCTACAAACTGAAGTGTGTCCGAATCATTAGACAGCACTTTGACAGACTTATTTTCTTGGTTCTGAGCAGCTGCCCGAACCCTGAAGATGGCACGGTGGAGACACACAACAACGGATTGGGGAAATCAAACTACTTCTCATTTCAAATGTTCCAGTTTTTGAATAGCACAAGCTTCTACCTGCACTGCGATGTGGATCTTTGTTATAAGTCGCAGTGTGAGCCTGTGAGTTGCATGCACATGCATTCTGTCCACTATTTTGAGAACAAAAATGTGCAGCGTTTCTTTCCTTGTCCCAACAGACCTGCAATGGCAATCCAAACAGAAGACGTAGAGCACTCAAGAAGAAGAAATTTGGAGATTTACAAGAGGGCTTAATCTCATTGGAGTGGCTGAATTAGGGTATCTGCTCAAGGACGGCTTTCATCCGTCACATTCTCCTTATATTTGTCAGATGTGAAGAGAAGAAACTGTGTCTGAGAGTAGAGAAATAAAACCTGGTTTTGTGTTCTCTGGTAAGTTTTGGTCTAACCCTTTAAGTTAAAGATGGGTTGATGGCCAGTAATTGATGACTACAGTTTCACAAATGAATTAAGTGTGGTTCTGGTGATTAGGGACAAATATTTATTGATGCTTCTTTCAAAGTTATATTAATCAGCAATGTTTTTACAATTAGCCTGTTATTTTTATGTGTGAAGTTATGCTTATATACTGTATTCTATATAAATATAGAATCTGTTTTAAAGAAACCGTCATGAAAAATTGATCGACAATGTCAGTCATCATAATAAAATGATATGGTGGTAGCAAAAATAAGCATGTGTTTCTTCGCGTACCCGCACAGCAATGACATGCATAGGGAACATGAACCAAGGAGCATGAACAATCCCAACAAATTCTGAGAAGTATGATCTCCCCCAATTATGGCATCATTTGTGCATTGTGTATCAGAACTGTTAGACAAATTACATTTTTCCCCCTTAGCGGATGATGACAAGACAGACAAAAGATGCAAAAATAGCCCCCTCACCCCACAGGCTCCACATTTGGATAGTCATTTCTTGATTAATTTTGGGGGGATAAAAAAAAAAGACTGCAGCTAAAACTATTTTTTTTCTAACATGATGTATGATTTTCTGAAAATTAAATAAAATACAGTAGTTATAGCTACAATCTCTTTTATTCCGAAAAATAAAATCAAGAAATGATGCCTGTCCAAATTTGGGGCCTTTTTTGGGGGGTCACCTTGTATACATCTGAAGATCTCTCTGCAGTGATCCTACATGTGGGGAGATAACAGTATTGGTGGGCACAGTGGCAATCTTGAAAATGGCAGCAGGCAAGGCAAAACATTGCAAAGAAATGAGACTGAAAACACCTGTTTGACTATAACGAACTAAACCATTTGTGTTATGCCATTTACAGGGCGCAAAAGATGCCTTATTTAGCCAATCAGTAACATGATGATATTGAGTTGAAGTACTTTTAAAAAACCAAATTGCTTTACAAGGATAGCCAAGACATGATATTCTTATGATAAAGTGATTTAAAATAAATAAATTAATTAATTAATTTTAAAAAAATAAATAAATTGGACCTCTTCCAAGAAGGACATGCGGTCAGGTGAGCAGGCACGGACCGGCCCATCTGTTTAGTCTGTCAATTTGCAGATGGCCTGGCTATTTATTGGCCTGTATGGTCCGTGTACCTTTTGGCCATTTTTTTTTCCTTCTAGTTTTGGAAGACAAAAAAACGAATGTTGAGCCCAAATCCACTTTTTGTTCACATATGTGTCATCATGTGGCATCATTATTAAAAACAAAAAACGAGAAAAGAATCGTCTCCCGTTTCCTGATTAAAAAGTGGTAATTCAGTAACTGAAACCGAGCCTTAAATCGTTTTTCCAATATTAGTTTATTGAACCAAAGTTTAAAAAATTTAAAAAAAAAAAAAAAAAAGAAATACTCCTGATATTTTTATTCCACCAAGTTCGCTTTTAAAATGAGCCAGGCCCGGCAGACTTTCTTCTTCTTATAAAAAGACAATACCCTGCTGCAGCCGCATTATATTCATAAGAAGAAAAAGAACTTCATCTTCTGGGTCACGGCTCATTGCAAAACCTATTAAATTTTAGAAAATATCACTGTTTTTGTAAAGAAAAAATCGCTAATTTGTATTTGCACGATGTTAACGCCTCCTGTGTCAACAGTTAAACTTTTCCATTGCAATAGCACCTTATTTAATGTGACCTGTTGGCAAGTGAGGTCTCAGTTGGTGACCATGTTATTAGGGGAAAAAGAAAACCCAACATATATATTTAATACATACATTTAATTTAAAGTTAAATATGCTACTGTTTCAATATGTTTTACTTATTGATTTATTTTTAACAAAACAATAAAAACTCAGCACCTCACACCCCGCGCCATTGGTCTACAATGCATGTTTTGGGGATGTGTGAGGAAACCGGAGTACCCGGAGAAAAGCCACTCAGGCACGGGGAGAACATGCAAACTCCACACATAAAGGCCGGTGCCCGGGATTCAGACCATGATCTCAGAATTGTGAGGCAGACGTGCTAACCACTCATTCACCATGCCTAATGATGACAATCATGATAACATTGTTGGTAGTTTTGCATGTAATGCAAATGCCATCACCTATAATATTCCTTTCTTTATTATTAAGGACTGAGCACCAAGTGGTGCAAGAGCCCTATTGTAATGCAAATGATTATTTTTAGGGCCCGAGCACCAAGTGGTGCGAAACCCTATTGTAATGCATAGGATTATTATTATTATTATTGCCATTATTATTATTATTATTATTATTATTATTAGGGCCTGTGCACCGAGTGGTACGAGAGCCCTTTTGTAATGCAAAGGATTATTAGGGCGCGAGCACCAAGTGGTGCAAGAGCCCTGTTGTAATGCAAAGGATTCTTATTATTAGGGCCCGAGCACCAAGTGGTGCGAGATCCTTTTTTGTAGAACCCTCTTCAAAAGGGTTTTTTTTCACGTAGGTGTGTGAATGTATCTCATCTCAGGATATACAAATACATTCCCACCAGCAGGAGACCCAGGGACTACCCAGGACACGCTGGAGAGACTATGTCTCTTGGCTGGCCTGGGAACGCCTTGGGATCCCGCCGGAGGAGTTGGTTGAAATGGCTGGGGAGAGGGAAATCTGGGCTTCCCTGCTGTTGCCCCCGCGACCCGACCCCGGATTAAGCAGTAGGTAATGGATGGATAGAAGGATGGATGGATGGATGGATGGATGGATGGATGGATGGATGGATGGATGGATGGATGGATGGATGGATGGATGGATGGATGGATGGATGGATGGATGGATGGATGGATGGATGGATGGATGGATGGATGGATGGATGGATGGATGGATATACAAAAAATCTCTGTCAACCATCCCAACACAAAAGAGGTTCATCACAAAAAAAGAGGTGAGTTTGTGCACATGTTTCTCATGGGATGATGAGAGGGGGATGATCTGCCACGTGCCCTGAGCTGCATGCCGTCAGAATTGTGTGACATCCGAATTGAGGCAAACTGTGAGGGCCCGTTCCGTCCTGCTTGCAGGCCTAGTTAAACTTATTCTCCATGTTTTTTTCAGCGCACCGCCCAGACAACACCCTTTGACCCACCGAGTTCGATGAGATCATTCAAATACTAAGATGCCAAAAAATACAGTCGAGGTACAGACACAAATGGATTACATGAAGTGGAAGGGAAAGACCAACAGAGGGTAGTAAGCCTCTACCTGTCCCTTTTGCTCCCTTGCCTCACTGCACTTCTCTGCCCCCTTCATTATTTTTTCAAATAAATCAGGGGTGGGCAAACTATTCCACAAATGGCCACAGTGAGTGCAGGTTTTTGTTCATACCCATCACGAGGACAGCCTTTCACCAATCTGATTTCTTACAAGTGCAATCAACTGATTGCCGTTAGGTGCTTCTTGTTTCCACTGAAACCTCATTGGTTAAACTGTCTGTGCTGAATCAGTTGGAACAAAGACCAGGACCCACTGACGCCCTCGAGGACCGGTTTGGCCACCCCTCAAAAAATAGCATTACTGTATAGGCAAGGGTGCACATATTTTTTTGCCCAGGTTCTCAGAGGAGGACCTGGAGATGTGACTTGGTCCTCATTGAGCTTGGGAGCCGACCCGCCTGATGCGATAAAATTATGACAAGCTTTACTTAGAGCCAATTACCTTTAATTAATTATATTAACAATTAATGCTTGATTAGCATCAACTGGCACAACAAAATTACCATTACTTTGAAGTGAAATGTAAAGAAATAAACATAAAAGCACTACTAATTCAAAATAAAGGGCATTATGCGGCTCCCACATTAACGCCGAGCCTTTGTAAAAGTGGGATGTCCTCCTCATAAGAGCTCATTGAACGTGCATGTTTAGCTTTGTGAAATGCGAGAAAAAACACGTTTGTCAGTGCAGGGCGATGTTCTTCATTAACTTTATTCCGCCACTTGTCATAGGGCGAGTGGGGTGCTGTCTGACATCGATAGTTTGCGTAATTGCCACATGCTCTGTTTTTTTCGTGCTTTTCAAGGTTTGGATGGCTGAAATTCTTTGACCCTACATAAAATGCGCTGCTCTTATCAGCGACATTGGGATTCTCACGGCAAATTTTGTACCACATTTCCGTGCGAGCATCATTTGCTTCTAGCCATGGTACCTCCTGCAGCCACATTTCAGCAAAAGTCCTTTTTTTTTCGGTAGCTCCGGTGACGTCTCTGTCATCTGTCTGTCTTTTGACGGGGGTGGGGGAACACGGAAATAATTACTCAGTGGGGCCTGCCTCTTTGACATTTTGAGAAGTGATTTTCTCGTGTCCGCCGCAAATGCAGAGGTCAGCCATCGGTACGCAAAAGCGAATGGAAGCCGTTGAGGGCCAGCGCGTTTGTCTAAGTCTTATTATGTGAACCCCTGTGTATAGGCTACATTTAGTAACCTACCTGTGACTGCATCATTGGCAGAGGCAGACAGATGAATAAAGTGTTAAATAATGTGTTGGTGAATCCAATCTTGATGCTTTAGAGGTGCATTCACCTGACTTTCACGCAGGCAGCACGGAATCGATTCCCATTAAGTGTGTTTGTGGGTACAAGTGTTTGTCTGTCTCTCTGTGTGTGTAGCCCAGGGGTGGGCAAACTTTTCCACAAAGGGCCTCAGTGGGTGCGGGTTTTTGTTGCAACCCATCAAGAAGACAGCTTTTCACCAATCTGGTGTCTTACAAATGCAATCAGTTGATTGCAGTCAGGTGTTTCACGTTTTCCCGGACCTCTCATTGGTTAAACTGATTGTGCTGGATCAGTTGTAAAAAAGACCAGGACCCACTGCGGCCCTTGAGGACCGGATTGCCCACCTCTGTTGTAGTCCCTACTATACATTGTTCTATGTACAGAACGTAGTGCATTCTCATGCAAGCAGCATTCAAGTACACACCACTATCTAATGTACAAGAATATGCAGTGCCCATGGCTTCATCCTTATGATCTACACCAGGGGTCAGCAACCTTTTTGGTGTGGAGTGCCACTTTCAAATTTTCTTGTCAATCAGTGTGCCACCCCAAGATTAATGACGCGCATCCGAATTTTTATATTCAGCAGAGCTGTAATTTTACTCCAAATAAAAAAAAAAAAAACATGGACATACATTTAATTTGTATAACTACCATTCGTCTTCATCAATTAACTAAAAACTAATGCATATTGTCGAAAATATCAAAACTTGAAAATAAGTGCAACAGTAATAAAAGCTGTACAGCTGCACCATTTTATGCAAAAATATCACACACACACACACACACCCCAGCACGCAAAGGGGAACGGGTGTGATTCTCAGTGCAGGTCTCTCACAGTACAGAGAGCCTTCAAAGTCAGAACAGCCGACTCTTACATTTTGTCTTGTTCACTAGCAACTTAAACAGTGAATTATATGCACAATTTTAGATTTTATATTACAAATATAAAAGATACCTACTTTAATGTGTTCCTTGGCCCTGCTTTCTATGAATTTTCATGTTTTGTCTCGTAGTGGCGTTTGACACTTGTTGTGCGACACACAACTCTCTCGAGGCATAATGCACAAAAAGAGCTACCAGAAGTAACCAGGCAACCAGTTGTTACCGGTATCCCCAAGGGGCCGCTGTCCCCTACAATATGATCGGCTTGCTAGTTAAGCGTAGAAGAATTGGGCGTCTGGGCGAGAAAAAGAGAGGGAGCGAAGGAAGGTGTTGAGAGAGAGCGGAGAGCGCCGTGAAAAGGAGAGAAGAGGCTGTGTCCCCCGCTGGTTTTTGTTTTGTTTAATAAAAGTCTCCAGTAAAACGCCATCCAACGCGTCACAGTGTTTTTATACACATTGCCACCTCTCCGAAGTAAGCACCGGATGAATCGACGGCAACGAGCCACGTTAATCGCCGGTCCATTCCATACTACAGTGCAAGCATCGCTTCACCCGCTGCCCTGACCTGACGGCTGGCAATCGGGGTCCAACCGGAGTGTTGCGATGCGCCGGGAAAGGGGTGTACAGCCCCGTATCTTAAGCGACCGGCCTCCGCGCCGGGGCGAGGGTGTGACATCGGGATCTCAATTCAAAGTTAAAGCGACGGGGCTCCCGGCGCGGACGCCGGCAAATCGCCGGCTGTCTACTCGCTTACTGGCCCGCCGGCCTCCACGCTGGGGCTTGGAGTAACAGTACCAAAAAGTGCAGATTGGTAACACTGTGTACTTCCACAAACTCTCTGACTGGTTGGCTTCGTGACACGTTAGTAGCGGGTGCTGAATTGAGCGCGCAGAATTGAGCGCGCAGAGGAAAAAAAAAAAAAAAACGAAGAGCGCAGGAATCGAGAAATTGAAGAGCTGCAAGGGTGCTCAAAATCCATAATTGTTCGCAAATAACGCTATAGGCAGAGGGGTCGGGAGGGACGCTCCTGTAAAGCCCTAAATAACAGGACGTGCAACTAAAAATGTCTTAATTTCAGGTAAAAAAAAAAATATATATATATTATTTTGCCATGCGCTCGCGTGTCACTGGTTAACACTTCGCGTGTCAGCACTGGCACGCGTGTCATAGGTTGCCGACCCCTGATCTACACATAAACCTCATGTCTCTCAATAATTTAAACTGTGCTTTTCTTCCTAAATGTCTTCCTCTTCCCTCGCCCCAAGTAAACCCTTCTTAGACCATTATCACCCAGAAAAAGAAAAATGTATGTTTATCTTTTAATCTATCACATACATATCTATATCTGCCGGCATCACTCGAGAGGAATTGATTTCAGTTCGCGCATGTACAGTAGCAATCCGTCGCGATCTGGTAGCCAAATTGAGTAGGGTGAATACCTGTCCGGTTTTAGGATGGACACTTAGCCTTTTCAGTAATGTGTCTGGCATCCGGCACAACCCATTACCCGGACGCACGGGAGGGTTTGGTCTCAACATTGGTAGGGACGATATAACAGCATAACCTGCATGTACACTATTTGCTGAGGACGGGCCATTGATAAGACCAAACGAATTATTGAACGGTGGTCTGGGCCACATTTCTCACGAATATGAACCTCATTAATTGATAGGCGAAATGATCAAAGCAAAATAAATCTTTTATACTAACTTTTATGTGTATTGGTTCACATGATACAATGTTTGATTCAAACCTTTGTTTTCAAAAACTACTAAAGAAACATTTTGAAGTGCAAGTCCCTTTATTAGAAAAACAAAAACAAAAAAAAACGGGGAGCTACCCAAGAATGAGTCAACTTCTAGGGGGACACTGGAACACCCCTAGACTCAAACTGAGGATGGCGTGGCTCAGCACTAGTGTAGTTGTTCTGCAACCCAGAGGTTGTTGTTTTGTTCATTCTCCCCACCGATGAACTCGCCTAAGTATCCTTGAGCAAGATACTGAACTGCGTCACCAGTAGGTAGGTGAGGATACAGTGTAAAGTGCTTTGAGGGCCTTAAAGGTGGAAAGGTGCATACAAGTACAAGAGTATTGTAATAGAAAAGTGATTTGGGGGGGGGGGGGAATCATGAAAAATATTTTAGATATTCAAGGCTCGATCTACATCTGAAACACAAACACTGAGTCTCAGGGTGCAGTCAGACAATATCTGACTTTTTTCGGGGGGGAACCCACATTTCAGAATGTGACTCCAATACTGTATATCACATTTTACAATTTAGTGGGCGTTTACTTTAATCATTCAAGCCATTGGTCAACAATCGCGTATTGCACGAATGCTATTTTCAGACCGTGACGTCGCATCGTAAACCGGAAGTGGGACGTTATAGACCCACCCTCGCATAGAAACAATGTTATTTCTGCTACTTTTCTCCGGTAATCTTTCAAAAACAAACATGCCGATGACACCTTGCTTTTTTGGAACTATTAGAAACGACTGTAGACATTACGACATATGAAGGATGTTTTCTTCATACGTTTCCCGAAACCAAAAACTCAGAGGAAAAAATGTGAAGAACTTGCCCGGACGTTTAATGCCAGATAGGTGAAGGCAGGGTGAAGCCATTCACATTTCATATGCAATAAACATTTTGTTGGGGTACTCCTTCAGAGAACAAAGGGGTAAGCCTCGTTGATATTTTTAACTTATTTTTTTAGCGTGGCGTTGTGCCGTGCTGCTACTGTCTGACAATGAATGACCTGAAAAGAATTAAAATGGTATCTGACTGCCACTGTTACCTTTTCTGTTGTGTAAAAAAAAAGGATAAAGAAATTATAGAATTAATATTTGTTATTAATGAAAAAGTTAAGTGTTCGTTGGCTCTCAACGAGTAGCATTTGCGATCGCTGCACAAAAATAGCAATGTAAAATTGCGCAAAAGAACGGTCAGAGACGTAAGACAACCAGAGGATATTATATATAAGATAGACAGGGCATGTGGTGGTAAAGGATAGATTGTTGAAACAGGAGAATGTCATTGTCAGTCACGCAAGAAAAAGGTGTCAATAAAAAAGCTAAGGCTATGCTTAAGTCGGCTCGTTTTTTTCCCCCATCTTTTTCAGAACTCGAAACTCTAGCCATCTCTTTAACCGAACATTTTTATGTCCTTCCACATCTTTACTAGTGAATTTGGCACCAGGGACATCATTTTCGGACAGAATTGGTAGGTTTAGCTCTGTGAACATCTCCTTCGTACACAATTTCCATTCATTTCCTATTGGGGACAAAAGGTATCGTGTCCCCCATAGCAACATTAGCTAACGTAATGAATATTAATGAGCGGAAGTGACGTGTAGCGTGCTGTACGCCATTCTGGGGGTTGTATGTGAGTTACCCTGATTTGATTATCAAAGACTTGAGCAAACTAAGGGGGATCATGTTGCACCTTTGTGTTCTTCAAGGGATTGATATATGTGGGCTTACTTTTATGACACCAAATGGTATATGTCAGGGCTCGGCAACAAAAAATGTTGAAAAAGCCACATTGGACCAAAAACAAATATGTCTGGAGCCGCAAAAAAATAAAAGCCTTACATTAGCCTTATAATGAAGGCAACACATGCTGTATATATCTGTATTAGCTATATTAGCCTACTATCAAAATGCCTAAGTTGGCTAAAATAACATAATTAGGCTTCATGATTAATGTTTATTTTCCCTGCAGTGCATCCAATGCACCACGGGACCATTCTGTTGAATGATGCCACCTCAAGTTTAACGTCATTACAATATGAATGAATTGTTTCATTGCTTTTATAAAATTAAAGAAATGCAATAAAGAAATCCGATTTTTGATGTCATTTTTATTTTGAGGTTTCGAAAAACAACAAAATGGAACGTGCATAACAAACCGCTTATCTAGGCATGTCTTTGATTTTCTGTATGATCTCAGTTTTGTTTTTAAGTCTGCAACTAGGTGTTCTGATATTTTGATGAATGTTTCCTTAATGTACTCACCATCTGTGAACGGTTCTCCACGCTCTGTTATCTCCTGGGTTGCAACAAAACAGCAGTAGTTGAGTTTGGCGATGCAATCCACTTCTTAAATCTATTTTTGTGCTCCTCTAAGTTCTTCAGAAGTAATTCAATCAAATTTTCTCTCACTCTCAACTGGGTACTCGGCTGCAAGGCCTAGCATATGCCTTCCCTGGAAATGTCTTTCCACATTACTAATTTTGTTATTTGACAACTTTTCAAACACAGAGCAAACCTTCAGGTAATCCTTCCGCATTGATTCGATCCAAGAAACGTTGAATCCTCTGTTCTCCTCAGTTATTTTTCTCTTTTTCACTTACGGATTCATGGGCCATCACACGGCCGCAAGTTTGTTTACAATAGCCACCTTCCTGGCATCCCGCCCTGCTGACGTGTGTCACAGGCTATGAGGCAAGTCTTCGTTGACAGAAATGTTGAAATTTAATATTTATCCTACACATTTTTACAGCATTGGAAAACGATAAGAATGTTTGTGTCATTTTTGTCCTCCTACAGAAACCATTTCAAAAAGAAAAATATATTTCCCTCCATCTTTTTCCATTTTCAAACATTTTTGAAAATTTTCCAGGGAGCCACTAGGGCGGGGCTAAAGAGGCTCTTAGAACACGGGTTGCCGACCCCCGGTAATTGTTCAAACTAACCAGAATGTGAATGCATGATTGCTTTGACGGAAAATAAAGGCCTACATAATCCATACAAGTGAACATAAATGTGAGTACATAACATTATGTTACATTATTTTTGCCCAGTCTTTATTTTTTTGTTCACAAATTAGGAAGTATTGTTTGATTCCCGAAGATTTTTTGAATCTTTTTGGATCAAATCTGATTCCATTAAAGGATTATTCAAAGCGGAAGACAAATGAGGACCCCTCAGGTTGATTTTTCTTACATTGTTAAGGATCTTGTCAAGAATGCCCTATTATTTTTTTCATGTTTGGTAAAAATAATTTATACATATATATATATTTTTTACTTTTATAATAACCAACCATGGGTTTCAGAAGAATACTTCAAGCATATTTGCAGTAGAATGTGGTTTAAACTGGATGGCCAACTTTTTTGTGGGTGGTGGACATTGCGTATTTTTTACAAATTCAGCCAGCGGTAACATTGTTACAATTTTTGCACATTTGAAAACCTGTCAAAAATGCGGTCCAGTACGTTGACTATATGTAATTAAAACTGGTTGTGTCTGGTTTGTGGTCACAAACCTGTTTTTAAAATCCCCATCTCGTCTGAGTACTGGTACAGAGGGGGCAAGTCCTTTATTTTTCCTGTTTACTAAAAAATGTGCACCTGAGAAGCAATCTTTTATCCACGCATATGAAGATACGACATGGGTGCCCAAAATTACCTAAAAGTATGCAATGATTGGGCAGGCTCTGGTTGTTTGCGTGGCAATTTGTCCTTTCAACACTACGACTTCATGATACCATCTCTTGTAATATTACAAGTATATGACACAGTGACCATAGGAAGTGACCACAAAAAATTGAGCTCAGTATTATGATATTTTGAGATATATTCTAATTATTTTTTTCAGCGAATGGTCACACTGTAAATTACAAAAACGACTCCCTTTTACCATAAAGAAGGTGAACACTTTTCACCTGTGCTCTCTCCTGATCTCTTGCGCACGTGTCCTCTGCGACGGCCCTTCTCTCATCAACATCCCTTCCCCCCTGCCTCTGTGACATCACTCGTGGTGATGTGTTTCCCTGTGGCTGTCCCCCCCCCGCCCCCCTCCCTCTGAGCTCTCTCAATTGTCTTCCTTAGAGGAGGAGTAAGAACCCGCCTCCCCTTTCATCCCTTTAGGTTCCTTCTTCATCGAATAAACTAGACTGCCTAACAGTGGTCCAGAAGGCATTGCTTTCTGTCTGTTATTTCTGTGGGCAGAAAAGCACAAAACAGGCACATGGGATGGCGAGGATAGACGGTCAAACAGTTTAGTTAATGCAGGCCTGGGGGTCCTTGGTGTGGAGACCCTGGGCGAAGGTACTAAATGACAAGAGGCGTAAGTTTCTAGGATAAAGCAAAAAGGTCGATGCTCATTTGAGTACACTTTGAAATAAATATTCACAACGCGAGACAGCACTAACAGTGGACTAAAAGAGGCAATCCAGCCACATGGTGGTGCTATGGCTGGTTTATGTAGGCAGTTGATGATGATTGCTGACACCTGCTGTTGCTCCACCCGTCAGGTGCTGGTCCAGTAATTGGATGACAGACACACCCACACACTCGCCTAGCCCGGGGCCTGACACTGTCTACCAATTCATGTCTTCATTTTAACAATTGTACCTCTGTACATGTGACATTGGCAGTGAAAATAAAAACATCTGAAATTCTGGTCCATCGCCAGAATCAAACCCTATAAAGCATTCATTTTAACTGCAGAAGTGGAGAACATAACCTCCCAAAACAGATAACTGAAAGAAGCTGCAATAAACTATGAATCCTTTGCACTGTTGTATATTCTGTATATTCCAAAATATTTTCACAGCAGTCATGTGAAAAATGGAACCCTGTGTGTTTCCCAACATATTTGGTCATATGGATATATAATATCAATTTTAACCGTCTTGAGAGATTTAAGTAATAGACCTAAAAAAACTGGAAAAAAAAGATTTTTTTAAACCTTCTGTGAAATGTAATTTTGAATAAGTGCAATTTCTGTTGAGGAATAAATTAGTACACCTCCACAATCAATCCCACTTGAAATGGTTAAAATCACACACAGGGGTATATGGTTAGAACATAATTACCCAGTGTTTTAAAGGAGGCTTGTCTTCTTTAAACCTCACATTTAGTTTGGTGTGCCCCTGACTATTGAAGTGAGAGAAAACACCATGGTGAGATCAAAGATCAGCTGTCTGAGGCCTTCAAAAAGAAGATTGTAGGCGCTTATGAGTCTGCTAAAGGATTTGAAAAGATCTCAAAAGAATATAAAATCAGCCATTCCACTGTCGGGAAAATAGTCTACAAGCAGAGGACATTCAAAACAACTGCCAACAAACCCAGGTCTGGCCGACCAAGCATGTTCATCCTGAAGATGCTAGAAGTCTCCAAAACCCCTAAATTGTCAGCACGGGACCTACAGAAGGCTCTTGCTACTATTGATGTGAAAGTGCATGCCTCTACAATCAGTAAGAGAGTTCACAAGTTTACCCTTCATGGGAGGTGTGCAAGGAAGAAACATTTGCTCTCTAAGAAGAAAATGAAGGCCAGACTGAAGTTTGCCAGAGTGAATGTAGACAATGACCAGGACTTCTGGAATAATGTTCTTAGGACAGATTAATCTAAATGTGGACACCAGAAAAGAGGACATGTTTGACATAAGCCCAACATAGCATTCCAGTTAAATAACCTCATACCAACTGTGAAGCATGGAGGTAAAAGTGTCATGGATTGGGGATGCTTTGCTGCAGCAGGACCTGGCCAGCTCACCATCATAGAATCCACCATGAATTCTATCGTGTATCAGAGGGTGATTGAGGAACATGTGAACTCATCTGCGAAAAAATCCAAGCTGAAGCGAAACTGGACCCTGCAACATGACAATGACCCACAACATCCAACAAGGACTCGTTGAAAAGGAAGAAATGGAGACTCCTGGAATGGCCGAGTCCATGCCCAGATCTTAATCACATTGAGATGCTGTGGGGTGACTTGAAACGGGCTGTACATGCAAGAAACTCCTCAAACATCTCACAGCTGAAAGTATTCTGCGTTGAGGAGTAGGGCAAACACTCTTCAGACTGATGTGAAATAACTGGTATTGGCTACAAAAAGCATCTCACTGAAGTTATTTCAGCCAAAGGGGGTAACACTAGCCATTAGGTCAGGGGTGGGCAAACCGGTCCTCGAGGGCCACAGTGGGTCCTGGTCTTTGTTCAAACTTATTCAGCACAGACAGTTTAGCCAATGAGGTATCAGTGGAAACAAGAAGCACCTGACTGAAATCTACTGAGTGCACTTGTAAGAAACCGGATTGGTGAAAGGCTGTCCTCATGATGGGTATGAACAAAAACCCGCACCCACTGCGGCCCTTTGTGGAATAGTTTGCCCACCCCTGCATTAGGTGGTAGAGTGTCCTAACTTTTTCCTCAGTTAGAATATGCATTTTTGTTGATATATTGGGTTTAATGAGTAAAACAATGTTAATTTTTGTTGTTTGCCTGAAATTAAATCACTTTCTTTTGCAGCAATAAAGAAAAACAAGATCAAACATTGGTATGTAAAAAATTCTTACTAATGAACTGTATATATAATGGGGTGTCCTAATTTTTTCACATGACTGTAAGACACAAAAGTAGCTACTTAATGTTGTATTTAAAAAATGAAGTAACTCAACTTAAAAGTGCAATATACTGTAAGTACAGCATTCACAAATGATGATTGTCAAATGATGTAATTAAAAAATTCACAGTGAACACTTCTTCTCCTGGGAAGAGTGTCAAAAGCATCGTGTCAGTTACCAGTACTATGCTTTTCTGCCAAGCCAGTTTGGGAGGTCGGAATATTCTAGGTATTTGTCCAGTGGCGTGCAGCTAGTGGGGGGCGTGCATTAAAAATCATGGCATAAAAGCAGATTTCCCGAGACAAAGCAGGAATCTAAAGAGACTTCACGTATCTCCACTCACCTGCACGTGGTAAGTCGAGCACTCTGCGTGAATTGGAGCGATGCAAAATCAATGGTTTAATTGAGAAGTGTGTCCAAAGGATATGTATGGAAAAGATGCCTACTGCAGCATCATGCAGTTGTTAACTAGTGGTGGGAATTAAAGAGTAATTTACAATTAAACGTCGCTGTTATATCAATAACATTTTCATTTTCAATGAAAACCTTCTGCCATTTACTTTGTATTATGGTTTCACAGTATGGGTAATTGATGAAGGTAAACTTAAATTCTCTAAGGACTTTAGTAAGTTGACATATGCCGTATGTAATAAATGTACTGTTTATACATAATAAATATATATTAAACAATTGGTTGTTTCAAGGTGCAGATATGAAAGCTGGATCTCATGTCAGATCAAATTACGACAATATTTCAGTGATGAAGGCCAATAGGTTACTTCTGCTGGCAGGTAAGTGAACGTCAACATCACTTTTCCGGGTTTTTTTCTGAACAACTGTTCACCACATTGCCAATGATTAAAAGGTCCAACTTGAATAGGTACTAATTTTGTTTTTTTGTTTTTCTCTTAATGCAGCTATAATCAGCAGCCAGTTGGTCCAGACTGATGCAGTTATACCTTTAACTCCTGTCAGCCTGAACCCGTGTTCTATTAGAATTTTTGGGCAAATGAAAAATGATTTAACAGTGAGTTCCCAACACGCTGCTCCCCATGACATGCAATAAATATTGTACGAGTAATTTGAATCGAATTTAATTAAAATGGTAATTAAGTTTTCTTTCCTTATAGATCAGCTCAGCTGATGGGTCAACTCAATTCTGCTTTACAGACGCAATCGTCACTGAATGCATTGAAATCTCTGGTGCCGATGAGGACACTGTGCAGACAGAGTTTGGGGTAGTCGACAGTAGAGTAGAACAATTGGTTAAGGCAAATCTGTCTCAGATCGAAGGCAATGCGACCTGCTTTTTGAAAAGCGACTTGCTCACTTCAGGCCAACTAACTGTGAGTCATTTAGGCTCAGATGTGCCGAATTAATTATTACCGATTACATTTTGTTGTTAGTCTTTCTATATTTCCGCAGAGAACTGTTACTTTTATAAGCTTTGGACCCCAAACGGTAATGAGTGTGACTCTGACATCAAATACCGACCCATTTGTTGTAAGTATGTACAGCTTATGCTGATATACCTTCATTTAACGGATCAAAAACTAACAAATTCACTATTTAACATACTAAATCTGCTAGAAATCTGAAATGTGTGAGCGTAGCAATCAAATTAACTTTGTTGCCTAAATCAGCTGCTCTTGTTAACTGACACATTTAACCGACAGAGGCTGCTACTGATTTTCCGCACCAGGATTGCTTTCAGAGAGGCTCTATAAAATGGTGTGCTCAACCACCAGTGCGTGCTCTCGTCTCCGCAGGCCTCTTAGCAATTTGTGTTTCTATGAGCATCTCTGTTTGTCTGTCGAAAATTTTATGCTGATTTTGGCACACAGTAACTATTCAGTGTGAAATAGAGTCGAGAGGTTTGTGGCGGATTTCATCAATGAACAATAACAACAATAACCCAAAACCCTGAAATAGGACGCGAACCCAGCACCGTTTGGAACACACATCCATCAACACTTAGTTCGGTGGGGGAATTGTGTTTGAATCATCACAACAGTGGATATGGGCCAAGGTCTTCAATTTCCAATTTCCAAGCTCTTGCTGACTTTAACACTGGTGAAAATTCTTAACTTAAATACATAAATACTTGGATTTGGCGTATCTGTGGGTCACTTCTTTGAAACCACTCTAAATGACCATGAAGAAAAATGCTTTATAGTAGCAGACAATTGGCAAAAACAAACAACCCAGCACACTTTTTGGTCCGTTAGATCGAAGTTTAACCATTGCCACCAGGTTGCCCAATGAGTGAAGCATTCTGATAGTCCGAGTGCCAATGTAAAAATGTAACACGGTACAACTGCCCTTGATGCCCCCGAAAAAGGCAATTGAAGTCAAGGAGGTCAACTTTACCAAGACTGCTGGGATTGAAACAAATTACATGGACCTCAGTGGTTGCAGGTCCCAGGGTATGTATATCGCTGCAGAGGGCCTCCAAACACTAAAGAAAGCATGTCACGCCAACACAAATGACATATAACACTGACCCAATCTTTTTCAATTTGCAGGAGAGATCCTCCTTCCGGGTTCATATAGACAGAGCACATCAGGAGATTGCACAATCATATCATGCACCAATCAGGGTCAACTCATTAACGAAACAACTTGTGGATCAATGGAGACTTGCGTTGCTAACACGTAAATAATTTTGCTGTCTGGTTCATATGGTTATTGTTATGCCGATTACCGATCCAAAGTTCTTGAGCTGGTAAATGTGTGAAGTGCCTTGAGATCACTAGTGTTGAAAATGGGGCTGATCAAATGACATCGATTAGTAAATTATTAGGCTTTATTACCCTGCATGGCTGACTTGGTTGTATCTCATTTAGATGCAAGCCAACGTACCGCGTGTGCACAGTGACCAGCGGCGAAGTGATCCAGTTCTTTGGCCAAGTGTCTACAGTTAGCGACCGCTGCCTTTACAGCCTGCTTGAGCCAGACGATGACAGCTTTAAGCTGTTGGCGGCTTTTGAGGATCGTCGTAGTCAGATACTTACCTTCTTGGATCACTTCGATTTGGTGCTATTCAACAACACAATTACTCTTGAATCAAGTGGAAGAGTTCGGGTAAGAAGATAACCAGTATGCTGATGTTGATAACTCATGTAGATATGAACTTGCCTGGCACAACCAGACTATTCTCCCTGTATTTTTCAAACACTGTGTGAAATAGTCTGGGACCCAGCCCATTAACGGCCTCTCAAGCAAGGTACAAAATCAATCGTCCAATCAGATTCGTTTATTTGCGTGACGTGTTTTTAACGAGTAACGTCACTCTTGCACACCAAAAGTCGTGTCTACAAAAACACAGATAACGAATGGGAGAGTCGAGAATATGTTCCAGTCCGCGGTAAAACCAGTTTTAAATTACCAAAAACACACCGAAACAAGTCATTGACAACAGTCAACATGGCCCGCGCTAGCCATGTTGAATAAACTTCTCCATTCTCCGCTCACGCTAATTACTTGTCGCTTTAACAACGTCACGTCTGCCCGTCGTTGATTGGTCCACTCCGCTGTCCATTTGCTGTGGCTTGCTCCACCCTCGGAATTTGATCCGCCGGACGGTCACCAGACTCAATCGCTGGAAGAGCGGTGAGTCTGGTATTCCAGGCAAGATATGAACAAGGTCAGCATGAGATCTCATCTAACTCAAAAGCATAAGGTCAACATGGGCCATGGCATACTTTCATTCAATTAAATATTTATTGACAGTATTTACACCATGAGTTCATTTAGGATGTTGTGACCTTGCACACGTTCAATTTCACAACTTTCAACAGTTCCGGAAAGGTTTTGATTTATTGTTCAAAACTGATGGAAAAAGCCCAGTCTTCTTTCCGATTAAAAGCCTATATTTTACTCATGAAGGCAACTGGATTTCCACCAAGAATCCCACATCATCAAAGAGCGACAAAAGATAATGCATTACTAGTTTGTAAAAGCTTTTTATACAAGGCGCGCTTCCAAACTGCCACACCAACATACTTCTGAATTTACATCCACCCCCGCGCGCAAAAAAAAAAAAATCAGATTTAATAATATTAATCGCATGGGCACAGTTTGTCATTTCAGTACTTTTCCCTGCTTACTTACTAATCAATAACAGTATGTCCCAGCGTTGCTTGGGTTTGTATAACGTGAACACAATACAACTGAATAGCAGATAATATATACTTTCCTTAGAGATACAGTTGTAATGTAGTAATAGTAAAAGGACAGCATAAACGGGTTAATGCGCAATCGCTTTTCCAACACTGTGTACAGTATTGTGGTGAGCGACGTGGAGATGAATGAGAGACAATTTTAGGGTTTCACTCTTGCTGCTCTTGTGCCCCATACACCGCACGGCCCCAAGAGACAGTATATTTTTTTAACAAAAAAAAAAAACAGTACAGAACAACAGCAACCATCACTCTCAATCAAAGTTGCCACAACTGCTCATGAACCATTGTGGGCGTAACACATAATAAATAAAGAGTCGCTATAATATGAATATCCAGCCAAAAAAAATCCCTTAGTAACATTCCCGAAAATGTTGTGGTAAGCCTACCTAAGTGTGTCAGTCATGTGGACCCATGTGTAGTGCAAGGAGCGAGGAGGTGACAAATTGGATGGTTTCCAAACCAGATAACTCTTTAGCCTCGCATGCAAACAGCACTTGACTAATTGGCTGCCGTTGGAGACGATAGACAATCCATTTGAACTGCCAGCCCTCTTAGTTCAAATAGCATGGACATCTATCTCCTCCATTGGGGCAAACAAGTTAAAAAATATAATGAATATATTTAGCATGATATCACTGAAATCAAATCTGCCCAGTGCTTCTTCTTATGATGCAGCTAAATGGCCAAATACAAACACTTAGTCCTGTGGCCACTGAGGTCTTAAACGGAGTGCTGCTTTCCAAAGACCAGACTGGCGTCACTTTGGTTATTTCAAACAGTGACGTTTTAATCTTCTTTGATGGCTCCACCGGGTACATTAAAGGTATGTGGAGTACAAAAAGTGTTCTGTTAAGTACAAAAAGTGTCCTGTAGAACACTAACATCCAATACGTAGTTGGCTGATTGCATTATGCTTCTTCTTCTCAGTACCTGACGGGGCGGCTTTGCAGGGCTTATGTGGTAATGCCAATGATCCGGCCTCTTCTCCAACACCGGTCTCTGATAGCCGAAGCAATCAAGGGTAGGTGCAGTGGCGCCACCAGGGGGTGGCCAGGGGTGGCCACGGCCACCCCTATAAATTGGTTGGCCACCCCACTGGCCACCCCACTTGCCAGTATATCGTTAGATTGTTGTAGCATCAGTTATGCAGTTCATCCCAAATGAATGCATTTATTTTGTTTTGTTAAATGTAGGACTGTCAAATTTATCGCATTAACAGGCGGTAATTAAATTTTTTTAATTAATCACGTGAAAATATTTATTGCAATTAACGCATTCGCAGTACGACTCATTCACGCATTGCCGCAAACAGCCTACAATGGCGTTGTTTTACTTCTATACAGAGATAAGAGGCAGTGTCAAGTGAATGGAGTAGATAAAAGCATTCATTGGGGCCGTGCTTTTAATTGGCAAAAGCTTTGTCATCTCTTCCACAGCAACTATAAATATTGTGGGAAGCGACGTGGGGAAGAATGACAGGAGTCGATCTTTTTCTTAACACCCTGTAGTGTACCCAACGCAGAGAAGATATAGCATTTGCAGCCATCACACACAGTCATGCTTGCACCACTTCCCATCATGCATTTGGGCAGAACAGTTAAGTCGCTACAGTATCATTTACTGAAAGCTCAACAAATACACTAGATGGCAATATTTAGTCACAATATACAAACTCACATTTATCCTTTAAGAATTACAAGTCTTTCTATCCGTGGATCCCATTCACAGAAAGAATGTTAATAATGTTAATGCCATCTTGTGGATTTCTTGTTATAATAAACAATTACAGTATGTTGAATGTATATATCCGTCTTGTCTTATCTTTCCATACCAACAATAATTTAGAGAAAAATATGGCATATTTTAGAGGTGGTTTGAATTGCGATTAATTACGATAAATTAATTTTTAAGCTGTGATTAACTCGATTAAAAATTTTAATCGTTTGACAGCCCTAGTTAAATGTACACCTTATGCCTAATATATACATAACACAATAAAACAGAATTGTTGTGGAACTCAAAATGTTGACTGGACAGTTACGGACTATGCACATTAAATCATTAGTAACATCAAATATTACACAATACACCAAAGTATATCAGTAGTCGTGTCCTTAAGTCTTTCTGATAGTTTTCCCCTGACCTTTTTACTGCAATAATATAATGAAAACCTGAAATTATAGCTTTTGGTTTTGGCCACCCCAAGATTTTAAGTGGCCCCATCTGGCCACCCCTATGAAAAATTTCTGGAGGCGCCACTGGGTAGGTGCCACTCTACAATGTGCAACACATCAAAAGCAGTAAGCTATCCATGGGGCTGAAGTATATCCTCTTTGTGCCCGTCCCCCAGATGTGAAATAATGCCTCGAGCTGATAACCTGTTCGTCAACAGTGTGGTAGGACTACAACGGTAAAAGCGTTCATTTCCCAGAGTATCAGTCTCCTGTTTTTTCATCATGGCAACCCTCACCATACCTTTGTGAATGTACAGCTGCTCCTTGCTCAATTCAGACGAGTTCGCTGCATGCCACGACAAAGTCCCTGTCGAACCACACATCCACGCATGCAACCTCACGCTGAGTGGCTACCCTATGGTGGACAACCTCAAATGTCAGTTCTTCGAGGCTTATGCCCAAGTCTGCAAGATGCAGTATGACATCGACATGGATGGCTGGAGGTCTTCCTTTGACTGCCAGAAGGGTGAAAATTTGAACATAATGCTCAATAAACCTTTCACTGTGAAAAATTATTCCCTTTCAAGCACAAAGCTGATTAATAGGATTTTAATGCAAACCTGTTCACAGATAACAATCAGGCGTATTGTCAGAACCATGACTGCAATGCTAATGAGTTCTGTGGAGAGTCCAAGTTCAAAAGAACCACCTGTCTCTGTCGAGCCATATTTGCCTCAGAGTACCACTTGAAGAACACTTTGGGTAATGAAAAACATTGATTACCTTTTTTTACGCAAAGGTAACATCAAACATTAATTCCTCATTTAACACTCGTGTTTGATCAGGTGACCCTCCCACATGCCAAGAGGGTGGAGGAGCAATCTCCCTGATTGGCTGCCTACTGGAGGAGAAAGGAATCGACTATCACTTGTTGCACCTGACCAATGAGACCTGCACAGGTCAAAGGGACAGTGACAGTCACTTGTTGACCTTCAACTTTAACTCAACCGACACATGTGGGACTGAGACCGAGGTAGGTTAGCAACACATGGTCGAGTTGACGTGAATGCGACATTTATCGGACTTATTGCATTTTCGGGTTGCCTGTGACAAAAAAATTGTACATTTGTACATCATCATTTTTATGTTTTTCTGCGCTTGACAGGTGAACGAAACCTTTGTGGTTTTCAAGAACAGCATTGTGACTGGTAAACCTCAAATTAATCGACTCATCAATCGCAACAACATCCAGTTAAACATAACATGCATGTACAGGAAGCCAGAAATCAAAACACTGCTCCTTCACGTTAAAAGCACGTGAGTTGAGCAGTACATTGCAGCTCAAAACGGGTCATCTTTAACATCTGGCGACTCCTATCTCACCTGGCTTCTCGTATCTCCGTGTTTCTTTTTTTGCAGCTCTGTGGTGCGTCAAATGATATCACAAACAGGAAACTATGCTCTGTTTATGCAAGTGTACATGAACAGCGAGCGCACTGAGTTGATGAAGCCGAACACAGAATTGGAGTTGAATCAGCAAATTTGGATCCAATTGAGCATAGACGGAATGGATGGGAGTGTGGTCAAATTAGTGACTAAGTCTTGCTGGGTGACGGAACAACCGGCACCCAGCAGCACTACGAGATATGACCTCATCATTGATGGGTGAGGACCAACTTGCTACAAACTGAGACGGGCTTGCCCGTAGCAAACATGTCAGACCAATTTTAGTTTCTCACATTTGTCTCCTTTCCCTAAGAGGAGCAGCAGTCGACTAAAAACAGAGACAGGACATCACATGGTCAAATCAGATGGATTGAGAAAACCAGAGTTGAACAATCCTTGAGAAGTAGGAACAACATATGAGACCCTTAAGTCTTATCTGTTTCTCTTACTGCTCAAATCTTGTGTTCTCAAATCTCAGTGATGTCTTGATTGTATTTTAACTCGTTTTTTGGTCCCAAGGTACCCGTAAAAAGTTAATTTAGAAAAAAAAAATAATCACAGAATTAGAGAAATAGGAGAAGCTCAAATTGATCTTATATGTTTGCTTTGGGTGTCTCAAGAGAGAGCACCTTATCAGATTTTTCTTGGTTCTGAGCAGCTGCCCAAACCGCGAAGATGGCACAGTGGAGGTACACAACAACGGATTGGGGAATAACAATTACTTCTCATTCCGAATGTTCCAGTTTTTGGACAGCTTGAGCTTCTACCTGCACTGCAGTGTGGACCTCTGTGTAAAGCAGCAGTGTCAGCCTGTGAGTTGCATGCATATTTACTCTCCCTGTTGTTCTGAGAGAAACAACAGTTTTTTTCCCCATTATCCCAACAGACCTGCAATGTCATTTCAAAAAGAAGACGTAGAGCCCTAAGGAATAATATGTCTGGGGATTTACACAAAGGCCTAATCTCATTGGAGTGGATCAATTAGGTACCTGTTCAAGAACCGCCCTGATCGGTCACATTTTTCTTAAATTTGTCAAATATGATGAGAAGATATCATTTTTGAGAGTTAGCCACTAATACCAACTTTTGTTCTCTCAGGTAACCCAGTTGGTCGATGAAGAGTTTGGGGCTTACAAACATCTTACAAAATGAGCTTGCTATGGTTCATGATTAGTGGCATATCCCATATATTTAGGAGATAATCTTTTGTTTTTGTGTTTCAGTTAATTATTGTCGCTTCTTTCAAAAATGTAATCTACAATTACTTTAAATTATTCTACGTCATAAATAGAGAACCTATCTAAAAACTGTCATAAATTGATTGATTGACAATGTCCATCACAATAATAAAATGGTATTGGTTGCAAAAATATGTGTCTTCCTTTGGGAATCGAAACTTCCAGATCAATTATGTTTTTCAACATTTGCGAATGATGACATGATACACACAAAAAAAGACATAAAAACGGAGGATATCAATGAAGTTTGAGATCCTGATTAATTTGCTGACACATCTCTTGAGGGGGGAAACAACAGGCATAGCAGTGACATGCGGGAAAATGAACTGAGGAACATGAAAAACATCAACATAATCAGAATTCTCCAACCATGGCATTTTTTGAAGATTTTTACTCACTTTAGATTACACTACTTATTTTATTTATAAACCTTGTACAGTACATCTATTTTTAATATTTTACACTTAGGAATGCTTGTGCTCATAGGCGGAGTTTGACTTTTGTGGCGGGGGGCAAAACATGTTGATGACCCCGAATCAGTGTCAGCAATAAAATTAACTTACAAGATATATGCTTGGATAGTAGCTTAGCCCATGCTCATACATACAGGCATCCCAGCTGTGCGTGTGTGAGCGCTTGCGTTTTCTGTTTTACCTAGTGGAGAAGTAGACGCAACATCATTTTCGACTGAATATTCCAGCCAGGAATATTTATGATAATATGTTGCAAATGAGCATTTTAATTGTTTCCCATCATTTTTTGAGGGGAATTCTAACTCAGGCTGCTTAAGGACTGCAATGGTTTTGGCCAAAGATCATTGTCCATTGAATATGGTACGCGCAGTGGTGGCTCTGTTGTACAATTAACGTCTTTAGTGGGGCAAACTGAGACTCAGCTCACCATTATGGCGGTGTTCTTTGGTGTTTCGTGGTCCACATCTTCAATCCTTGGTTCTCGCTCAGCTAAGCTTTTTCAAAGCATAGGTTTGAAAAAATTATGTATATCCATCTTGCCTCTTCTGTCCGCAGGTGGTTTTGGCTAAGCAAAGCAAATGAGCGTCTCTAAGGTGCTAGTCACATGATCTGTTCAAAAAATAATTTTGACTAATATTTATTTTTTTTGTTCATTTCATTCATTCTTTTTCTGTTTTATTGCTTTAAGCCTACAGCTTTTGTAGACAACATTTTACCAGCAAAGTCTTAATTTTAAATTCATATAGGCCTATATAGGAAAGTCAAGTACATGCAATGACATTTACGGCCAGTGGGGGGGGCTATGTCCCTCCCGCGTATGCTTGTGCTGCTGCGAATTTTCCCTATGGGGATCAATAAAGAATTACATTGAAGTGATGCTAATAAGAAAAAATCTACTTATATAAAATACTGGACGAGCACTGTATTTCTTATTCGTCAAGCTATTTATTCATTTTTGACTAAAAGAAATTGGCCAATTGAACTCCAAAAGCTTAAACCAAAACCCCTGATCCAGAGAATGTAAGAAGAAACTCCAAAAGCTTAAACCAAAAACCCTGAACCCGATAATTTAAGAACAGAGAAGAAATAGTTATCAGTTTGGAATAACTAAAATCAGCATTTAATAACTGCAATCTGTATTTTTCTTACATTGTTTTTGTCTGACATTTACATTTGTTGAGCTATTTCAAACACTACACTGGTACAAGTATGTAAACAAATTCAAAATGAACGGCAGCCTGGCTCCATCCCTAAACGTCTCATCAGCTCAGAGACATGAAAAGCACTATTGAGGAGCACGCATGTGCTCTGTTGGCTAACTCAGCACATTTGGGCAATTAACCGATAAAAAAATACAAGTGCGCAATGAATTAATGTTTTCAGCTCTAAAATAACAAACCGAGCACTGAGGATCGATGCGTACACATCCTAAGAATATAGTGTAAGGAAGACGCAGGCTTTTGCGCCCCCCTCCGGCAAAGGATCAGAGTCTGTTAGGCTGGTGATGGCAACCTTTGCCAGCAAAGTTATACAGTGGGGCAAATAAGTATTCAGTCAACCACTAATTGTGCAAGTTCTCCCACTTGAAAATATTAGCGAGGCCTGTAATTGTCAACATGGGTAAACCTCAACCATGAGCGACAGAATGTGGGAAAAAGAAAAAAAAAAAAAAACAGAAAATCATCATTTGATTTTTAAATAATTTATTTGCGAATCATGGTGGAAAATAAGTATTTAGTCAATACCAAACGTTCATCTCAATACTTTGTTATGTACCCTTTGTTGGCAATAACAGAGGCCAAACGTTTTCTGTAACTCTTCACAAGCTTTTCACACACTGTTGCTGGTATTTTGGCCCATTCCTCCATGCAGATCTCCTCTAGAGCAGTGATGTTTTGGGGCTGTCGTTGGGCAACAGGGACTTTCAACTCCCTCCACAGATTTTCTATAGGGTTGAGATCTGGAGACTGACTTGGCCACTCCAGGACCTTGAAATGCTTTTAACGAAGCCACTCCTTTGTTGCCCTGGCTGTGTGTTTGGGATCATTGTCATGCTGAAAGACGCAGCCACATCTCATCTTCAATGCTCTTGCTGATGGAGATTTTTACTCAAAATCTCTCAATACATGGCCCCATTCATTCTTTCCTTTACACAGATCAGTTGTCCTGGTCACTTTGCAGAAAAACAGCCCCAAAGCATGATGTTTCCAACCCCATGCTTCACAGTAGGTATGGTGTTCATCGGATGCAATTCAGTATTCCTTCTCCTCCAAACAGGAGAACCTGTGTTTCTACCAAAAAGTTCTATTTTGGTTTCATCTGACCATAACACTTTCTCCAAGTCCTCTTCTGGATCATCCAAATGCTCTCTAGCAAACCGCAGACGGGCCTGGACGTGTACTTTCTTCAGCAGGGGGACACATCTGGCAGTGCAGGATTTGAGTCCCTGGTGGCGCATTGTGTTACTGATAGTAGCCTTTGTTACTGTGGTCCCAGCTCTCTGTAGGTCATTCACTAGGTCCCCCCGTGTGGTTCTGGGATTTTTGCTCACCGTTCTTGTTATCATTTTGACGCCACAGGGTGAGATCTTGCATGGAGCCCCAGATTGAGGGAGATTATCAGTGGTCTTGTATGTCTTCCATTTTCTAATAATTGCACCCACAGTTGATTTCTTTACACCAAGAGTTTAACCTATTGCAGCTTGTCTTCCCAGCCTGGTGCAGGTCTACAATTTTGTCTCTGACGGACTGAGTTTGTGGACAGGTGTCTTTTATACCAATAATGAGTTCAAACAAGTGCTATTAATACAGGTAACGAGTGGAGCCTCGTTAGACCTCGTTAGAAGTTCGACCTCTTTGACAGCCAGAAATCTTGTTTGTAGGTGACCAAATACTTTTTTTCCCACTCTAATTTGGAAATAAATTCTTTAAAAAATCCAACAATGTGATTCTTTCCCCTCATTTTCTGTCTCTCATGGTTGAGGTTTACCCATGTTGACAATCGCAGGCCTCTCTAATCTTTTCAAGTAGGAGAACTTGCACAATTGGTGGTTGACTAAATATTTATTTGCCCCACTGTACTTGCGGCTGGAGCTGTACCTACCATTCTACAAAGAAAAACGAATAAAAATAAAAATTATATTCAATTGGGTTTAAAAATAAAAATGAAAATAAAATAAAAAAGCATCATTGGTGGCTTGTGGCCTTTAGAGACAGCCAGCCACGGCTGATGGTCTTTGAAAAGTTTGTCCCACCCCTGCATCAGTATCTACAACTCACACATACCAACTGCACTAATAGGTGAAATAAATATCTTTTATTATTCTTCACCGTCATATTAATGAACACAGAGCTGTCACATTACTGCAGAATTTGGCCAAAAATGTTTAACGGCACTACTGCATCGGTCTGGACGAACCATGCATAAAATTTCCCATGTGAAATAAAAAATATATATATTAAAAAATTATACATACCACTGATATACAGATCTGATATAAACAGGCGTATTGGTTACAAACCAATTAGAATTATAAACATGGCTTCTTTTACAAGACATACACAAACAGACTTTAGAAAAACAAAAAGATACATTTGGATTTACATTTGTACAAGATTTTCATCATCAGTGTCAGCCGCATAAGCTTAGAACACTGGCTCTAAGCTATTTGGGAGGCCCCAATTGAGCGTACACAGTAGTTACACATGCACTCACTCATTCACTAATACTGGAAGCCAAACGTTAATTGTGGCAAGCGAAGCAAACGGACACTTTACAATCATCGCAACACAACGCACTTGTGTAAGAAACAAAATCAACGTGCAAATAAAATGGAATTGTATGTATGTGTATATATATAAATATATACTGTATACATTATATAAATTATATACACACACACACACACACACACACACAATTAAAATCTTAAGAGCATGAAAGCATCATCCTGGGTACGTTCCCGGTCTAGTATGAGTAAAGTTTCCGAGTGAATGCAGAGCTGTATTCGGGTCACATCTAGAATTATGGCGCTACCATTGACAGCGATAGGGGTCCAATACATTTGAACTGGGAGGGTCTGGCAGTGAATGATCACTATCGCCGTCAATGGCACTGAAACAATCATTTACTGACAGACCATCTCGGTTCGAATTTGGGCGTCTATTGCCGTCGAAAGTAGCGAAGGAGTTCAAAGCAGCTATGGATCGGCAGGTGTTCCCATTTGCTGAAGGGAACATTGAAGGCATTTGAAGCCAGGTCAAGAGGCACAATCAAATGTGATGTGACAATGAGTGATCGTCCAGCAGCAAAGCCGAGCTGGAATAGGTTTCCTCCAGAAACGAATGTAAAAATATGACTACTCATACAGTTAATTCATCCAGGCAATGTTGAGAAACGAAAAAGGCACAAAGCAAGATGGCGACATAAGAGGGCGAGATGAAGGCAGGTGAGTGGAGTGTCAACTGCATGTTTGTTCCCCATTTTTGTTTTTGTTATTAGCAGCAAGCCCTGGTCATCAAAGGCGCGAGACTACATTCTGGGGTCGGGTTCGCGACGTAGACACCATCCCGCAGCACAACAGGATACATTTGAAGAGAAAGCGTTTATATTAAAAAAAACAAAAACGGAACCGTTTCCTAAGAATTCATACTGTCACAAGGGAGGAGTTGAGAAATCCTCACTTGAGAAATTAAGGTGCAAAAATAGAAGACCTGCGTCTTCTGCAGTTTTATACAAAGGCCCGGAAGCACCAAACCTTCTTCCTGGTCCAATATGGTGACAGCAAAGAAGCCCAGCTCCGCCAAAATAGCAGGAAGTTAATGTACAAAGATGTGCCTTAGCAGCTCGTCGGCACATGGGCGCTGCTTGGTCTCCACGAAGATACGTTTGAGGAATTCTCTGCAGTGGTCCGACACGTGGGCAGGTAACACGGGATTGGTGGGCTGCGTGGCAATCTTAAAAATGGCCGCCATAGCTTCAAACTCCGCCCAGGGGGGTCGTTGGGTCAACATCTCAACAACAGTGCAGCCGACACTCCTGATAGAACGGTTAACACAGACACGAAACGGCTCAAGATCCTCACTTGTATACATCATTCAAATCAACACAAAACAAATTGAACAGCTAATTTTTATCTATGAAGTGTTTTTTGTGTCAATCATAACCAGAGGTGGAAGGAGGAAATTGTCATGCGGAACAAAAATGTTGTGCGATCGTACCAGATGTCAGCCTTCCTGCCGTAGCCCTCACCACTGATTACTTCTGGACTCATCCAGTATGGCGTGCCCGTCACCGACTTGATCCCCGTTCCTGACAGACAAATGGTCTGCAGCCTCCGACTGGCTCCGAAGTCACCCAACTTGACATTTCCTACAGAGTCTCGCAGGATGTTGGCCCCTAGAGACAATAACTTTCTTCATTTGCCCATTCTCAAACAGACTTAACTCATTGGCTGCAGTATCATTTGATGCCAGCCCACCCAGTTCAAATGGCAGTAAGAATATCTTTAACACCGTTCATGATTCATTTGAATAATAAGTGCCCACTCTGTGCGAGACTATCACTTCTGGACACTGTGCTTTTATGTTACATATCTATAAAAAAAAATACATTTTAACATACATATTACCGAACATTATTTAGATTACCCTCTATACATGGGTATGAAAACGTTTGAGAACCTCTAACAATTTCCATTATTTTCATTGAAAAATCATTTGGTGTTTGGATCAGCAACCTGATATGCATATATAAATTAGGGCTGTCAAAATTATCGCGTTAACGCGCGGTAATTAATTTTTTAAATTAATCACGTTAAAATATTTGACGCAATTAACGCATATGTCCCGCTCAGTATTCTGCCATTTGGCAAGTTTTACAGCAAGGCTTTTTGTGCTGCAGCACAACAGCGAACTCTTGTGGTCACTTTGCGACATGGTTTATTTTTTTCTTGCCAGTTCATATGGCTGCACAACGTCTCGGGCTGACGCCTACGTTGTAATGTTGTGCTTATATGATCCTTGGACAAGATTTGTCCGTAAGTATGGTTGTTGTAAAGAATGTACAGTGCTGCTCGAAAGTTTGTGAACCCCACAGCGATGGTCAGATTTTTTGTAAAAAAAACTAAAATAACCTTATTAAATGTTAAGTTATACCCAAATCCACAATACTGACATTCCAAATAATGGACTGAAACAAAAGAAATAGTTATATTGTCATTCTTTATTTAACAAAAGTGGTTGATTTAAGAAAAACTCAGATATCATGTGTGCAAAAGTATGTGAACCCCTTCAGTTAATAGGATATTGCGCCTCCTTTTGCAGACATTACCTCAACCAAACGGTTTCTGTAGTGACTAATCAGTCTCTCACATCTACTTTGGGGGATTTTTGCCCATTCTTCCTTGCAGAACGCAGTCAGTTGAGAGAGGTTTGATGGGCGTCTGGCATGAACTGCTCGCTTCAGGTCCCGCCACAGCATTTCAATGGGATTTAGGTCAGGACTTTGACTGGGCCAGTCCAGAACACGAATCTTCTTCTTTTTCAGCCATTCCTTGGTTGTATTGCTGGAATGCTTTGGATCATTATCATGTTGCATGATCCACCTTCTGCCAAGCTTTAACTTCAAAACAGATGGCGTCAGGTTATGTTCTAGGATTTGACAATATTCCTCAGAATTCATGATTCCCTGGACTATGTGGAGTTGTCCAGGTCCTGAGGATGAAAAGCAAGCCCAGATCTTGACATTCCCACCTCCATGCTTCACTGTTGGGAGAAGGTTCTTTTGGTGGTATGCAGTGTTGACTTTTCGCCAGACATGGCGGTTTTGGTTGTGACCAAACAGTTCAATT